>NC_069499.1:671543586-671903586 GCF_027579735.1 Bombina bombina
CCTCTTCTTCCGACATCCAACTGAAGAATGAAGATTCCTTTAAGGAACGTCATCCAAGATGGCGTCCCTCGAATTCCGATTGGCTGATAGGATTCTATCAGCCAATCGGAATTAAGGTAGGAAAATTCTGATTGGCTGATGGAATCAGCCAATCAGATTCAAGTTCAATCCGATTGGCTGATTGGATCAGCCAATCAGATTGAGCTTGCATTCTATTGGCTGTTCCGATCAGCCAATAGAATGCGAGCTCAATCTGATTGGATGATCCAATCAGCCAATCGGATTGAACTTGAATCTGATTGGCTGATTCCATCAGCCAATCAGAATTTTCCTATCTTAATTCCGATTGGCTGATAGAATCCTATCAGCCAATCAGAATTCGAGGGACGCCATCTTGGATGACGTCCCTTAAAGGAACCTTCATTCTTCAGTTGGACGTCGGAAGAAGAGGATGGATCCGCGTCGGAGGTCTTCAAGATGGAGCCGTTCGTCATCGGATGAAGATAGAAGATGCCGCTTGGATCAAGATGGTTGCCGGTCCGGATCTCCTCTTCTTCCCGGATAGGATGAAGACTTTGGAGCCTCTTCTGGACCTCTTCAGCCGCCGCTTGATAGAAGACTTCAGCCGGATTATGGATCGCCAGCCCCCGCTTGGGCTTGGATGAAGACTTCGGAGGACGGATCGGTGAACCTGGCATGGTGAAGATAAGGTAGGAAGATCTTCAGGGGCTTAGTGTTAGGTTTATTTAAGGGGGGTTTGGGTTAGATTAGGGGTATGTGGGTGGTGGGTTGTAATGTTGGGGGGGGGTATTGTATGGTTTTTTTTACAGGCAAAAGAGCTGAAATTCTTGGGGCATGCCCCGCAAATGGCCCTTTTCAGGGCTGGTAAGGTAAAAGAGCTTTGAACTTTTTTAATTTAGAATAGGGTAGGGCATTTTTTTTATTTTGGGGGTCTTTGTTATTTTATTAGGGGGCTTAGAGTAGGTGTAATTAGTTTAAAATTGTTGTAATATTTTTCTAATGTTTGTAAATATTTTATTATTTTTTGTAACTTAGTTCTTTTTTATTTTTTGTACTTTAGTTAGTTTATTTAATTGTAGTTATTTGTAGGTATTGTATTTAATTAATTTATTGATAGTGTAGTGTTAGGTTTAATTGTAACTTAGGTTAGGATTTATTTTACAGGTAATTTTGTAATTATTTTAACTATTTTAGCTATTAAATAGTTCTTAACTATTTAATAGCTATTGTACCTGGTTAAAATAAATACAAAGTTGCCTGTAAAATAAATATTAATCCTAAAATAGCTACAATATAATTATTCGTTATATTGTAGCTATATTAGGGTTTATTTTACAGGTAAGTATTTAGCTTTAAATAGGAATAATTTATTTAATAAGAGTTAATTTATTTCGTTAGATTTAAAACAGAATTTATGCTTACCTGATAAATTACTTTCTCCAACGGTGTGTCCGGTCCACGGCGTCATCCTTACTTGTGGGATATTCTCTTCCCCAACAGGAAATGGCAAAGAGCCCAGCAAAGCTGGTCATATGATCCCTCCTAGGCTCCGCCTACCCCAGTCATTCGACCAACGTACAGGAGGAAATATGCATAGGAGAAACCATATGATACCGTGGTGACTGTAGTTAGAGAAAATAATTCATCAGACCTGATTAAAAAAACCAGGGCGGGCCGTGGACCGGACACACCGTTGGAGAAAGTAATTTATCAGGTAAGCATAAATTCTGTTTTCTCCAACATAGGTGTGTCCGGTCCACGGCGTCATCCTTACTTGTGGGAACCAATACCAAAGCTTTAGGACACGGATGAAGGGAGGGAGCAAATCAGGTCACCTAAATGGAAGGCACCACGGCTTGCAAAACCTTTCTCCCAAAAATAGCCTCTGAAGAAGCAAAAGTATCAAATTTGTAAAATTTGGCAAAAGTGTGCAGTGAAGACCAAGTCGCTGCCTTACATATCTGGTCAACAGAAGCCTCGTTCTTGAAGGCCCATGTGGAAGCCACAGCCCTAGTGGAGTGAGCTGTGATTCTTTCAGGAGGCTGCCGTCCGGCAGTCTCATAAGCCAAACGGATAATGCTTTTAAGCCAAAAAGAAAGAGAGGTAGAAGCTGCTTTTTGACCTCTCCTTTTACCAGAATAAACAACAAACAAAGAAGAAGTTTGTCTGAAATCTTTAGTGGCCTCTAAATAGAATTTTAGAGCACGGACTACGTCCAAATTGTGTAACAAACGTTCCTTCTTTGAAACTGGATTCGGGCACAAAGAAGGTACAACTATCTCCTGGTTAATATTCTTGTTGGAAACAACTTTCGGAAGAAAACCAGGCTTAGTACGCAAAACCACCTTATCTGCATGGAACACCAGATAGGGCGGAGAACACTGCAGAGCAGACAACTCAGAAACTCTTCTAGCAGAAGAAATTGCAACCAAAAATAAAACTTTCCAAGATAATAACTTAATATCTACGGAATGTAAGGGTTCAAACGGAACCCCTTGAAGAACTGAAAGAACTAGATTAAGACTCCAGGGAGGAGTCAAAGGTCTGTAAACAGGCTTGATTCTAACCAGAGCCTGAGCAAACGCTTGAACGTCTGGCACAGCTGCCAGCCTTTTGTGAAGTAAAACAGATAACGCAGAAATCTGTCCCTTCAGAGAACTTGCAGATAATCCCTTCTCCAAACCCTCTTGAAGAAAGGATAAAATCCTAGGAATTTTTATCTTGTTCCATGGGAATCCTTTAGATTCACACCAACAGATATATTTTTTCCATATCTTATGGTAAATTTTTCTAGTTACAGGCTTTCTAGCCTGAATCAGAGTATCTATTACAGAATCTGAAAACCCACGCTTTGATAAAATCAAGCGTTCAATCTCCAAGCAGTCAGTTGGAGAGAAACCAGATTCGGATGTTCGAATGGACCTTGAACAAGAAGGTCCTGTCTCAAAGGTAGCTTCCGTGGTGGAGCCGATGACATATTCACCAGGTCTGCATACCAAGTCCTGCGTGGCCACGCAGGAGCTATCAAGATCACCGAAGCCCTCTCCTGGTTGATCCTGGCTACCAGCCTGGGAATGAGAGGAAACGGTGGGAAAACATAAGCTAGGTTGAAGGTCCAAGGTGCTACTAGTGCATCTACTAGAGTCGCCTTGGGATCCCTGGATCTGGACCCGTAACAAGGAACCTTGAAGTTCTGACGAGACGCCATCAGATCCATGTCTGGAATGCCCCATAATTGAGTTATTTGGGCAAAGATTTCCGGGTGGAGTTCCCACTCCCCCGGATGGAATGTCTGACGACTCAGAAAATCCGCTTCCCAATTTTCCACTCCTGGGATGTGGATCGCAGACAAGTGGCAGGAGTGATCCTCCGCCCATTGAATTATCTTGGTCACTTCCTCCATCGCCAGGGAACTCCTTGTTCCCCCCTGATGGTTGATATATGCAACTGTCGTCATGTTGTCTGATTGAAACCTTATGAATTTGGCCTTTGCTAGATGAGGCCAAGCTTTGAGAGCATTGAATATCGCTCTCAGTTCCAGAATGTTTATCGGGAGAAGAGATTCTTCCCGAGACCATAGACCCTGAGCTTTCAGGGGTTCCCAGACCGCGCCCCAGCCCACCAGACTGGCGTCGGTCGTGACAATGACCCACTCTGGTCTGCGGAAGCTCATTCCCTGTGACAGGTTGTCCAGGATTAGCCACCAACGGAGTGAATCTCTGGTCCTTTGATCTACTTGAATCGTCGGAGACAAGTCTGTATAATCCCCATTCCACTGTCTGAGAATGCACAGTTGTAATGGTCTTAGATGAATTCGTGCAAAAGGAACTATGTCCATTGCTGCAACCATTAATCCTATTACTTCCATGCACTGCGCTATGGAAGGACGAAGAACAGAATGAAGAACTTGACAAGAGCTTAGAAGTTTTGATTTTCTGACCTCTGTCAGAAAAATCCTCATTTCTAAGGAGTCTATTATTGTTCCCAAGAAGGGAACTCTTGTTGACGGGGAAAGAGAACTTTTTTCTATGTTCACTTTCCATCCGTGAGATCTGAGAAAGGCTAGGACGATGTCCGTATGAGCCTTTACTTTTGACAGAGACGACGCTTGAATCAGGATGTCGTCCAAGTACGGTACTACTGCAATGCCCCTTGGTCTTAGAACCGCTAGAAGGGACCCTAGTACCTTTGTGAAAATTCTCGGAGCAGTGGCTAATCCGAATGGAAGTGCAACAAACTGGTAATGCTTGTCCAGAAAAGCGAACCTTAGGAACTGATGATGTTCCTTGTGGATAGGAATATGGAGGTACGCATCCTTTAAATCCACCGTGGTCATAAATTGACCTTCCTGGATGGTAGGAAGGATCGTTCGAATGGTTTCCATCTTGAACGATGGAACCCTGAGAAATTTGTTTAGGATCTTGAGATCTAGAATTGGTCTGAATGTTCCCTCTTTTTTGGGAACTATGAACAGGTTGGAGTAAAACCCCATCCCTTGTTCTCTTATTGGAACTGGATGAATTACTCCCATCTTTAACAGGTCTTCTACACAATGTAAGAATGCCTGTCTTTTTATTTGGTTTGAAGATAATTGAGACCTGTGGAACCTTCCCCTTGGGGGTAGTTCCTTGAATTCCAGGAGATAACCTCGAGAAACTATTTCTAGTGCCCAAGGATCCTGAACATCTCTTGCCCAGGCCTGAGCAAAGAGAGAAAGTCTGCCCCCCACCAGATCCGGTCCCGGATCGGGGGCCATCCCTTCATGCTGTTTTGGTAGCAGTGGCAGGCTTCTTGGCCTGCTTACCCTTGTTCCAGCCTTGCATTGGTCTCCAGGCTGGTTTAGGTTGAGAAGTATTACCCTCTTGCTTAGAGGATGTAGAAGTAGAGGCTGGTCCGTTTCTGCGAAAGGGACGAAAATTAGGCTTATTTCTAGCCTTAAAAGACCTATCCTGAGGAAGGGCGTGGCCCTTTCCTCCGGTGATGTCTGAAATAATCTCTTTCAAATCAGGACCAAACAGTGTTTTGCCCTTGAAAGGGATGTTAAGCAATTTCGTCTTGGAAGACACATCCACTGACCAAGACTTTAGCCAGAGCGCTCTGCGCGCCACGATAGCAAACCCTGAATTTTTCGCCGCTAATCTCGCTAATTGCAAAGCGGCATCTAGAATAAAAGAGTTAGCCAATTTAAGTGCATGAACTCTGTCCATAACCTCCTCATACGAAGATTCTTTATTGAGCGACTTTTCTAGTTCTTCGAACCAGAAACACGCTGCCGTAGTGACAGGAACAATGCATGAAATTGGTTGAAGAAGGTAACCTTGCTGAACAAACATTTTTTTAAGCAAACCCTCTAATTTTTTATCCATAGGATCTTTAAAAGCACAACTATCTTCTATGGGAATAGTAGTGCGTTTGTTTAGAGTAGAGACCGCCCCCTCGACCTTAGGGACTGTCTGCCATAAGTCCTTTCTGGGGTCGACTATAGGAAATAATTTCTTAAATATAGGGGGAGGAACAAAAGGTATGCCGGGCCTTTCCCATTCCTTGTTTACTATGTCCGCCACCCGCTTGGGTATAGGAAAAACATCGGGGGGCACCGGAACCTCTAGGAACTTGTCCATCTTACATAATTTCTCTGGAATGACCAAATTGTCACAATCATCCAGAGTAGATAATACCTCCTTAAGCAGTGTGCGGAGATGCTCTAATTTAAATTTAAATGTCACAACATCAGGTTCAGCTTGTTGAGAAATTTTTCCTGAATCTGAAATTTCTCCCTCAGACAAAACCTCCCTCCTGGCCCCTTCAGATTGGTGTGAGGGTATGTCAGAAACGTTATCATCAGCGTCCTCTTGCTCTTCAGTGTTTAAAACAGAGCAATCGCGCTTTCTTTGATAAGTAGGCATTTTAGATAAAATATTTGCAATAGAATTATCCATAACAGCCGTTAATTGTTGCATAGTAATAAGTATTGGCGCACTAGATGTACTAGGGGCCTCTTGTGTGGGCAAAACTGGTGTAGACACAGAAGGGGGTGATGCAGTACCATGCTTACTCCCCTCATCTGAAGAATCATCTTGGGCACTATTATTATCTGTGGCATCATTGTCCCTACTTTGTTTGGACACCATGTCACAATTATCACATATATTTAAATGGGGAGACACATTGGCTTTCATACATATAGAACATCGTTTATCTGATGGTTCAGACATGTTAAACAGGCTTAAACTTGTCAACAAAGCACAAAAAACGTTTTAAAATAAAACCGTTACTGTCACTTTAAATTTTAAACAGAACACACTTTATTACTGAATATGCGAAAAAGTATGAAGCAATTGTTCAAAATTCACCAAAATTTCACCACAGTGTCTTAAAGCCTTAAAAGTATTGCACACCAAATTTGAAAGCTTTAACCCTTAAAATAACGGAACCGGAGCCGTTTTTACATTTAACCCGTATACAGTCCCAGGAATCTGCTTTGCTGAGACCCAACCAAGCCCAGAGGGGAATACGATACCAAATGACGCCTTCTATAAGCTTTTTCAGTGGATCTTAGCTCCTCACACATGCATCTGCATGCCTTGCCTTCCAAAAACAACTGCGCATTAGTGGCGCGAAAATGAGGCTCTGCCTATGACTAGAGAAGGCCCCCATCTGAAAAAGGTGTCCATACAGTGCCTGCCGTTTTTTAACAACAATCCCCAAGATTATAATAACTATAAAGAGCTATAATCTGTCAAATATGCTTAGCAAAGTAATCGTTTTAGCCCAGAAAAATGTCTACCAGTTTTTTAAGCCCTTATAAAGCCTTTATTCTTTTACTTAATCTAAGAAAATGGCTTACCGGTCCCCATAGGGAAAATGACAGCCTTCCAGCATTACCAAGTCGTGTTAGAAATGTGGCCAGTCATACCTCAGGCAGAAAAGTCTGCCAACTGCTTCCCCCAACTGAAGTTACTTCATCTCAACAGTCCTGTGTGGAAACAGCAATCGATTTTAGTAACGTTTGCTAAAATCATCTTCCTCTTACAAACAGAAATCTTCTTCTCTTTTCTGTTTCAGAGTAAATAGTACATACCAGCACTATTTTAAAATAACAAACACTTGATTGAAGAATAAAAACTACATTTAAACACCAAAAAACTCTTAGCCATCTCCGTGGAGATGTTGCCTGTGCAACGGCAAAGAGAATGACTGGGGTAGGCGGAGCCTAGGAGGGATCATATGACCAGCTTTGCTGGGCTCTTTGCCATTTCCTGTTGGGGAAGAGAATATCCCACAAGTAAGGATGACGCCGTGGACCGGACACACCTATGTTGGAGAAATTATATTTAATTTAGGGGGGTGTTAGTGTTAGGGTTAGACTTAGCTTTAGGGGTTAATACATTTATTAGAGTAGCAGTGAGGTCCGGTCGGCAGATTAGGGGTGAATACTTGAAGTTAGGTGCCGGCGATGTTAGGGAGGGCAGATTAGGGGTTAATACTATTTCTTATAGGGTTATTGAGGCGGGAGTGAGGCGGATTAGGGGTTAATAACTTTATTATAGTAGCGGTGAGGTGCGGTCAGCAGATTAGGGGTTAATTATTGTAGGTAGCTGGCGGCAACGTTGTGGGGGGCAGATTAGGGGTTAATAAATATAATATAGGGGTCGGCGGTGTTAGGGGCAGCAGATTAGGGGTACATAGGGATAACCTAGGTTGCGGCGGTGTACGGAGCGGCAGATTAGGGGTTAATAATAAAATGCAGGGGTCAGCGATAGCGGCGGCGGCAGATTAGGGGTTAATAAGTGTAAGGTTAGGGGTGTTTAGACTCGGGGTACATGTTAGGGTGTTAGGTGCAGACATAGGAAGTGTTTCCCCATAGGAAACAATGGGGCTGCGTTAGGAGCTGAACGCTGCTTTTTTGCAGGTGTTAGTTTTTTTTTCAGCTCAAACTGCCCCATTGTTTCCTATGGGGGAATCGTGCACGAGCACGTTTTTATAGCTGGCCGCGTCCATAAGCACCGCTGGTATCGAGAGTTGCAGTTGCGGTAAATATGCTATACGCTCCTTTTTTGGAGCCTAACGCAGCCCTTCTGTGAACTCTAAATACCAGCGGTATTTAAAAGGTGCGGCCAGAAAAAAGCACGCGTAGCTAACGCACCCCTTTGGCCGCAAAACTCTAAATCTAGGCGTAAAACTTTACACTTATTTTGTCAATATTTAAACAGCTAATTAAACTTTAACAAATACATCCACGTGTTATTCTAAGACTAATCTTTTCTTTAAATGCATCATTCTATCTAGCATTTATTTAGTGTTTAATGTCTCTTTAAGAGCACCTTTAGTACTATAATATATATATATATATATATATATATATATATATATATATATATATATATATATATATATATATTGATTTGTGTGCTTTCCCTCTATTGGGACTTGTGTGTGTGTATATATATATATATATATATATATATACAGTATATATATATATATACATATATATATATATATATATATATATATATATATATATATATATATATATATATAAAATCTACCCAATACATTTTGCAATAGATCTGACAAAGTAAACAAATGATGTGTTTCTGAGTGTAATGACTTGTAGAGAGACCTTGAAAAAAACCCCTCTAATTTTAACACTGCTTTATCAAGTTATATTTTGCATTTGTTTTAAGATAAAAAAAAAATCTCAGCAAGCTATAATAATAATTAAAATATAAATTAAAAAATGCTTTTCATTCAACACAAAACAATTTGAAATGTAAGGTAATTAAATACAATCATAAAAACTTGCTTGAATTTGCTCAAAATAACATCATGTTCAATCAGTCTCCACTTTAACCAGATGAAATATGAATTGGAAAGAGGATATTTGTTATTTGTTTATTGCTCTGCAAAGAACTATTAAAGCATTTTATCAATTGCAGTATTCGTTCTGTCACAGAGAAAAAATATAGTATCACACAGGCACAGCCTTTTACTCTAATAAAAAATAATTCACAAACTAATTAAATTAATAATAAATTATCAATACAGAAACATCTAAAAATGGTCACATACTTAAAGGGACATGCAGTGTAAAACTTGCGTGTTCTAGTTTTCTAGTCAACTGGTAACTCAATGGTCAAGATTTCAAGTGTAGTATAAAAATATCATCACTATCGTGATTTAATATCGCTCAAGCACATTTAATAATGCTTCTATTTTTGTACACATATTAGTCCAAAGTTATTTTTAATCGCGTGAGCAATAGTTTAGGGCAGGGGTGTCCAAACTTTGCTCTCCAGAGGTTTTGGAACTACATTTCCGATGATGCTCAGCCAGCATTTTATCTAGCTGAGCATCATGGGAAATGTAGTTCCAAAACCTCTGGAGAGCAAAGTTTGGACACCCCTGGTTTAGGGCATGCTAATATCAGCATGTTGGATAGCGCAGTACACTAAATTTCACACAAAATGGACTTCTAAAGGGGCATGCAATAAAATTAATTTCAAATATTGCTTGAGTGCTAAGCCAGTGGTGTGCAAGTTGTGTAGCTTTGTGCTATACTTTTAAGAATAATAATGGTTTACTTCAGGTCTTAAAGTCCAATGAGCTTGCAAATAGCCTCCATTAACCCATTAACAACCACGACATACCTTGTACATCACTGGTCGTTAAGGGTTTTTCGACCTCCCTCCCTCCTGCAGGCCTCCTGAAATAGCGCAGTGGTGAGACCGTGCTATCAAAACACAGCTCAATTGAAAGACCAGCGATGTACACTTGTAATCTCGCCCATAGAGATCCACAGCGAGAAGTACAAATAGGACATGCTCTTAATTTTAAGAGTATGACATTTTTACATTGCAGTGTCCCTTTAACCAAGCACATGGTAAGTTCATAATAAGCAAAGATATCAGAACACCCCACCCACTGAACTGGGGGGAGGTGTTTATCTGGTTTCATTATAGTGAGGGATGAGGAATTTCATCTAGGAATGGTTTCATTAAACATTTAGGGCTAGATTACAAGTGGCCCGGTAGATTGCTTTTTCAAGACCACGAAAACTCCACTAGCGTTACGCTTTTTGCACTACTTGGGTTGCACTTGTATTAAAAGTTAAAAAAATAAAATGTATTTTGCGCAAGCGGTAACCCAATTAGCGCAAAAATCAGAACATTGAATATCGCGTGCGTGTTCACGTATTCCCCCATAGAAATCAATGGAGAAAAAAAGTGGGAAAAAAAAACACCATACTCTTTCACAAGCACCATAACATGTTCTCAGTAGCGCTAACCTGACATGAAAAAAAGAATATTTCATATTCCAATGTTCTTAACATAACGGGATATGTTCTAATTATTCATAAATAAATATTTCTACATACTGTATATCTGATGTTTTTTTAAACAAATATATATATAGATGATTAAATATATCTATATATACTGTATATACATATAGATATATATAGGAATATCTATTTATAAATACATAGAACATAATTCTGCTATGTGCAGAACATTGGAATGGGAAATATTTTTAGTAAATACACAGTTAACTATATATATATATATATATATATATATATATATATATATATATATATACAGTATATCAGTATATGTATATATAAATACATGTTTAGACATGTATCTGTATGTATATCTATGTTAAAGTACTTGACAGCTTTTTTTTCTAACACCTGAGATCTCAAATCCAACCACCGCTCACTCCATCCCCTCTCTCGGCATGCTACCTTCCAGCGCATGTGGCTCGATGACATCACCTCTCAGCACTTCAGCACCTCCCCTCAACACCTGAGATCTCATATCTTTAAGCCCTTAAAACTGTTGAGTGCAATATTTTTTTAACATAACTTTTATCAGATGATGTTATAATGAGTGTAACTGTATCTTGTAATGTATTTTTATGTGTTTTGTGAGACTTTTTAGTTTCAGAAAATAGTTAACTACTGTTTTGAGATCGTGGTAAGAATTGTAGCATAAATCATGATTTCGCTCAAGTTGTAATATAAGCGCAATTAAAATGGATCTTGAAAACACAATATTGTTTGTGCAAAAACATTGGGCCTCATTTTTAATCTAGCCCTTATTTGAATCTTTTGTTGTGAATAATAAAACATCTAAAACACTTACTGATATGTCTTATAGGATGGATCATAGTTTGCCATTCGAAATTATCTGTATAAAGGAAGACATTAATGATTTAGTCAATAATCGTATTCAAATAACCAAGCCTAGTGCTGTGATAACTTCCTCAGATTATATATCTGAACATCATCTCTAATGAGAAGCACCAGTCCAACTCTTATTCAGTCAAATAAAACTTAAAGGGACAGTCTACACCAGATTTTTTTTTTGTTTAAAAGATAGATAATCCATTTATTACCTATTCCCCAGTTTTACATAACCAACACAGTTATATTAATACACTGTTTACCTCTGTGCTGACCTTGTATATAAGCTTCTGCAAAATGCCCTCTTATTTCAGTTATTTTGACAGACTAGCATTTTAGCCAATCAGTGCTGGCTCCTAGGTAACTCTACGTGCGTGAGCACAATGTTATCTATATGACACACATGAACTAACGCCCTCTAGTGGTGAAAAACTGCCAAAATGCATTTAGATAAGAGGCGTCCTTCAAGGTCTAAAAAATTTGCATATGATCCTACCTAGATTTAGCTTTCAACTAAGAATACCAAGAGAACAAAGCAAAATTGGTGCTAAAAGTAAATTGGAAAGTTGTTTAAAATTACATGCCCTTTCTGAATCATGAAAGTTTATTTTGGACTAGACTGTCCCTTTAAAAGCCAAGCACCTGTCTGGGAGTTTTTGTGCAAGTAAAAAAAACAATAGGGTAATTTGCCATTGAAGCTTGAATTTCTACACCAGCACAAAGCCATATAATACCATTATTTCATTTCAGACTTTATAATAGTAATAATATAGCACCTTATAACTTGTGCTTTTAACACCATTAACAAGAACATTGGAATCGTTTTGCATTCTCAAAGCATTGCAAAATATTGATGTACTTTACATGTTGCAAAGTCCATCAAAAATAACAAGAGAAGCAGATTTTCTAATAGAGTTCTAATGAATTAGCAATACTTTGAATTTTAAAGCCACAAAGTCATGCATAGTGCTTGGCATGAATCTTCGACTGTACTACAATTGAACTCCATGGATGCGATCACAACCCTTTGGATAGTTCATCTAATGATTTCTAAAATAAAATTCACCATTATAGTCTATGATAATTTTTTGTAGATAAATCATAAGATAAGGTTTTTTAAAGCATTGTGATTGCCCCCGATGTTTGAACACATGAATGATTACTGATCTGATTAAAATAAAATTGAATGACAGACATTAAGGGCTAGATTACAAGAAGGGCATAATTGATACAGCAGCGTGCATTACCTTTTGTGCAGCCTTTTGAAAAGAATAACTGATTCTGCTATTACAAGTAGATGGTTAAATATTTTAACCAAAATATCTTAACATGGGTGAAACTTTTTTAGGGCACTTGTCATAGAAGGCATTTGTCTAGATGCCTGATATTCAAAACCTCACCGCTCCAGCGACATATTCTAAGAAGTCTTGTCGGTACAACGAGGCCCTTAAAATATTTAGAAGCACACATTTTTTTTTTTAGAAATAAGTTGTAGTATTCTATATGTGAAACAGAGACTCCTACATTACAATACAATGTCTAAAAAAAAAGATTTTGTGTGACTTTTCTCCATGCCGTCAAGGTTTTGAATATCTGGCCCTATGAGATTGATTTCTGTCCCTGCTGCAGTAAGGTGTGCTGTACCTTTAAGGAAGCCTAGAAGATCAATTAGTCCTTAATTGGGGTAGTCTATATTGACTTTCTGTTTGCATCATGAGGCTGCTTGTGTATTGAGTTTCTCTCTGGCAGTTTGTTGTTTGGATATACTGGTTTGACTTTTGCTTTCCCTGACTATGCCTCTTTAATAACCCCTTGTTTTAGACTGACTTAGTATTTGACTAAAAGTGATGGTAAATCTTAGCGTTTGTGAAACGCTAGGTTTTACCATGGGAACAAATAAAGGAGACTTTTAGTCATGAAAACGCTTCAAACAAATAAAGGAACTTTCAGCATGAAATATTTTATACTTCATGACTGAAAGTCCCCTTTATTTTCTCCTACTGTAAATCCTAGCATTTCACAAACATTAGCATTTACCATCACTTTAAGCTTGTTTTTGGACTCTGCATTTTGTGCTGCTTTTCCCTGTCTGACTTAGACCCAGACTCTCTGACTCTGAATTCCCTTATTCCCTTACTGAGTATAGCAAATTTCAGTTAGTTTTTGTATTTGACTATACTCCTTATACAGTACTATTGCTACTGTTACCTGAATCTCCCATGCAGAAATGCAGCCCCAAACCGTCCTTCATTGTTGCCTTCAGACACTCTTTCCCCAGCTCTTTGGTGAACAAACTGCCTTCCTCTACAGCCATATATTTAAAAATTTGACTCATCAGTCTAGAGTACTTGGTGCTATATTTATGCACCCCTGTTTCTGTGTATAGCTGAGTTGCTTGGCTTTGTTTACATGGAAGTATGGCTTTTTGGTCACAAGTCTTCCATGAAGACCACTACTTACCAGACTTCTTCTGACAGTAGATTGGTGTACCAGGGTCCCACTGGGTTCTGCCAATTCTGAGCTACTGGCACTGCTATACATCTTCCGATTGCAAAGGGAAGTAAGCATGATGTGTATTTCATCTGCTTCATAAAGTTTTCTTGATCAACCACTGTATCGATGGTCCTAAACGTTGCCTGTTTCTTTGTGCTTCTTCTGAAGAGCTTAGATAGCACATCCGGAAACCTCTGTCTGCCTTGAAAGTTTTACCTAGGAGAGGCCTTGCTGATGCAATATAAATACCTTGTGTCTTGTTGCTGTGCTCAGGCATGCCATGGTGTATGACTTTGGACATTAAACTATCTTCAGCAACCTTACTTTGTTAGAAGAGTGTGGCTGCTCCTCACCCAGTTTTATTCCTCATACACAGTTGTTTCTGTTTCAGTTAATGACTGTGTTTCAATCATATTAAATTGATGATCATTAGCACCTGTTATTATAATGGTTTAATAATGCACCTGACTATTGGAATTATCCCAGAACACAGGGAGATGTATGAAATGAGGTAAGCAGTACTCACGGTAGACAGGGCAGACCAAGGAATCATCAGTACTGGGAAAAACATCAGAGTGGTCAAATAGGCAGAGTTCAGCAACAAAAAGGCAATCCAGCAATTCAGGGGTTAAACAGCAGAGTGATCAGACAGGCAGAGTTCAGTAACAATAAGGCAATCCAGCAATTCAGGGGTTAAACAGCAGAGTGGTCAGACAGGCAGAGTTCAGTAACAATAAGGCAATCCAGAAAATCAGCAATAAGTAACACCCAGGAGAACACAAAGTAAGTCCTATACTTGGGCAGTGTATGTAAGTTATGCAAGTACTTACATAGGTGCCGATTCACGTCAAGGAGGACTTCAAAGGATCCAACCGGCTTGAGACGGGAATTGACGTGCGGCGAAGTTATTGTTGCACACTCACAGCAACCGCCGCATCCCTGGCATTAGCCAGAGCGGTGAAACAGGGAGCAGAGTGACATAGCCCCCCCACTCAAGGGTTCCCTCCGGGAGCCAGAGTCGGCTTTGAAGGGTGAGCAGCATGGAACTTGGAGACTAAAGATGGAGCATGCAAATTGTGGGCAGGGATC
Source organism: Bombina bombina (assembly GCF_027579735.1). Classification (NCBI taxonomy): domain Eukaryota; kingdom Metazoa; phylum Chordata; class Amphibia; order Anura; family Bombinatoridae; genus Bombina; species Bombina bombina. The sequence goes on from NC_069499.1 coordinate 671,558,384, forward strand.
CAGGAACGCTCCGCCACAGAGTAACCCTTCCAGTGTATGAGGTATTGGAGCTTCTTGCACCTGATACTGGAATCCAGGATTTTGGCAACCTCATACTCCAGTTCGCCATGAATCAGGAGTGGAGGAGGAGAACGTCTGAGTCGAGTATACCTATACGTGATGTAGGGTTTGAGCAAGGAGATGTGAAAGACTGGGTGAATGTGCAAGGCCTTAGGCAAGGCAACAGGAGAAAGTCTTTTGAGGACTTTATAAGGACCAATATACTGAGGTCCTAATTTGTGACAAGGTTGATGTAAGCAGATATGTTAGGTAGAGACCCAGACATGATCACCTGCAGAAAAGGCATACATATTAGCTTAATGATGATCAGCAAACCTCTTGTATCTGGAGATGGTTGAGTGTAACTGAGAGTGTATTTGTTGCCAATTGGTAGTGAGGCCAGTGAAGCGACGCTCTGCAGCAGGAACTCCTGTGGATTGAGCAGAAAGAGGAAAAACACAAGGCTGATAACCAGCTGCAGCCTGGAAAGGAGAGCATCATAAAGCCAAAGAGCATTCTTTGCCAGTTCAGCTAGGGGTAACAACCCAGACCAATTAGTATGCTGTGAATTGATATATGCTCTGAGATAAGCTGCAAGATCCTGATTGGTTCTCTCCATCTGCCCGTTAGTCTGGGGGTGATAACCAGAGAACAAAGAGACAGTGGTTCCAACTTATTTGCAAAAGCTTCTCCAAAAGGTAGAAATAAATTGAGGTCCTCTGACAGAGACGATATTTAAGGGTATACCATGGAGCCGTACCACATGTAACAGAAAAATAGTGGACAATTCTTAGGCTGTAGGTAACTTAGGTAAAGGTACAAAAGGAGTAAGTTTTGGAGAAATGATCCACCACAACCCAGATGACTGTATGATGGTCAGAAGGAGGGAGGTCTACAACAAAATCCATGACTATGTGTGTCCATGGTTGTTTGTATATGGACAATGGTTGAAGTAGGCCATGAGGTAGGGAACAGGGAGTCTTATTAACAGCACAAGTCTGACAAGCCTTGACATAATCCTGAGAGTCTGACTTCATGGAAGGCCACCACACGTGTTGGGAAAGGTGTTTAAAGGTTCTTGTCAAACCAGGATGACCTGACAGCTTGCTGTCATGAGCCAAGGATAGCACAGGAGAGCGAAGGGTTGGAGGAACATAAAGGATCTCAGAAGGCGCAGGGGCTTCAGAAGGTTTTCTTTACTGGGCACATCTTTTAAGAAGAGAGGTGTTGAGCTGAGCAACCACACAGGAGGGAGGTATGATGTGTTCAATAGGAGCTTCAGAAGAGTCATTAGACTGAGGAAGCTGAAGGGGGAAAGGGCATCAGCCTTTTTATTCTTGGTGCCAGGAAGGTAAGAGACTATAAAGTTAAATCGGGAAAAGAATAAGGCCCACCTGGCCTGTGGAGGATTGAGTCCATGAGCAGTCTCTAAGTACATCATGTTCTTGTGATCCATGAGAATCTGAATGGGGTTGGTAGTACCTTCAAGCCAGTGGCGTCATTCAGTAAGGGCAATTTTGATGTCTAGGAGGTCACAATTTCCCAAATTGCAATTCCTCTCTGCAGGAGAAAACCGCTTAGAGAAAAAGGCCACAGGATGCAACTTGGAGGTCGAAGGGTCTCTTTGGGTTAAGACTGCATCAGCTCCTATTTCAGAGGCATCAACCTCTAAGGTGAACTGTAAATCAGGATGACGTAGCACAGGAGCAGTACAAAAGGCTGCCTTCAGACTAGAGAAGGCGTCCACAGCTACTGGAGGCCAATTCTTACAATCTCTGTTCCGTTTAGTCAGCTCAGTGAGTGGAGCAACAATCTTGGAGAAATTCTTTATAAACTTGCGATAATAGTTGGAAAACCCCAATAATCTCTGTAACTCTTTCAATGTGGTGGGCTGAGGTTATTCCAGAACTGCTGTTAGCTTAGTGGGATCCATGGCAAAACCTTCTTTAGAGATTATATATCCAAGGAATTGAATCCTGACTTGATCAAATTCACATTTCTCCAACTTGGCTACCAGAGAAATGTCTCTGAGATGAAGAAGCACCTGTTTCACATGTTCATGATGCTCTTCCAGTGTGGAGTGAATCATATAATTCAGTGATCAAGGGAATAGGATAATGATTCTTGATCGTTATGTTGTTTAGGGCTCTGTAGTAAATACAGGGTCTCAGACCACCATCCTTTTTACCAACAAAAAAGAACCCAGCCCCGGCAGGAGAGGAGGAAGGGCGAATTAAGCCTTTAGCTTGGATATTCTCTTGGATATATTCTTCCATGGCTTTGGTTTCAGCTTTGGACAGTGGATAAGTCCTTCCTTTAGGAAGTGGAGCTCCAGGAAAGAGGTCAATTTTGCAGTCATAAGGGTGGTGAGGTGGTAGCACATCAGCTGCTTTCTTTTCAAAGACATCCATAGAGTCGGCATATACTGAGGGAAGGTTAGAAGGGGTCAGTATGCTGGCTATAGGAATGTGTTGAAGTGGAGTAACTGTAGCCAAGCAGGAGTGAAAACAGGATTTACCCCAGGAGGTCAACTGTTCTTCAGTCCAGTCGAATTGAGGATTGTGCTTACAAGGAAGACCAAGGATAACTGGTTGTGCAGGAGAATGAATGACGTCAAATGTCAATTGTTCAGAATGTAGGACCCCCACAGTCATGGTTAGGGGTGCTAATTCAAAATGGATTAAACCTGATACAAGGGGAGTGCCATCCAGAGTGGTTATTTTTAGACAAGACGCAAAACTGCGTGAATTATAAAATGGTGATCTCGGAAATGTCTGGCTGCCCCTCAATCAACAAGGCCTGAGCGTGGACAGAGTTCTGGAGAAAGGTGAGGGTAACAGATACCAAGATCTAAGAAGAGTGAGGGGAATTAGTAGTGGCCATGCTTAGAGGTACCCCTCTAAGCATTGGCTTTTCCCGGCAGTATATCACAATTGGTGTGCATTAGAACCACAATAGAAGCACAGTCTTAATCTCCTTCTTTTCTTTGTCTTTCAGATTCTGATGATTTAAGGGAAAAAAGATCCATAGGTTCCTCTTTAGAGGTAACAGGAGATGCTGGAAGGGTAGAGGGCAATCTATTGGCTGGACGAGTAGGAGGATGAGAAGGAAGGATTCTGCAAGTTCTTTCTCTCTCAGCTTGTCTTTCCTGAAAGTGAGAATCCAGACTGATTGAGAGTGCTATAAAATCATCCAGGGAAGAGGGAATATCACGATAAGTGAGCTCATCCTTGATGAGCTCATGCAGGCCTCTCCGAAAGGCCGCCTTGAAAGCACTTCAATCCCAACTGGTGTCAAGTGCTAAGGTGCAAAATTTGCCACAGATCTATTGCTCTGGAGGAGATCCATGAGAGAGTACTCTCTACGGAAGATAATGCAGAAATAAAGGTATCAGCATTGTTCAGGAGTTGAGCACTCTGTTTCAAAAGTGGAGAAACCCAGGCTAGGGCCTTGTCTTTCAACAAAGAAATGATAAAGGTAACCTTTGACTGATGAGACTGGAAGGTATGAGGGTCATTGCAGAAATGCAGCCTGCACTGGTTGAGAAAACCCCTACAGTCGGTAGTGCCATCAAACTTGTCAGGCAACGGTATCCGGGGTATGCTACCAGAAGCAGGGGAGGAGGTTGAGGTACTAGCAGCAGGGACAGGCTGTGTGGCAACAGGTGCAGCATTTTTCTCTGCAATAAGTGAGGAGAGCATAGTAGTGATAGTCTCCAATGTGAGGCATGGGTTCCCAGCATCTGTCCCTGAAGAGAGATTGCTCTAGCTACCTCATTTGGGTCCATGGCCCAAGTATAATGTAATGATTGTGGACATTGGCCAGTAGTCTTCTTATCCCAGTATCAAGTGGAAGGATAAGGAAATATCCCAGAACAAAGTGAGATGTATGAAATGAGGTAAGCAGTACTCACGGTAGACAGTGCAGACCAAGGAATCAACAGTACTCAGAAAAACAGCAGAGTTTTCAGACAGGTATAGTTCAGTAACAATAAGGCAATCCAGCAATTCAGGGGTTAAACAGCAGAGTGGTCAGACAGGCAGAGTTCAGTAACAATAAGGCAATCCAGCAATTCAGCAATAAGTAACACCCAGGAGCTCACAAAGTAAGTCCTATGCTTGGGCAGTGTATGTAAGTTATGCAGGTACTTATATAGGTGCCGATTCGCGCCAAGGAGGCGGGGAATTGACATGCAGCGATGATGTCATCACCGCACGATCACAGCAACTGCCACGTCCCTGACAACAGCCAGAGCGGCGCAACGTGGAGCGGCATGGCACTTGCACTTTACGTCAGGTCTCAAGTCAGGTAAAATATTCTAGCTCAGTTTTGGCTTTCACTTGAGCTTCTAACACCAGTGCTATTTAACATAGACACATTCTCCATTAAAAGTATAGGTTGAAGTAAAACGAATTTGGCTGCATAACATCATTGGACCACCACTTTTAATCTGACCCTAGGTCAATACAAGCAGCTTAGGCTGTAAATACATATATACACATATAAATACATAAATACATATGTAAACATATATATATATATATATATATATAGATAGATAGATAGATAGATAGATAGATAGATAGATAGATAATAGATCCAGGTAGTACACTCTCACTTGCCAACCATAAACACAGACCAGGATTCTTAGAGTAATATTCAATTAGATCAGATAATAAGCACTCACTGGATTTAAGCACAGCACACTTTTATTAGGCAGTGACGTTTCGGGGCATTCACCCCTTCTTCAGACAACCCAAAATGTGATACAAGCAGTGTTAAATACCCAACAAGCCCCTCCCCAATCTAAATTCAGCCAAATATATATATATATATATATATATATATAAAAGAGAGAGCCACACTCAGCTGAGACAGAACAAAAGCTAGAATAACTTCCATGCCTGTTCATTTTCTTTTAGCACACATTCAGCTAGATTACAAGTTGTGCGTTACGGTTTTACCACTGAAAAAATGGCCATTTCAGCGTTAAAACAGTAATGTAGCCATTAAGAGTCTTGTCGGTATAGCTATACTGCAAGCATTTTAGCCTGTAACGCAACGTAGTCCCGTACTCAAAAAAATGACGTTTCTGTGTGGGATTTCCATAGCGCCAGTATTACAAGTTGTGCGGTGAGGCTAAAATGCTTGCGTTCCAGCCTATACCGACACAATTCATTCCGCTATCTGAGAGCAGTAGTTATGAATTTTGCGCCACAAAAATGTTTCACAAAACTCATGACTAAACTGTTACAAAGTACACTAACACCCATAAACTACCTATTAACCCCTAAACCAAGGCCCTCCCGCATCGCAAACACTATTTAAAACTTATTAATCCCTAATCTGCCGCCCACCCACATATCCGCCACTATAATAAAGCTATTAACCCCTATTCCGCCACCTTCCCACATTGCAAACACTATTTAAAACGTATTCACCCCTATTCCGCCGCTCCCCGAGACCACCGCCACTATAATAAAGCTAATAACCCCTATTCAGCCTCTCCTTGATATCGCCAACATTATAATAAAGTTATTAATCCCTATTACGCCGCTCCCTGACATTGCCGCCACTAATAAAAGTTATTAACCCCTAAACCTCTGGCCTCCCACATCACCGCCACTAAATAAACCTATTAACCCCTATACCGCCAGCCACCCATATTGCAAAAACTAAATTAAACTATTAACCCCTAAACCTAACAACCCCCTAACTTTATATTAAAATTACTTTATACCTATCTTAAAATAAATAAAAACTTACCTGTGAAATTAAAAAAAATTAAGTTTAAACTAACAATTAACCTAACATAACTATTATACTAAAATTAAAATAACTACCAATTAAATAAACTAAATTGCACATTAAAAAAACCTAACACTACTAATAAAATTTAAGTCTAAAATTACAAAAAATAAAAAATACTAAATTATGAAAAATAACAAACACTAAATTACGAAAAATAACAAACAAAATTATCAAAAATAAAAACAATTACATCTAATCTAACAGCCCTATAAAAATAAAAAGCCCCCCAAAATAAAAACACCTCCTAGCCTACAATAAACTACCAATAGCCCTTAAACGGTCTTTTGTAGGTCATTGCCCTAAAGAAATCAGCTCTTTTACCTAAAAAAAAATACAAAGACCCCCCAACAGTAAAACCCACCACCCAACCAACCTCCCAAAATAAAAAACCTAACTCTAACAAAAACCTAAGCTACCCATTGCCCTGAAAAGGGCATTTGTATGGACATTGCCCTTAAAAGGGCATTCAGCTCTTTTACATTGCCCTAAAAAAGGCATTCAACTCTTTTACATAAAGCCCAAACACTAATCTAAAAAAAAAACACCCAAAAAGATTTTAAAAAAACCTAACAATAACCCCGAAGATCCACTCACAGTTTCTGAAGTCCAGACATCCAGGCAGCGGGAAGTTTTCATCCAGGTGGCGAGGTCTTCATCCATCCACACGGCGTCTTCTATCTTCATCCAGGCAGCATCTTCTATCTTCATCCTGGCGGCGTCTTCTATCTTCATCCCGGTGGCGTGGAACGGGTCCATCCTTGAAGACATCCGGCGCGGAGCATCCTCTTCATACGGTCACCGCCGTACACTGAATCTTCAATGCAAGGGAGCCTTTTCAAAATGGTGTCCCTTGCATTCCTATTGGCTGATTTGATTTTTGAAATTCAAATCAGCCAATAGGATGAGAGCTACTGAAATCATATTGGCTGTTTAAATCAGCCAATAGGATAAGAGCTACTGAATTTCTATTGGATGATTTGAACTTCAAAAACTGTAAGTGGATTGTCGAGGGTTAGTGTTAGGTTTTTTTAAACTTTTTTTTTTAGATTAGGGTTTTGGGCTTTCTTAAAAGAGCTAAATGCCCTTTTAAGGGCAACTGAAAAGAGCTGAATGCCCTTTTAAGGACAATGCCCATACAAGTGCCCTTTTCAGGGCAATGGGTAGCTTAGGTTTTTTTTAGAGTTAGGTTTTTTATTTTTGGGGGTTGGTTGGGTGGTGGGTTTTACTGTTGAGGGCTCTTTGTATTTATTTACAGATAAAAGAGCTGATTTCTTTAGGGCAATGTCCTACAAAAGGCCCTTTTAGGGTCTATTGGTAGTTTTTTGTAGGCTATGGATCCATTTCCATTGAATATTTGCACTGTTCATACTGGATGTTTATATGATCATTAACAGTTTAACAGATATTGGAATAGACAGCGATTGGCACTAAAGTTGCTCTGTAATCAAGGCATAGCCGAATAAACAAATATTCTTAACATCAAGGGACAGCCTAAACTAAAGGTTTATGAAAACATCATACTTATAAATAGGAGAGAAATACAGTATACACTTGCTCATTGTGACTCCAACCAATGAGCTCACTTTACAAATTGTGCACATAAGAGACTTTTTAACACAGCATAATTAACCACTCCTTAATCTAGTTTAGGTATATCCAGTCTTTTCAGTTGTCATTCAGGATTGGATTACAAATCAATAATACACCTATAAATTGTGGATGTTTAGTCATTTCTAGAAATGTGATTTTATATATTAGCGTATATAGATATATTTTATATATCTCAATTCATGTTTTTAAATATAAAATATTTAGAATATATTAAGACACCGGTGTCGAAATTTTACTTAGCCAAGTTTTGTATATATTTTACCAAATTCATAATAATTTTTTATTATTAATACATTTTTAGGTTATATTTCCACATCAATATTTGCCTGTTATCTTGAAGGGGTCGAGATAAATATCTTATATAGATCTCTCATTTATAATACAAAATAAATCATTTGTTCTCAAGAAGCATTATTTTATACACAGAAGGCCAAGAGGCGCCACCCACATCCTTACCTACAACTATTTTCTTGTTTTGATCGCACTCTGTGAGAAGTACGATCAGTTGGCAGGCCAAGCACTGTGATCTTTAAGTTCAGTAGACACCACTGTTTTCTTCGGGGTTAGTGTAGGGTTATTTTTTAAATCTTTTTGGATGTTTTTTTTTTTTAGATTAGGGTTTGGGCTTTATGTAAGGGTAGCTTAGGTTTTTGTTAGAGTTAGGTTTTTTTTATTTTGGGGGGTTGGTTGGGTAGTGGGTTTTACTGTTGGGGGGATTTTTGTATTTTTTTTTAAGGTAAAAGAGCTGATTTCTTTAGGGTAATACTCTACAAAAGGCCCTTTTAAGAGCTATTGGTAGTTTATTGTAGGCTAGGGTTTTTATTTTGGGGGGCTTTTTATTTGTATAGGAATATTAGTTTAGGTGTAATTGTTTTTATTTTTTGATAATTTCGTTTGTTATTTTTTGTAATTTAGTGTTTGTTATTTTTCCTAATTTAGTATTTTTTATTTTTTGTAATTTTAGATTTAAATTTTTTTAGTAGTGTTAGTTTTTTTTTAATGTGTAATTTAGTTTATTTAATTGGTAGTTATTTTAATTTTAGTATAATAGTTTAGTATAATAGTTATGTTAGGTTAATTGTTAGTTTAAGGTTTTTTTAATTTCACAGGTATTTTTTTTATTTATTTTAAGATAGGGATATTGTAATTTTAATTTAAAGTTAGGGGGCTGTTAGGTTTAGGGGTTAATAGTTTATTTAGTTTTTTGCGATGTGGGGGGCTGGTGGTTTAGGGGTTAATAGGTGTATTTAGTGGCGGTGATGTGGGAGGCCAGAGGTTTAGGGGTTAATAACTTTATTTAGTGGCGGCAATGTCGGGGAGCGGCAGAATAGGGTTTAATAGCTTTATTATAGTGGCGGCAATGTCGGGAGCAGCAGATTAGGGGTTAATAACTTTATTTAGGTGTCAAAGATGTTGGGGACAGCAGATTAGGGGTTAATAACTTTATTTAGGTGTCTTCGATGTTGGTGGCGGCAGATTAGGGGTGTTTAGACTTGGGGTTTATGTTAGGGTGTTAGGTTTAAACGTAACTTTTTTTCCCCCATAGACATCAATGGGGTTGTGTTACGGAGCTTTTCATTCTGCGATCACAGGTGTTAGTTTTTTTTCTCACACTCTCTCCCCATTGATGTCTATGGGGAAAGCATGCATTCGCACATCAAAGCAGCCCTTGGATTTTGTGCGGTATGGATCTTATCGCCACCAAAAAAATGTAGCATATCAGTCTGATACTGCCCAAAGACAGTCCCAGTGCCGAAATACCAGGCAATTCTTCTCTGAAAAAGAGAAACAACAACCCCAGATGATCGTTTTGGCCTTCATTGAGGTACAGTTGCATCTCTCATGTGTGCAAGCAGTCCACTTCTGGTTTCCCCCATTACTCTTAGGGAGACCCAAGAGCAATTTGCATAAATATAAAAAGAGTGTAGTGTGGGACTCCCCTTCTGTTTCCACTCTGTATGAGTGGACAGAGGGTGGATAGAAGGGGTATTCTGTTTTAATGTGAGCTGATGTGTGTTTTTAAAATGCAAATTGTATTAGTAATTTAAAATGGTGAATAAAAATATATTTGGAATTTATTAAAAAACTAACTGAGAAATATAAAACTGATCATTATAAAATATATATATATATATAAAAAAAAAAAAAAATATATATATATATATATATATAATATATAAAAAAAAGTACAAGAAGCAAGTGTACTGACCTCTAGCGAGCGCCTTATGCGTTTCGTGAGTGTCTCAGCTCACTTCTTCAGAGGGGTGTAATCTGATGCCATCCTATGAGCCCTTAAATAGTTTGTTAATAGCCAATCAGGATAGTTAATTGTAACAACATTGACTAATTGATATGATACGTATTTACTAGTTTAAGCAGTGTTTAAAGTGCTAACCTCGGATTTAGGGCAAATTCCAGAATGGATATAAAAGGATATTATTTGAATTGTGTTTGTAATGTTTTGTATTAAAAAGACTGATTATAAGCTATTCTTTTGTCATCAATTATCAGCTATTTTATGTGAGGTTTTTAATATATGCGTATTTAAAAATGGCGGTATTAGAAAAATATTTTGTCTGTTTACTATTTTTTGTGGAATTAGATACGAGTCGTTTTGTCTCGTTAAGTTACATATTATATATAATTTTTAATGATACTTCTGTTGAGGAGTGAACTACACATAATAAAAAATACGATATGTATATTTAAAACCGGGATTGTACATTAATATTTTCTTATTTTGCTACTTGAGGAGCGTTAGTTTTAGCAATCAATAATTAATCAATAAATAATTAATATTCAATAAATAGTTTAAATAATGTATATTTTATGTGTTTTGTTTTGTAAAAAATGAGGGTCCATATTAATAAAAATTCATATTAATTGATTGATATGTTGCAAATGCCAACGATTTCTTCCCTAGGGTAAAATACTTTTTCACTGTTATAGTGAATCAAAGAAAGCTGCTAAATCTATATCTGTATTTAGCCCATATGGTTTTCTGGTTCTGAGCTTGTATATCCAGAAGCTTTTTCTCAATTGTAGCAGTCTATTCACACCTTCTGTATGTGGTATATGTTCATTAGCTTTTATTTTTAGCTCCTTTTCATTTTTATTATGAAATTCTTCAAAGTGGGTCCCTATACCATATTCGGGTTCATCACTAGTAATGTTTTTTATATGTTCAAGGATCTTGATTTTTAGGGTTCGCTTCGTCCTTCCTATGTAAAATTTATTGCAGCTGCAGGTTACTTAGTTGATATACAACATACTGAGATTTACAATTCATGAACCTTTCTATTTCGTATTTATTGTTTCCCTTATCAGTAATCCATGTGTTCTCTTCTTTGTTCTTGCTGATGTGTTCACAGCAAAGGCAGTTTATTACATTTATAGAATCCTTTAGTTTTGGTTGTTAGCCAATTTCTTGTTTCTGCGTTTTATTGGTCTTTAATTTGGTTGGTGCTAGTATAGTCTTAAAATTCAGATTTTTCTTATAGGTGATCTTTGGTCTTTCTGGTAATGTTTCTTTCAGTAGGGGATCTCTTTTTAAAATGTGCCAATGCTTGTTTAATATTTTCTCAATGTCTTTGGTGCCACTGTTAAAGTGGTTATAAATCTAGGTGTCTGGTTTGAGGGTAAAATTGTTATTTCACCATTCATTTTATCTGCTTTGTAATTGCTTATAAGTAGTTATTCTCTGTCAACCAAGTTTACTCTTTCATAGGCCTTGTCTACAGTCCTTTTATTATATTTCTTACTGTAGAATTTTTGTTTTAAAGTTGCTGCCGCTTGTTCAAAGTCATTATTTTTTGAGCAATTGCGTTTAATACACTGGAATTGGCCGTATGGGATATTGTCTATCCATCTCTTATGATGATTACTAGTGGCGTGTAAAAAAAGTTTGTGTCCGTTTCCTTAGTATAGATTTTGGTTTCGATCTTATTGTTTTCAATGAAGATAGTGACATCCAAAAAATGTATTTCTGTCTTTTTCCAGGTTTTGGTAAATTTTAAATTCCAATCGTTTTGATTTAAAGAGTTGGCAAATTCATTGAACAGATGTTCATTTTCCTTCCAAATTATGATATCATCAATGAATCTCTTTCACATATCAATGTTCCCTATAAATCTATTATTGATCCATATATGTTGGTTTTCAAAAGCTCCCATATACATATTGGCAAAGCTTGGGGCAAGTTTTGTGCCCATTGCTGTGCCAAATTTCTGTAAGAATATTTTGTCTTCAAATATGAAGTCATTTTTAGTTAGGATGAAGTGTATTGCTTCTCCTATAAATGCGATTTGTTTTTGATTGATGTTTGTTTCACTGGTCAGAATTTCTTTGACTGCACAAATCCCCTTATTGTGTGGACAAGATGTCTACAGAGCCGTAACATCTAATATTGCTAATGAATAATAGCTATCTTCCCATTTGATTTTCTTTTAGTACTGACAGGAGATATATGATTTGATTTTTGGAACTACAGGTTGAAGGAAATAGTCCACATATTCCAATAAATTACTAGTTAAGCTATTTATACTGGAGATAATTGGTCGACCAGGGCTTTTTTTTCCCCGTCTTTGTGTATTGTAGGTAGGTGGTAAAATACTGCAGTTCTTATGGTGTCTGAGGATAGGAATTTATACTGTTCCTCATTAAGGATTTCTACTTTTTTAGTACTTCTTATTAATAGCTTATATTCATCTGAAAAATTATCAGTGGGATTTTTTATTAATACTTCATAGGTCTCTTTATCAGAGAGTAGTCTATTTTCCTCACCAATATAATCTATTTTATTCTGTACTACAATTGAGCCACCTTTATCGTCTTCCCTGAAGACTAGATTATGATCTTTACTTAGATTTATCAGAATTTGTTCTTCCTTGTTTGTAAGGTTTTTTTGGGACTATTTAAATGATTTGCACATAGTTTCCAGATCATTAAGTATCAAATCTTCAAAGAGTGATACATATTGGCCTGTTGAATGTGTTGGATAAAACATGGACCTGGGTCTAAACCCACTATGTTTAATAATTCTACCTTCTTCTATTGTTTCAAGTGATTCTAAATCTAGTGACTCTAAAAGACTTAATGTAGGTAAATCACTTTGTGTTAGTGGAACAATGTTATTTGTTTCTATATTTACTATTGATTGTAAGGAAATAGTCAAACTTTCTATTTGGTCCTTACTATTCTTTTGAAAGTGTAGTCGTAGGGTTAGTTTCCTGATGTATTTGTTGCAGTCAACAAATAATGAGAAGGCATCTGTTTTTTTGCTTGGGGCAAAGGAAAAGCCTTTTTTAGGAGGTTTTCTTCTCCCTCTGTCGGTTCTCTATTTAATAGATTAAAGAGTTTTACTTTGGTTAGTTCATCTGAGATTAGACCGACCTCTGTTTTGTTTGCCAATTTTCTCTTCTTTGTTTGTTTTTGTTTTCCTGCTCTACATCCTCTTCCCCACTTTCTTTTAGTTTTTTGGGGGGGTTAATAACTGTAGTGTTTGGAAATTGTGGAATACCAATCACCAGTCTGGGATGTGCATTGCACAGGGGTGCATTGCATGGGCAGTGTACATTGTAACAATAGCATATGTTCACATTTTCAAAGTGAACATTTTATAAGTGATTCACTAGCAATATAGCAATAGAATTATACAAGAACTGCATTCACTACTCAGCACAGTGCTGCTTATTAAGAAAACATGCTGCCTATTGACATCTGCTGAAACATTGCACACTGCATCAAGCTAACCCTATTCTCTCTCCTCTGCTTTCAGGTACGTGAATAGAGACCCTGTCGTTCTGCAACTATTCACTGCTCTCTGGTGTTTTTTACTCTCCTGTAACTCTCTTCTGGTACGTGAATAGAGACCCTGTCGTTCTGCAACTATTCACTGCTCTCTGGTGTTTTTTACTCTCCTGTAACTCTCTTCTGGTACGTGAATAGAGACCCTGTCGTTCTGCAACTATTCACTGCTCTCTGGTGTTTTTTACTCTCCTGTAACTCTCTTCTGGTACGTGAATAGAGACCCTGTCGTTCTGCAACTATTCACTGCTCTCTGGTGTTTTTTACTCTCCTGTAACTCTCTTCTGGTACATGAATATTTACATTGAGCAAATGATTTTAGTTTGTTAATTTAGTCCTACATCTGTTGTACTGTTATCCAATGTGTTATTTCTAATGTTCATTTAACTGCCATGTGATGTTCAATCCTTATCAATACTTGCTATTATTCTAAAATGTATAGCTGTCTTATTCCATAGTTTTAACCTCCCCCAAATTTTATTGTCTGTTTACTTAACATCTCACCCTGACCAGACCAGAATCTAACTTTCCAATTGGCCTTTCCAATTGTCTTTGATTAGCAATCAACTAAATTTAGTGGACTCAGCTGACTGCCCTCCCTGCATATATTTCACACCAGTCTGGGATGTGCATTGCACAGGGGTGCATTGCATGGGCAGTGTACATTGTAACAATAGCATATGTTCACATTTTCAAAGTGAACATTTTATAAGTGATTCACTAGCAATATAGCAATAGAATTATACAAGAATTGAACAAGGATTGGGCAAGGGGCAAGACACAAGGCAAGTACTTTTGTAATATTATGTTTGTTATACCCTACTGTTTTCAAATCCAATTGCTAATGTAATACTGAGTCTTATGTGTTTAACTGGTTCCCTCTTTTGTAAAAATGCCTAATATCTTCTTATTCCTTTTTGCTGCCTTTTGTCTCTATAACAAACTACATTACTCATTTACTCCTTCTCCCTCTCCACCTGCACTGTTTATTAGCCCATCTCTCTTAAACTCACATTACTTTTGTACTCATGAACTTTACCAATTCCTAAACACTCTCTCTCCCCCCTGCACCTTGTCTCAAAAGCAGTCTCACTACTGCAAATCTGTATCTCATCTTATGTCACTCTCTCTCTTGCTTCTACTAACTGCTGGCGACATCTCCCCTAATCCTGGTCCCCAACAACTGCCTAGCCGTGCACATCCATGTGTACCATCCCACAGACTCAAAAAACAAAACTCTGACAACCTTACTCACATTCATCTTGCATCAAAAGCCACTTCCCCTTTCACTTGTGCACTTTGGAACTCTCGCTCTGTTTGCAACAAACTCACTTCTTTACATGACCTCTTTATCTCCCGCTCCCTCAACCTTCTGGCCCTAACAGAAACCTGGCTCTCTCCCCTAGACACAGCATCCACTGCTGCTCTGTCACATGGGGGTCTCCACTTCAGCCACACTCCTAGGTCTGGTAATAGACAAGGAGGTGGTGTTGGTATTTTACTTTCCTCTCATTGCACCTTTCAACAAATACACCCCATCTCTTCCCTCACATTTTCTTCATTCGAAACCCACATGATTCGCTTATTCTCTCCTCTTTCTATACGTGTCGCAGTCATATACCGTCCTCCTGGCTCCTCAACTCAATTTCTAGATCACTTGGCTGCATGGCTACCTTATTTCCTTTCCTCAGACACCCCTTCCCTCATTCTTGGTGACTTCAACATCCCTCTTGACAATCCCACTGCCTCCTCTGCAAAACAACTTCTGCAACTCACTTCCTCTTTTGGTTTGTCACAATGGACTGATTCTCCCACTCACAAAGATGGTCACTCCCTTGACCTGATCTTTAGCTATCGATGCACCCTCTCAAACTTCACAAACTCCCCCTTTCCTCTTTCTGACCACCATCTCCTTACTTGCAACAAATCATCCCTCCCTACAACTCTCCCTCCTTCTGCTCCTCACACCAAACTTCACAGAAGCATTACGTCATTAGATCAACAACAGCTTTCTAATTCCATCAAACCTCTCCTCTCATCCTTCTCCTCCTTTTCATGCCCTGACCAATCTATCTGCCACTATAATTCCACCCTTACATCCGTCCTTGACAATCTCGCCCCTCTTACCATAGCTCGGAAATCAAACACTCATCCTCAGCCCTGGCATACTCCACTGACACGATACCTACGCAGATGTTCCCGTACTGCTGAGCGGCACTGGAGAAAATCTAGGAGTTCAGCTGATTTTCAACACTACAAATTTATCTTGAACTCCTACTACTCTGCCCTTAATTTCCATAAGCAACACTACTTCTCTACTCTTATCTCTAATCTTTCTTCAAACCCAAAACGTTTGTTCTCCACTTTCAATACTCTTCTCCGCCCTCCCCCACCTCCTAATACAACTTCTCTGTCAGCTCAAGATTTTGCCAACCACTTCAATAACAAAATCAACTCCATCAGAAATGAAATCAGCTCTCAACATAATTCCATTCCCTCACCCCCTCAAATGCTCTCAATCAACCACAACCCACATAACCTTAAACTTAGCTCATTCTCCCCTGTTACTGAGGAAGAAGTTTCGGCACTTATACTGCGCTCTCACCTCACTACCTGTCCCCTTGACCCTATCCCCTCACAGCTACTCCCCTCCCTCTCTGCCACCCTTACCCCTATACTCACACACACTTTCAACCTCTCCTTCAGCACCGGTATATTTCCCTCATCGCTGAAACATGCACTGGTCACACCTATCCTCAAAAAACCTTCCCTTGATCCTACCTCCCCATCCAACTACCGCCCTATTTCCCTCCTCCCTCTTGTATCAAAGCTTCTCGAAAAACTAGCTTATGCACGCCTTTCCCATTTCCTTACAATAAACTCCCTTCTTGACCCATTGCAATCTGGATTTCGTCCCCATCACTCCACAGAAACAGCAATTGTTAAGGTTACCAATGACCTACTTACAGCAAAATCAAAAGGCCACTTCTCTCTGCTTATTCTCCTTGATCTGTCCGCAGCCTTTGACACTGTTGACCACCCTCTCTTGCTCCAAACCCTCCAATCCTTCGGCATATGTGACACAGCCCTCTCGTGGCTCTCTTCCTACCTGTCAAACCGTACCTTTAGTGTAGCCTTCTCTGGGGCCTCCTCTGCCCCGTCACCACTTTCTGTCGGAGTACCGCAAGGCTCTGTTCTCGGTCCCCTTCTCTTCTCAATCTACACGTCATCACTAGGTTCCCTAATAAAGTCCCATGGTTTACAATATCATTTGTATGCCGACGACACCCAAATCTACTTCTCTGCACCAGAACTTTCTCCTTCCTTGCTAACCCGTGTCACTAACTGTCTTTCTCACATCTCCAACTGGATGTCCTCTCACTACCTCAAGCTAAATCTCTCCAAAACTGAGCTCCTTATTTTCCCCCCTTCTTCAAAACTCTCCACCCCCAATCTCTCTATAACTGTCGACAACTCCATCATTACCCCTACCCCGCATGCCCGATGTCTCGGGGTCACATTTGACTCAGATCTTTCTTTCACTCCTCACATTCAGACTTTGGCTAAAGCCTGCCGCTTCCACCTTAAAAACATCTCTAAAATTAGACACTTCCTTACACAAGACACAACTAAGATTTTAATCCACTCTCTCATCCTCTCCCGCCTCGATTACTGCAACTCTGTCCTCTCTGGTCTCCCCACCTACCGCCTAGCTCCTTTACAATCCCTAATGAATGCCTCTGCCAGACTCATCTTCCTTACAAGTCGCTCTTCATCTGCTGCACCTCTCTGCCAATCTCTTCACTGGCTTCCTCTTGCCTCTAGGATCAAACACAAAATTCTCACTCTGACATACAAAGCCCTCAACTGCACTGCTCCCCCCTATATCTCTGATCTTGTCTCCAGATACTCTCCTTCCCGTCCCCTTCGCTCTGCTCAAGACCTCCTACTCTCCTCCTCTCTTGTCACCTCATCACACTCCCGTTTACAGGACTTCTCCAGACTGGCTCCCATCTTGTGGAACTCTCTGCCTCGCTCCACAAGACTCTCTTCTAGTTTTAAAAG
This sequence comes from Bombina bombina, assembly GCF_027579735.1. Lineage (NCBI taxonomy): Eukaryota > Metazoa > Chordata > Amphibia > Anura > Bombinatoridae > Bombina > Bombina bombina. The sequence continues at coordinate 671,575,715 of NC_069499.1, forward strand.
CTTCAAGTGCTCCCTAAAGACTCTACTGTTCAGGGATGCATACAACCTACGCTAAAATTACTTTATACCAGTTCCTCTCCTCCATTGCTATCCCGTGATCCCCCCTAGCATGTAAGCTTAAGAGTCCAGCTGTTTGTTGATCACCTTCTCAAGAGCTGACTACAAAAGTGCAACTCTTGTCAGGGCCCTCTACCCATTTGATCCCTATAACTGTTTTTTTTTTTTTTTTTTTTTGTACTCCGCCTTTGTTAATAGCGCTGCGGAATCTGTTGGCGCTCTACAAATAACCGATAATAATAATAATAATAATAATAATAATACTGTTTCTTGTCTTTCTGCCCTGAATCTTGGTGGAATGTACGGTTTCTGTATTGATTCTCTCCTTTCTCTTAAGCCTAAAAAAACATGTTTGTTCATGATTGTTCTGATAGGTACTAGGCTTTTGGAATCTATCAAACTCTTGGTGCCTATTTGCAAATCTTGTGTCCCCTTTTCGATTATAAAAATGGTTAGTATTGGAATTAAAATGATTTGCACGAGTGTTAGAGTAATTTGTATAGGTGGGGTTCAGGTTGCTTTCTTTTGTCTTGATAATAATTACTATCATTGGGATTATGATGATAATTGTTATTCGGTGGTCTGGTAGAATGTGAATTAGTATTATTACCAGTTTTGAAGTACATACTATGGTTTTTATTTTTGACTGTATTTTGTTCTGTTACTACAGTTCTGTTATTTTTATTTTTATTTTTTGTGGTTGTATTTGGAAAAAAACGGTTGGTTGTGTTTGGAAACACTTCTATATTGGGTGTATCTGTAGCGTTTACAAACTCATATCTTTCTAGGTCTATATTTTCCCCTAGTTCTTAGTGTTTAGGTCTATTTCTAATTTTTTTCTTTTTAATTATATCCAATTCTAGTTTATTTGTCCTGTTCGCAATGTCTTTATCTAGTTGCTTATAATATACATCCTCATTATAGGGTTGGAGTTTTATGTCTAATTTCTTTTATTTCTTTCCCTATTTTCTCAAGGTTTTGTTCTCTATATTTAATTAATATGTTTATAAATGTATTAGAACATGTTTCCATTGCTTCCTCTCATTCTGTGATTAATTCAATGTCATCTTAATTAAAAATTTGAGTTTTGGTAAGCTTTAAACCTTTTGGTATTAATTTTAATTTTTGATAATTCTCCAGACCTATTATGTCATTCCAGTTAATGACTTCTAATCTTTTGAGTTTTTCCAGTCTCCTCAGTAAAGCTTTGGGATTGACCTGTTCTGTGGTTATAATAGGTTCTGGTATGGTCTCATTGAATGACCAAGACCTTTTTTATGTTTTTATATTGAAGTAGTTCCCAAAAGAGTAATTTTCCTGTTGGTATTCCTCCATATTTCAATAATATTGTTGTAATATTTATGTTTATAATTATGAGTTAGTATCAATGAAGGAATATAAAATGTAATAATGTTTGCAAAAGTAGTATTTTTATGTGTTTGTGTATTAGTTGAAAACCAAAATCTTTAAATAATATAAATAACAGAACTAATTTTTAGATCAAATTTATAACATAATGTTTTTAGAGCTGGTGAGAGGAGTAGGAGTGAGAATGGGTTGGTTAAAATAAGCTCCTATACAGGCCAGTGGGGTTAGAAAGTTAAGTCAATTGGTTGGATTTGGGCGTTAGGAAAAAACTTGGAATCTGGCACACTATGGAGTATCCTAGGGGTGGCTGCTGTTAGAGGAATCTCACTTCCTCCTTAGTGAGAAAAAAGAGTTTTTTTGTTTGTAGAAGGCGTGTTTCTAACAGCGCCTTCCAAAAGGAACTCCTCATGTGCATGTGGGGATATAAATGTAAAATATACCCAAATGTGTTAAACTGTATAAAACAGTAGCGATATTGTAACTAATCTGCTCACCTGTAGGATCACAGGGATCAGTGATCAACAATGTGATATGATTTAGAAAATTTTTATCCAGGTGCAGTTTCCTTCCCAGGTGGAAAACGTCCTCTTGTTTATAAATTAGGCGACTAAATAGTCTAATTAAAGACTGAAGTCGTAGTGTGGGACTCCCATTTCCACTCTATATGAGTGGTCAGAGGGTGGATAGAAGGGGTTTTCCATTTTAATGTGAGCTGATGTATGTGTGTTTTTAAAAATTTCCCTGCTTTGTGTTTGCTTATAAGTAGTTATTCTCTGTCAACCAAGTTTACTCTTTCATAGGCCTTGTCTACAGTCTTTTTATTATATTTCTTACTGTAGAATTTCTGTTTAAAGTTGCTGCCGCTTGTTCAAAGTCATTATTTTTTGAGCAATTGCGTTTAATGCGCTGGAATTGGCTGTATGGGATATTGTCTATCCATCTCTTATGATGATTACTAGTGGCGTGTAGATAACCGTTTGTGTCAGTTTCCTTAGTATAGATTTTGGTTTCGATCTTATTGTCTTCAATGAAGATAGTGACATCCAAAAAAAATATTTCTGTCTTATTCCAGGTTGGTAAATTATAAATTCCAACGGCTAGATTACGAGTTTTTGTCGGGGCTAACAAGCCTTTTTTTCTCACCGCTCATTTAAGACAACGCTGGTATTACGAGTTTTCTTCAAGCTGGTGTTAGCCTCAGAAAAGTGAGCGTTGAGCAAAATTTAGCTCCACATCTCACTGTAATACCAGCGCTTCTTACGGTAGCGGTGAGCTGGCTAAATGTGCTTGTGCACGATTTCCCCATAGGAAACAATGGGGCTGAGCTGGCTGAAAAAAACCTAACACCTGCAAAAAAGCAGCGTTCAGCTCCTAACGCAGCCCCATTGTTTCCTATGGGGAAATAAAAGTTATGTCTACACCTAACACCCTAACATGAACCCCGAGTCTAAACACCCCTAATCTTACACTTATTAACCCCTAATCTGCCGTCCCCAACATCGTCACCACCTACATTATATTATTAACCCCTAATCTGCCGCTCCAGACACCGCCGCCACCTACATTATACTTATTAACCCCTAATCTAATGCCCCCAACATCGCCGAACCCTACATTTTATTTATTAACCCCTAATCTGCCCCTCCCAACGTCGCCACAACTATAATAAATTTATTAACCCCTAATCTGCCGCTGCCAACGTCGCCGCCACTATAATAAATTTATAAACCCCTAAACCTAAGTCTAACCCTAACCCTAACACCCCTAACTTAAATATAATTTAAATAAATCTAAATAAATTTACTACAATTAAATAAATTAATCCTATTTAAAACTACTTACCGATAAAATAATTCCTAAGATAGCTACAATATAACTAATAGTTACATTGTAGCTAGCTTAGGGTTTATTTTTATTTTACAGGCAACTTTGTATTTATTTTAACTAGGTACAATAGTTATTAAATAGTTATTAACTATTTAATAACTTCCTAGTTAAAATAAGTACAAATTTACCTGTAAAATAAATCCTAACCTAAATTACAATTACACCTAACATTACACTATCATTAAATTAATTACATAAATTACCTACAATTAATTACAATTAAATTAAATAAACTAAAGTACAAAAAACAATCAGCCAATAGACAATAGATTGGAACAGCCAATAGAATGCAAGCTCAATCCTATTGGCTGATTGGATCAGCCAATAGGATTGAACTTCAATCCTATTGGCTGATTGAATCAGCCAAAAGGATTTTTCCTACCTTAATTCCGATTGGCTGATAGGATTCTATCAGCCAATCGGAATTGAAGGGACGCCATCTTGGATGACGTCACTTAAAGGAACCTTCATTCTTCAGTCGCCGTCGGATGGAAGAGGTTGCTCCGTGTCGGATGTCTTCAAGATGGACCCGCTCCGCTCCGGATTGAAGAAGATAGAAGATGCCGCCTGGATGAAGACTTCTGCCAGTCTGGATGTCCTCTTCTGGCCGGATCGGATGAAGACTTCTGCCCCTCTGGAGGTCCACTTGTGCCCGGTTGGGTGAAGACGTCTCACGGTAGGGTGATCTTCAAGGGGGTAGTGTTAGGTTTTATTAAGGGGGATTGGGTGGGTTTTAGAGTAGGGTTGGGTGTGTGGGTGGTGGGTTTTAATGTTGGGGGGTTGGGTGGGTTTTAATGTTGGGGGGGTTGGGTGGGTTTTAATGTTGGGGGGGTTGGGTGGGTTTTAGAGTAGGGTTGGGTGTGTGGGTGGTGGGTTTTAATGTTGGGGGGGTTATTGTATTTTTTTTTTACAGGTAAAAGAGTTGATTACTTTGGGACAATGCCCCGCAAAAGGCCCTTTTAAGGGCTATTTGTAATTTAGTATAGGGTAGGGAGTTTTATTATTTTGGGGGGCTTTTTTATTTTATTAGGGGGATTAGATTAGGTGTAATTAGTTTAAAAAAATTGTAATTCTTTTTTTTATTTTCTGTAATTTAGTGTTGTTTTTTGTACTTTAGTTTATTTTATTTAATTGTAGTTAATTGTAGGTAGTTTATGTAATTAATTTAATGATAGTGTAGTGTTAGGTGTAATTGTAACTTAGGTTAGGATTTATTTTACAGGTAAATTAGAATTTATTTTAACTAGGTAGCTATTAACCCCTTAACGACCAAGGACGTACGCCACACGTCCTCAAAAAAAATACACTTAATGACCGAGGACGTGTGGCGTACGTCCTTGGTCTGGAAAGCAGCTGGAAGCGATCCTGCTCGCTTCCAGCTGCTTTCCGGTTATTGCAGTGATGCCTCGATATGGAGGCATCCTGCAATAACCCCCCTTGGCCATCCGATGCAGAGAGAGCCACTCTGTGGCCCTCTCTGCACCGGACATCGATGGCCGGTATCGTTGGTGGGTGGGAGCTTACGTGGGAGGTGGGTGGGCGGCCATCGATGTTGTGTATGGAGTGGAGGGGGGCGGGATCGGGGGCGGGACCCACGGGGGCGCGCATGGGGGCGCGCACGGGGGCGCGCGCGTGCACGGGGGTTGGAGGGTGGGCACGTGCACGGGGCGGGAGCGGGTGGGAACCGCTACACTACAGAAAAACATAAAGTAAAAAGTAAACAAAAAAAATAAAGTTTAAACTTTAAAAATATAATCTAAGGGATCTGGAAGGGGTGGGGGGTTGGTCTTGGTGGGGGGGAAAGCTACACTACAGAAAATGGCTTTTTTTTAATAAAATGGCAAATTTTTTGCAAAACTGGGTACTGGCAGACAGCTGCCAGTACCCAAGATGGCGCCCATTAAGGCAGAGCGGAAGGGTTAGAGAGCTGTTAGGTGGGGGATCAGTGAGGTTGGGGTCTAAGGGGGGATTATACACATCAGCATATGTAAATATGCTTTTTTTTTTTTTAAATGGCCAAATACCTTTTATTTTAGTACTGGCAGAGTTTCTGCCAGTACTTAAGATGGCGGGGACAATTGTGGGGTGGGGGAGGGAAGAGAGCTGTTTGGGAGGGATCAGGGGGTCTGATGTTTCAGGTGGGAGGCTGAGCTCTACACTAAAGATAAAATTAACCCTGCAAGCTCCCTACAAGCTACATAATTAACCCCTTCACTGCTAGCCATAATACACGTGTGATGCGCAGCAGCATTTAGAGGCCTTCTAATTACCAAAAAGCAATGCCAAAGCCATATATGTCTGCTATTTCTGAACAAAGGGGATCCCAGAGAAGCATTTACAACCATTTGTGCCATAATTGCACAAGCTGTTTGTAAATAATTTCAGTGAGAAACCTAAAATTGAGAAAAATTTAACTTTTTTTTTAATTTGATCGCATTTGGCGGTGAAATGGTGGCATAAAATATACCAAAATTGGCCTAGATCAATACTTGGGGTTGTCTACTACACTACACTAAAGCTAAAACTATCCCAAAAAGCTCCCTACATGCTCCCTAATTAACCCCTTCACTGCTGGGCATAATACACGTGTGGTGCGCAGTGGCATTTAGCGGCCTTCTAATTACCAAAAAGCAACGCCAAAGTCATATATGTCTGCTATTTCTGAACAAAGGGGATCCCAGATAAGAATTTACAACAATTTATTCCATAATTGCACAAGCTGTTTGTAAATAATTTAAGTTAGAAACCAAAAGTTTGTGAAAAAATTTGTGAAAAGTGAACGATTTTTTGTATTTGATTGCATTTGGCGGTGAAATGGTGGCATGAAATATACCAAAATGGGCCTAGATCAATACTTTGGGTTGTCTACTAAAAAAAATATATATACATGTCAATGGATATTCAGAGATTCCTGAAAGATATCAGTGTTCTAATGTAACTAGCGCTAATTTTGAAAAGAAATGGTTTGGAAATAGCAAAGTGCTACTTGTATTTATGGCCCTATAGTTTACAAAAAAAGCAAAGAACATGTAAACATTGGGTATTTCTAAATTCAGGACAAAATTTAGAAACTATTTAGCATGGGTGTTTTTTTGTGGTTGTAGATGTGTAACAGATTTTGGGGGTCAAAGTTAGAAAAAGTGTGTTTTTTTCCATTTTTTCCTCATATTTTATAATTTTTTTATAGTAAATTATAAGATATGATGAAAATAATGGTATCTTTAGAAAGTCCATTTAATGGCGAGAAAAACGGTATATAATATGTGTGGGTACAGTAAATGAGTAAGAGGAAAATTACAGCTAAACACAAACACCTCAAAAATGTAAAAATAGCCTTGGTCCCAAACGGACAGAAAATGGAAAAGTGCTGTGGTCATTAAGGGGTTAAATAGTTAAAAACTATTTAATAACTATTCTACCTAGTTAAAATAAATACAAAGTTGCCTGTAAAAGAAATATAAATCCTAAGCTAGCTACAATGTAACTATTAGTTATATTGTAGCTAGCTTAGGGTTTATTTTATCGGTAAGTATTTAGTTTTAAATAGGATTAATTTATTTAATAGCAGTAATTTAATTTTGTTTTATTTAAGTTATGGGGGTTAGACTTAGGGTTAGACTTAGGTTTAGGGGTTAATACATTTAATATAGTAGCGGCGACATTGGGGGCGGCAGATTAGGGGTTAATAAATGTAGGTAGGTAATAAAATTTAACTAGTGTTTGCGAGGCGGGAGTGCGGCGGTTTAGGGGTTAATATATTTATTACAGTGGCGGCGATGTCCAGTCAGCAGATTAGGGGTTAAACATTTTAGTTAAGTGTTTGCGATGTGGGGGGGGGGGGCTCGGTTTAGGGGTTAATAGGTAGTTTATGGGTGTTAGTGTACTTTGTAGCACTTTATTTAAGAGTTTTATGTTACGGCGTTAGCCCATAAAACTCTTAACTACTGACTTTTAAATGCGGTAAGAGTCTGGACAGGAGAGGGTCTACCGCTCACTTTTTCAAGCAATCGTAATACCGGTGTTAGGAAAATCCCATTAAAAAAGATAGGATACGCAATTGACGTAAGGGGATTTGCGGTATGCGAAAATCGCGGGAAAAAATTGAGTGGTACACCTGTACCTGCCTGACTCATAATACCAGCGGGCGTTAAAAAGCAGCGTTGGGACCCCTCAATGCTGCTTTTTAAGGCTAACGCAAGACTCGTAATCTAGCCGCAATTGTTTTGATTTAAGGAGTTGACAAATTAATTGAACTGATTTTCATTTTCCTTCCAAATTATTATAATATCATCAATGAATCTCTTCCACATAACAATTTTCCCTATGAATCTCCTATTATTGGTCCATATATGTTGGTTTTCAAAAGATATCCAATTTACCTCCAGGCATTAACTCGCTAAATTCAGTACACTTGCTTCTTGTACTTTTTTTAATATATTTTATATATATATTTTATATATATTTTTATAATGATCAATTTTCTATTCCTCTGTGTTTTTTTTTTAATAAATTCCACATATATTTTTATTCACTATTTTAAATTCCTAATAAAATTTGCATTTTAAACACACACATACATCAGCTCACATTAAAACGGAATACCCCTTCTATCCACCCTCTGTCCACTCATACAGAGTAGAAACAGAAGGGGAGTCCCACACTACGACTTCAGTCTTTAATTAGACTATTTAGTCACCTAATTTATAAACAAAAAGGACGTGTTCCACCTGGGAAGGACATCACATAACACATTTGGGTATATTTTGCATTTATATCCCCACATGCACATGAGGAGTTCCGTTTGGAAGGCGCTGTTAGAAACACCCCTTCTACACATATATATATATATATATATATATATATATATATATATATATATACAGTATATATATATATACACATATATATGCATCTTTAGACATGTATATGTATGTATCTCAATGTTAAAGCCCTTTGACTGCCTTTTTTCCCTAACACCTTAAGCCTTTATAACTTTTTTGTGCAATTTTTGTTATATCATTTTTATTAGATGGTGTTATTATTAGTGAAACTATACTTTGTAATTTATTTTTGATGTGTTTTGTGTAACTTTTATATTTCACGAAACAGTAAACCAGAGCTCTGAAGTTGTGGTAATCATGCTAGCGCAAACCCCCGAGATAAAACTCTCTATCGATCGGGTGAGCAAATGTTTGCAATCCACTTGTAATCTGGCCCAATTTTTTATAACAACTTAGAGCAAAGACAAGACACTGGTAGGCACTAGTGCACTGCTACTTTCAGTAGTGTACCTACTCAACAAATGGCCCTGGTGCAGAATTTTTGGGGGGGCCTTCCAACGGCAACACAGTAGAAAGCAAAAGTAATAAAATAATTTCTGCTCTGTGTAATTTATTTGCACTAATAAAAATCTCACTGCATTTGGATTGTACACATTCTGCACATGCCTATTGGCTGTTATGGGCCCCCTCCAGCTCTTGGGCCCTGGTGCCAAGGCACCTGCTGTACCAGTGGCAGTTCCCTCCCTGGTCCCTTTCATAATGTTTCCTCAGAGTGAGCAACTGTTTGCTTACTCTACTTATCTGATAAGGGAAACCAAGGTTACAACATGGTTGCACCCATTAGTTATGGAAACTATTATATTTAATATTTAAACAAATACTGTAATTACATATATGTATGCATATTATTTTCTGCACAATCTTTGCTTTGAATACTTCATTATGCCTAGCATTTATTTAGTGTTTACTGTCCCTTTAAATGACAAGCTGCATTCCCTGATTGAACCTTACCAGTTCAATTCCCAGCTGGGCCAACTCAACTTTCCATCTTTTTAAAGGTGATGGGTTGGGTATAATTACTTCAGGTGATAATAGCTATTATTTATCAGCTGCTGATCATTGAAAACAATCTGAGACCTAGGAAATAGGTACTTTGTGTACCTAGGGGAGGAAAGCGCAAAAAAAAAAGAACATTACAATTATAAACTAATCAATATGATAGAACGCTCCTATTATTCCATAGTTTTGGGCATTTCTTCTGCATCTTTGTGCCTATTTCAGCTCTGTTAACAAATTACACAGACATATTCTTATTTCTTTCTTTATTCAACAACATCAAAAAACATTTTACAGAAAGAAAAAGATAATTTGGGCAAATATATGCAATAACAAACAATGAATCACTTCAGCACACAGAACAAAGTATTGCAATTATAGTTATTGTATTTTCAACAATCACCAATCAACTATTTCTTCCTCAGAGCGGCCTCTGGGATTTCTCACGTCTGTATGGATAGCTGTTGCATAAGCACCTGACATGTTTTTCCTCTGAGTCATTTTGTATTAGCATCTGGCAATGCAGAAAATTCCTGATAATGTTGCTGTATAACCCTTAGATGTTCCAAAAGATGAAATATCCTCACTCTTTACATTTCAACCATATGTGCCTTTTCCTCAGCAATGATAATTAAATATACACACAATTGGTTTATAACCTCAGATCACAAGCACCAATATTCCTAGTTATATGACAGAATAGCCCCACTTTTAGAAGGGCAACACATATAGAAGCTCCATGTAAAATATTTTAAATAGAAAGTATTTACAATATTAGATTATTTATTTGTTATCATGTATTTGAAATTGCATGGTTTAGAAATACCATACTTATTTATCCAGGGACATTTTGCAATCAAATAAAGAGCCCACACCCACTGATGGTTTTCATAGCCACCCACTCTGACCTACCCCAAACTATTCTCTATAAATTGCAAAGTATATGCACAAAATATTCAATATTGTATTATTCAATCAAATAAATTGTAGGAGGTTCACATATACCAGTTAACAAATTCAAACTATTATTATTCTGCTGTTGTAATGTAAAGTGCAGAAGACTCATATTCCATGATGTTTAACAAAATATGAGCAAAAGACAAAGACCTTACAGTTTATTCCCATAGTCTATGGACATCCACACTAAGGTCACACCGCAGAGAACAGATATAGGGCTTCATTTATCAAGCATCGGTCACTGATACGGAGGCCCATTGTTTCAGGCTCACTAGAAATGAAAATTGAGAAGCACAGGTCATAGGACTGCAGCTCCTTTACCTGCACAACACTTAAAAGATGACAGATTGAAATCATCCCGATCCAATATGATCGGGATGATTGACATCCCCTGCTAGTGGCTGATTGGCCGCCAGTGAGCAGGGCGTGACATTGCACAAGCATTTCTGGTGAAATGCTTGTTCAATGATAAATGCGGACAGCTTATGCTGTCCACCTGCAGCAATGTTCTGCAGTGAATTATGTCCGCTCGATATTTGATAAATGGAGCCCTTAGTGTCAAACATACCACAGAACACGATACCATCCCAGAAAAAATCATGGCATGTTTTTTTGTCATAGTCAAATTATGTCATGAAGGCTTTCTCAAATTTATAAGCCCATTGATCACCTGATGAGATTATGGAATTATCAATGACAAACTATCAAAATGGTTATAAATTTGACTAGATGGTGCAAATAAAATAGATGGAGGAAGGCTTTGATGGGGGACACTTTAAAATTGAAATGAGGTCTTACAAGCAGGTAAGGTGTTACAATAAAGGGTTATTAAAAAAAAAACCAGAAACTAAAACAGAGAAAATAAAATACACATAGAGAGATAGAGAGAGAGACTGAAAAGGGGGTAAAACATAGAGTGATAAGAGCTCAGAGAGAGGTAATATTTTACTTAGCACAGCGTTGATAGAGGTATAGGGTCAACCTATGTTACAATTATAACTATGGGTAACATATTAGCTAAAATGTATTTTCAATCGACACACTAGATCAATGAATCCTGCATTTTCTATCTGCCTGCTTAATGTTCACCCCATACCATGTCTGCATGGACCCTGTACGCAAGCTGAATACCCACATTACGTCCCAGACCCAGAGCCTCATACACCTTCATTATGCCAGCTGTTTGCCAATATCACACTTAAAATCTGATTCACGTCCTAATCCATGGTATATCAATCACATACTCACATAATACACCATTTAAAGCATATGTCCTTTGCATACTCTCTTTTTCAGTTGTATTATCAAAATAGATCCTAGACCATACATATGGTCTCATTTACCCCTTCTGTGAAGGCTGTCTGTCCATAACAGACTCCAGCTGTGTGCCAACATATCGGGTCCCTTATCAGATTCACTACCCATTGCCCTCCCATATGCCAGTTTTATTTACACATCAGTCCCCAGAAAAGACCTATGGATCCTGCAACTTCTCTATGTTAGCTTTATGTCTACATCAGTGCTCAGAATAGACCCACAGTATCAAAACTTCCTTTTTTCCACCTATATGTCTGTATGAGGCCCTAAACCAGTCCTGGTCCCTCGCTTTCCTTAATACAATCTCAATGTCAATATGAGAGAGTTTGCCAGATACAGGGTTCCATTTCTTAGATAACAATACCACCCTGGCTGTTTTACCTACAAGTGGTATGGTGTCTGTCAAGGTATCCATGTGAGGAATCCCTGCTTGCAAGAGTAAAGATTGGAAAGTTCGAAGCATTTAACTTGTTGTGAATTATCCACCAGCCCCCAGTACCCTTATAAAACAATCCTATTTTGTTACCCCGCTAAAATACAATATATTACTATGCTCACTAACAATCATATAGCATATTTATAGTGGTACTAAATGCATGGCTTACATAAATGGAAAAGTCATGCTTCTTTAAAAACAACTAGTAGAAAAAAATGCCAATTCCTATGTTGCTATATAATAACAATATTTACTACATTTACTACATTAGATTATAGATGTTTTCTGTAAACATACTTTTCTAATTGTTATAATATGCAACAAGTTTAATTGCATCATACCAATTTTAATGCCACTTTAACAACATGGGATGTATTAGCAAACCTCTTAGTAATATTTAATTGCACTTTATTTCTTCCCATGTATGATTACCATATTCATAATATCAGAATATTTATTCTTTAAAGTGTCATAGAACATTTTGAGTTATGTGCATATTATGAAAGGGTTAACTGAGGTCAACAGTGTGTGGAAAAAAAGTGTAAAAGAAAAACCATAAGTATTTAAAAAATCCAAAAATCTGCAAAATTACTTACACTTTAGTGTTGCCGACTGTAGTTTGCTCCACCTCTCTTATCAGTGTCTTACCCCAAACCCTGAGGTATCAAGTAACAAAGTGTGCATGTGAGGATAATTACTTATGCAAGTAAGCGGGGGTTGAGGAGGGACATCAGATGCTGCTATTATTTGTTGCCAAGAAGCTTGCTTGTTTCCATGAGGATAATGGTAATGGTTTGTGAAAGCTTGAGCATTATACTGTGCACTGCTTTTGTCAGGTGTCATGTGACTCTGCCCCTTACAAGCCAAGAGGCTTGCTTGTTTCCATAAGGACAATGGTAATGGTTTGTGAAAGCTTGAGCATTATACTGTGCACAACTTTAGTCAGGTGTCATGTGACTCTGCCCCTTACAGTGCTGCATGTGCACGAGTGCATTCTGCCATAGCTATGGCCTGAATAGCACCTTCCATATATGGAAATGCCCAGGGGGAGCTTGCTGCAAATAAAAATATGCCTGAATTAAAGGGGTTAATGAGAGTTAAAAAAGAAACCATTTTGAAAGTAAGCTTTGGCTGCATTATATTTGGAAACGTATGTTAGTTCATAATGTTTTATGTCCCTTTAACTAATATTCAGAATATTAATGAAATAAATTAAATAACTCCAGCTATGGTAAGTAGTATAATAATGTCTTATTTTGTTCTACCTAGGTAGCAAAAAAGCCAGAAATTACTAAAAGGGATAATGTAGGAGATTGTAGTATTTAATTGGACTAAGGTGATGCTCAAAGTTGTGGGGAAGAAAAAAAATTGATAGTGAATATGGTCTGTAAAACATAGAAATGATTGAGAATTGCTGCCGAAGCATAATGGATGAATTCCTTTATTTTGTCATTACTTGACAAGTCTGTCTCATTTTAAACATTCTTAAGATATATTTGCTCCTGAAGGCCTATTAAAAAGGAATTTTAGTAGGAAGGCAAACATTAAAACATCAATCACAGATTCCAAGTCACACAGATCAAATTACTGGTTAAACATTTATATTTTATTTTCACAGTTAGACGTTCTATATCAATAATCATTTGACTCAAATTTGTATTAGTTGCTCTCCAAGAAGAAAATATGCCTGAAATGTTATATATAAGGACATCTTTCAATGCAATGATAATTTAATCTGTGTTTATATACTATCATTCAAATTGCATAGATGTCTGTAACCATTTTGTACCTAATATGCAGAGAAATAGAATGTTATAGTAAAGGGGCAACATTTTATTATTTATGTTTTCAGTGAAATATGCTTAACCATGTATTTTAATACATATTTAAGGGGCTAACTTTTAAAGGACATACTTATGCAAGACTTATACTAATTGTTAGCATAGGAATGATTTGCTTTACTGACTAAATATGGGATAGATTAAAAGTGGAGTGCAAAATGCAAGCAGTATGGAGTGTCTAATATATATCATTCATGGCACAGTAGTATAATGTGTACTACAACCTTCATGCCAGGTAGTGCAAGTGCATTCTTTAATAAAATTCACATTGGATATCTCTCAAGAGCTAAGCCGATGGAGGACAACAATTCTAATCAAGCAGTGGAGTTTTTGGTTAAAGGAATATTAAATAGAGCTCCTTTAGTAAAAAACAAATGTTAAATCAAAGTAAATATAAAAAGAAACAGATTGCGTTTTCTTGCAAAATGAGCAAAATTCTCATTGTAGCCACTGCCCTCAGGGAAGTAAGAGATGAGACATTTTTGGAACTTAAGTTGCATGCTGCATTTTCTGACCATGGGCAAAACTGACTCACTGTCTCTCTAGCATTATATGAATATTAAACTAGCACAAGTTATCATGGGCATCCGCAGATTTTTTTCCAGAGAGGGCAAAAAAAATAAACAGCCCTAAGCATAATAATATTAGTGGCAACATGTGAAGCAGACAGAGTTGCTTGTTGAACACATGAGCTGCACATAATTTTAAACATGGTAACTCATTGGTGTCAAAAGAGTGACTCAAGTAAATGTTATACTTAGATAAAAGACAGGGCTTGAGAAATTCAATTCTAAAACTAGGACTGCAATATAAGGAGAAAACATTTTATTTACACATATATATAAATGAAAAACGATAGAAAGTCTTGAACTCTCTTGCCAGCACACAGCTAGACTAAAAGCAAAATGGAAGAGTTAGTTACAGAGTTTAGCCACATGGTGATAGGCCCAGGGCCACATCAAGATCCCTTCCTCCCTGGGTCTCTAGCCTTCAACCACATAATGCATGCTTTTAATCAGACACACTTACATACAGTAGATATATATATATATATATATATATATATATATATATATATATATACAGTATATAATATATATATATATATATATATACATATATATATATATATATATAAACAAATAATTTGTTTACCAAAATAGAAGCAATGATTTGCCAACTATATGTGCACGTAACAGTTTAGATCAGTGTTTCTCAACCGCGGTCCTCAAGTACCCCCAACAGTCCTGGTTTTCATTATAGCTGAACTAGAGCACAGGTGAAATAATCATCTGATGGATGAGAGCAGGTTGGTTACTGATCAGATGATTATTTCACCTTTGCACTGGTTCAGCTATAATGAAAACCAGGCCTGTTGGGGGTACTTAAGGAACGTGGTTGAGAAACATTGGTTTTGATCACATACATACTATTCCATCAGTTTCCACGCCCATGTAGCCCTATTAGTGCAAAAACAGAATTTATGCTTACCTGATAAATTACTTTCTCCAACGGTGTGTCCGGTCCACAGCGTCATCCTTACTTGTGGGATATTCTCTTCCCCAACAGGAAATGGCAAAGAGTCCCAGCAAAGCTGGTCACATGATCCCTCCTAGGCTCCGCCCACCCCAGTCATTCGACCGACGGACAGGAGGAAATATATATAGGAGAAACCATATGATACCGTGGTGACTGTAGTTAGAGAAAATAATTCATCAGACCTGATTAAAAAACCAGGGCGGGCCGTGGACCGGACACACCGTTGGAGAAAGTAATTTATTAGGTAAGCATAAATTCTGTTTTCTCCAACATTTGTGTGTCCGGTCCACGGCGTCATCCTTACTTGTGGGAACCAATACCAAAGCTTTAGGACACGGATGAAGGGAGGGAGCAAATCAGGTCACCTAAATGGAAGGCACCACGGCTTGCAAAACCTTTCTCCCAAAAATAGCCTCCGAAGAAGCAAAAGTATCAAATTTGTAAAATTTGGCAAAAGTGTGCAGTGAAGACCAAGTCGCTGCCTTACATATCTGGTCAACAGAAGCCTCGTTCTTGAAGGCCCATGTGGAAGCCACAGCCCTAGTGGAGTGAGCTGTGATTCTTTCAGGAGGCTGCCGTCCGGCAGTCTCATAAGCCAATCGGATAATGCTTTTAAGCCAAAAGGAAAGAGAGGTAGAAGTCGCTTTTTGACCTCTCCTTTTACCAGAATAAACAACAAACAAGGAAGATGTTTGTCTGAAATCTTTAGTAGCCTCTAAATAGAATTTTAGAGCACGGACTACGTCCAAATTGTGTAACAAACGTTCCTTCTTTGAAACTGGATTCGGACACAAAGAAGGTACAACTATCTCCTGGTTAATATTTTTGTTGGAAACAACTTTCGGAAGAAAACCAGGCTTAGTACGCAAAACCACCTTATCTGCATGGAACACCAGATAGGGCGGAGAACACTGCAGAGCAGATAACTCTGAAACTCTTCTAGCAGAAGAAATTGCAACCAAAAACAAAACTTTCCAAGATAATAACTTAATATCTACGGAATGTAAGGGTTCAAACGGGACCCCTTGAAGAACTGAAAGAACTAGATTTAGACTCCAGGGAGGAGTCAAAGGTCTGTAAACAGGCTTGATCCTAACCAGAGCCTGAACAAATGCTTGAACATCTGGCACAGCTGCCAGTCTTTTGTGTAGTAAGACAGATAAAGCAGAGATCTGTCCCTTCAGAGAACTTGCAGATAATCCTTTCTCCAAACCTTCTTGTAGAAAGGATAGAATCTTAGGAATTTTTATCTTGTTCCATGGGAATCCTTTAGATTCACACCAACAGATATATTTTTTCCATATTTTATGGTAAATTTTTCTAGTTACAGGCTTTCTAGCCTGAATCAGAGTATCTATTACAGAATCTGAAAACCCATGCTTTGATAAAATCAAGCGTTCAATCTCCAAGCCGTCAGTTGGAGGGAAACCAGATTCAGATGTTCGAATGGACCCTGAACAAGAAGGTCCTGTCTCAAAGGTAGCTTCCATGGTGGAGCCGATGACATATTCACCAGGTCTGCATACCAAGTCCTGCGTGGCCACGCAGGAGCTATCAAGATCACCGAGGCCCTCTCCTGATTGATCCTGGCTACCAGCCTGGGGATGAGAGGAAACGGTGGGAATACATAAGCTAGGTTGAAGGTCCAAGGTGCTACTAGTGCATCTACTAGGGTCGCCTTGGGATCCCTGGATCTGGACCCGTAGCAAGGAACCTTGAAGTTCTGACGAGACGCCATCAGATCCATGTCTGGAATGCCCCATAATTGAGTTATTTGGGCAAAGATTTCCGGATGGAGTTCCCACTCCCCCGGATGGAATGTCTGACGACTCAGAAAATCCGCTTCCCAATTTTCCACTCCTGGGATGTGGATCGCAGACAAGTGGCAGGAGTGATCCTCCGCCCATTGAATTATCTTGGTCACTTCTTTCATCGCCAGGGAAGTCCTTGTTCCCCCCTGATGATTGATATATGCAACGGTCGTCATGTTGTCTGACTGAAACCTTATGAATTTGGCCTTTGCTAGTTGAGGCCAAGCTCTGAGAGCATTGAATATCGCTCTCAGTTCCAGAATGTTTATCGGGAGAAGAGACTCTTCCCGAGACCATAGACCCTGAGCTTTCAGGGATTCCCAGACCGCGCCCCAGCCCACTAGGCTGGCGTCGGTCGTGACAATGACCCACTCTGGTCTGCGGAAGCTCATTCCCTGTGACAGATTGTCCAGGGTCAGCCACCAACGGAGTGAATCTCTGGTCTTTTGATCTACTTGAATCGTCGGAGACAAGTCTGTATAATCCCCATTCCACTGTCTGAGCATGCACAGTTGTAATGGTCTTAGATGAATTCGTGCAAAAGGAACTATGTCCATTGTTGCAACCATCAATCCTATTACTTCCATGCACTGCGCTATGGAAGGACGAGGAACAGAATGAAGTACTTGACAAGAGCTTAGAAGTTTTGATTTTCTGACCTCTGTCAGAAAAATCCTCATTTCTAAGGAATCTATTATTGTTCCCAAGAAGGGAACTCTTGTTGACGGGGACAGAGAACTTTTTTCTTTGTTCACCTTCCATCCTTGAGATCTGAGAAAGGCTAGGACGATGTCCGTATGAGCCTTTGCTTTTGACAGGGACGACGCTTGAATCAGGATGTCGTCCAAGTAAGGTACTACTGCAATGCCCCTTGGTCTTAGAACCGCTAGAAGGGACCCTAGTACCTTTGTGAAAATCCTTGGAGCAGTGGCTAATCCAAATGGAAGTGCCATAAACTGGTAATGCTTGTCCAGAAAAGCGAACCTTAGGAACTGATGATGTTCCTTGTGGATAGGAATATGTAGGTACGCATCCTTTAAATCCACGGTAGTCATAAATTGATTTTCCTGGATAATAGGTAGGATCGTTCGAATAGTTTCCATTTTGAACAATGGTACCCTGAGAAATTTGTTTAGGATCTTTAGATCCAAAATTGGTCTGAATGTTCCCTCTCTTTTTGGAACTATGAACAGATTGGAATAAAATCCCATTCCTTGTTCTCTTATTGGAACTAGATGTATCACTCCCATCTTTAACAGGTCTTCTACACAATGTAAGAATGCCTGTCTCTTTATTTGGTTTGAAGATAATTGAGACCTGTGGAACCTTCCCCTTGGGGGTAGTTCCTTGAATTCCAGGAGATAACCTTGAGAAACTATTTCTAGCGCCCAAGGATCCTGAACATCTCTTGCCCAAGCCTGAGCAAAGAGAGAAAGTCTGCCCCCCACTAGATCCGGTCCCGGATTGGGGGCTATCCCTTCATGCTGTTTTGGTAGCAGTGGTAGGCTTCTTGGCCTGCTTACCCTTGTTCCAGCCTTGCATTGGTTTCCAGGCTGGTTTGGGTTGTGAAGTATTACCCTCTTGCTTAGAGGATACAGAATTAGAGACTGGTCCGTTTCTGCGAAAGGGACGAAAATTAGGCTTATTATTAGCCTTAAAAGACCTATCCTGTGGGAGGGCGTGGCCCTTTCCCCCAGTGATGTCTGAAATAATCTCTTTCAAATCAGGTCCAAATAATGTTTTACCTTTGAAAGGAATGTTAAGCAATTTTGTCTTGGAAGACACATCCGCTGACCAAGACTTTAGCCAAAGCACTCTGCGCGCCACGACAGCAAACCCTGAATTTTTCGCCGCTAATCTAGCTAATTGCAAAGCGGCATCTAAAACAAAAGAGTTAGCCAATTTAAGTGCTTGAACTCTGTCCATAACCTCCTCATACGAAGATTCTTTACTGAGCGATTTTTCTAGTTCCTCGAACCAGAAACACGATGCCGTAGTGACAGGAACAATGCATGAAATTGGTTGTAGAAGGTAACCTTGCTGTACAAAAATCTTTTTAAGCAAACCCTCTAATTTCTTATCCATAGGATCTTTGAAAGCACAACTATCTTTGATAGGAATAGTAGTGCGTTTGTTTAGAGTAGAAACCGCCCCCCTCGACCTTGGGGACTGTCTGCCATAAGTCCTTTCTGGGGTCGACTATAGGAAATAATTTCTTAAATATAGGGGGGGAACAAAAGGTATGCCGGGCCTTTCCCACTCTTTATTTACTATGTCCGCCACCCGCTTGGGTATAGGAAAAGCGTCGGGGGGCACCGAAACCTCTAGGAACTTGTCCATCTTACATAATTTCTCTGGAATGACCAAATTGTCACAATCATCCAGAGTAGATAACACCTCCTTAAGCAGTGCGCGGAGATGTTCTAATTTAAATTTAAATGTCACAACATCAGGTTCAGCTTGATGAGAAATTTTTCCTGAATCTGAAATTTCTCCATCAGACAAAACCTCCCTCATGGCCCCTTGAGATTGGTGTGAGGGTATGTCAGAACAGTTATCATCAGCGTCCTCTTGCTCTTCAGTGTTTAAAACAGAGCAATCGCGCTTTCTCTGATAAGTAGGCATTTTGGATAAAAGATTTGCTATGGAGTTATCCATTACAGCCGTTAATTGTTGCATGGTAATAAGTATTGGCGCACTAGATGTACTAGGGGCCTCCTGTGTGGGCATAACTGGTGTAGACACAGTAGGGGATGATGTAGTATCATGTTTACTCCCCTCATTTGAGGAATCATCTTGGGCAATATCATTATCTGTTGCATTACTGTCCTTACTTTGTTTGGACACTATGGCGCAATTATCACATAAATTTAAATGGGGAGACACATTGGCTTTCATACATATAGAACATAGCTTATCTGATGGTACAGACATGTTAAACAGGCTTAAACTTGTCAACAAAGCACAAAAAACGTTTTAAAATAAAACCGTTACTGTCACTTTAAATTTCAAACTGAAAACACTTTATTACTGAATATGTGAAAAAGTATGAAGGAATTGTTCAAAATTCACCAAAATTTCACCACAGTGTCTTAACGCATTAAAAGTATTGCACACCAAATTTCAGAGCTTTAACCCTTAAATTAACGGAACCGGAGCCGTTTTTACATTTAACCCCTATACAGTCCCAGAATGAGGCTCTGTCTATAACTAGAAAGGCCCCCATCTGAAAAAGGTGTCCAACACAGTGCCTGCCGTTTTTTTAAACGTTCCCCAAGATTATAATACCAATAATTAGTTAGAATCTGCATAATATGCCTAGTAAAGCAATTGTTTTAGCCCAGAAAAATGTCTACCAGTTTTTAAGCCCTTTTTGAAGCCCTTTATTCTTTTATGTTTAACTAAGAAAATGGCTTACCGGTCCCCATGAGGGGAAATGACAGCCTTCCAGCATTACATGGTCTTGTTAGAAATATGGCTAGTCATACCTTAAGCAGAAAAGACTGCTAACTGTTTCCCCCAACTGAAGTTACTTCATCTCAACAGTCCTGTGTGGAAACAGCAATCGATTTTAGTTACTGTCTGCTAAAAATCATCTTCCTCTTACAAACAGAAATCTTCATCCTTTTCTGTTTCAGAGTAAATAGTACATACCAGCACTATTTTAAAATAACAAACACTTGATAGAAGAATAAAACTACAAAAAACTCTTAACCATCTCCGTGGAGATGTTGCCTGTGCAACGGCAAAGAGAATGACTGGGGTGGGCGGAGCCTAGGAGGGATCATGTGACCAGCTTTGCTGGGACTCTTTGCCATTTCCTGTTGGGGAAGAGAATATCCCACAAGTAAGGATGACGCCGTGGACCGGACACACCAATGTTGGAGAAATATATATCCAAATGTGACATTAGCTCAGCAGTATGCTCTAAAGAGCCGAAATTAGATATTTGAACAGATGTATGGTCTTAGCAGCCCCCTTTATTACTGCTATGTACCCAGATAAGACCTAATATTAATTGTTTGACTTTTGCAGGCTGCCACTTTATGCCAGCTCTGTGCCCAATGAGATCTGAGCTCAGATACTTAGTCTATGTGGACCCATCATATCACCTATATACCAACATTTGAGTTCAGATCAGAGGCATAAACCCTGAATATTCTTCATACCCGGATATATGTCCAAATGACATCTTAGATCATGTACACCTCCCCTGTAGAACCAGCATCCTCTTACTCTACTCAGTCAGTCAGGCCCAGGAGTCTTAGGCACACAAGTAGATGAACTGTCTCCTTTTTTTAAAAAAAAAAACAAAACAATCTAAACACTGTAAACCAGTTCTACAATATATACTTCTTACAAAACCCACAATGCACACGTTTGCTCACACATAAACACACTCTTTCTCACATACATGAATAAACATATTCTTTCTCTAAGGCACAAACTCACACTTTTTCTAACATACACACACACACACACACTCTCTTTTCTGACACACAAATGAACAAACTTACACTCAAACTATAATACACACACACAAACTCACACTCTTTCTGACACACACACAAACTCACACTCTTCCTGAGACACACACAAACTCACACTCTTGCTCACACATACTCTTGCTCACACACATAGACACATTTAGGAACAAACACACACTTGCTGGCTTGCTCACTCACACAAACAGGAACAGACACTTACACTCACTTACTCACACACATACACACACAGGAACAAATTTTCTTAAACTTGCGAAAGATAGACACTATAGATATGAGAGTCTTAGTGTAAAAGAAAGGGAATTCAGCACTCTATTCAAATATCAATCAAATTTATTAAATTGCATTATTAGATATTATTAAATAGACTGAAGTATGCATCCTGTCGTCATAGCAGGTATACAGATATCTTATCACCTAACAAAGTGCAACACAATACAATACCAAACATGAAAATATAAAATATAATATATAAGTAGAGGCAGCTCTGATGGGAGACTATACATGCAACACCCTGCTGAACCAAACCCGATATACAATAGGTCTTGTCTGGTCAGGTTTAACGTGGTGATCTATGCATGTGGAATATTCACAATGATGGTAGTGACATTACTATTTAAATAGCATATATTAGTAGAAGAGTTGATCTCTTATGCTTAGGCAGTTCCAAACTTATTTAATAGTAGGTAAAACACAGTACATGTATCCATACGAATCAAAGCAAGTGTCTCAGTAGGTAGGCATTCAAGCAGTAAAGCATCCTGAGATTAGCAACCTGAGATTAGCAACAGCAAGCTGGGTTAGTAGCATAGCAGAATCTTGGCAAACATATGTATTAGAAATGTCCCACATCAACTTGGTTAAAGCAGTCAGTGTGTTGCACAAGAAATATGCTGAGGAGGCAACGTAGTATATCTCGGATCACCTGCCCCATATACAAAACAGGCTCCACATCTAGCGGCTCCGTTATTACTAATATGATACCTCTCCTTGTGACTGAATGTCAATTTTGTCGCTTTTTTCGAAGGAACAACAATGCTATACTGCTTTCTATAAATGAACATATGTGGGAGATAATCACAATACATAAATATATGTGCATAACACACATCACACAACAACAAAACACACATTTATCTTTTTAATCATCACACAATAATAATGTTGCAAAGTAGAACAAGAGAACGAAGATTTGGAAAGACAGGCATGTAGCTAATATGATGACATCATTCTAAGTTTGAACCATAGGGATTGTATTATTAGGACTTTACTGCCCCTTTAATCAGTTTCTCACTCAATATTACATATGTGTGGACGAGAGGTTTGTAATATCTTCATTATTATTGCGATCTCAATGGTACACGTAAAATATTGAAATCTCGCCAATCACTTATATATGTCAGCCATTACTTTATTGTTATGCAACAATATTGCAGCAACATTGCTCAATCAGAGCAGGCGGACAGGGTTATGGAGCAGCGGTCTTTAGACCGCTGCTTCATAACTGCTGTTTCTGGTGAGTCTGAAGACTCACCAGAAACACGGGCCATCAAGCTCCATTCGGAGCTTGATAGATAGGCCCCATTGAACGTGCAGTTCATTTGTGATGCACGGATGTGAATTATGAACGTGTTTGCGAATTTCAGGGGCGCCAGTCACAACGCCCATATACTCAGGCAGTTCTCACTATGGAAACAGTTTGAGGACAGACAGTTTCCTCACAGGTGGCTCGTTGGTGAGTACTTGTGCACAGCATGGTTAAGAAGTTAGGCAATTGCCACTGTAATGTTTGCAAACAGTTGTGTGTGTGTTATGTGCAAAATGTACAGATTTGGGGGCCTATCTATCAAGCTCCGAAAGGAGCTTGAGGGCCCGTGTTTCTGGCGAGTCTTCAGACTCGCCAGAAACAGCAGTTATGAAGCAGCGGTCTAAAGACCGCTGCTTCATCACCCTGCCCGCCTGCTCTGAGCAGTAAGATCGAGTATGATCGGGTTGATTGACACTCCCCTGCTGGCAGCTCTTGTGAGCTGCTGGTGCAATGCTGAATACGGAGAGTGTATTTCTCTCCGTATTCAGTGAGGTCTGGCGGACCTGATCCGCACTGTCGGATCAGCTCCGCCAGACTTTGCCATAGAGGCCATAGAATGTTGTTTAACCATTTAATTGTCTTTCAGCAAATGTCTAGGTTTATATAAACAGATATGTAGCAGGTCATAGCTAAAATGTGCAGATATAGAATGAGGTTTAAGCATTTACTTGTCTCTTTCAGCAAATGTCTAGGTTTATATAAACGGATATGTAGCAGGTCATAGCTAAGATGTGCAGATATAGAATGTTGTTTTACCATTTACTTGTCTCTTTCAGCAAATATCTAGGTTTATATAACCAGATATGTAGCAGGTCATAGCTAAAATGGACAGATATAGAATGTGGTTTAACCATTTACTTGTCTATTTCAGCAAATGTCTAGGTTTATTTAAACAGGTATGCAGCAGGTCATAGCTAAAATGGACAGATATAGAATGTGGTTTAACCATTTACTTGTCTCTTTCAGCAAATGTCTAGGTTTATGTAAACAGATATGTAGCAGGTCATAGCCTTGACAATACTTTTAAAGGGACGGTGTAGCTCTTTAAACATAACTGACATAGATGACAGTTTAGCAGCTTGAAAGACTCTGTAAAATCAGCAAATTCACTAGCAGAGCAATTAAAGTTTATTACATATAGAAATCTTAGCTAGGTTATGTAAAGGTTTAACCCTTATTTCTTTCATGTAATTAGCAAGAGTCCATGAGCTAGTGAAGTATGGGATATACATTCCTACCAGGAGGGGCAAAGTTTCCCAAACCTTAAAATGCCTATAAATACACCCCTCACCACACCCACAATTCAGTTTTACAAACTTTGCCTCCGATGGAGGTGGTGAAGTAAGTTTGTGCTAGATTCTACGTTGATATGCGCTCCGCAGCAAGTTGGAGCCCGGTTTTCCTCTCAGCGTGCAGTGAATGTCAGAGGGATGTGAGGAGAGTATTGCCTATTTGAATGCAGTGATCTCCTTCTACGGGGTCTATTTCATAGGTTCTCTGTTATCGGTCGTAGAGATTCATCTCTTACCTCCCTTTTCAGATCGACGATATACTCTTATATATACCATTACCTCTGCTGATTCTCGTTTCAGTACTGGTTTGGCTTTCTACAAACATGTAGATGAGTGTCCTGGGGTAAGTAAATCTTATTTTCTGTGACACTCTAAGCTATGGTTGGGCACTTTGTTTATAAAGTTCTAAATATATGTATTCAAACATTTATTTGCCTTGACTCAGAATGTTCAGCTTTCCTTATTTTTCAGACAGTCAGTTTCATATTTGGGATAATGCATTTGAATTAATCATTTTTTCTTACCTTCAAAAATTTGACTCTTTTTTTCCTGTGGGCTGTTAGGCTAGCGGGGGCTGAAAATGCTTCATTTTATTGCGTCATTCTTGGCGCGGACTTTTTTGGCGCAAAAATTCTTTTCCGTTTCCGGCGTCATACGTGTCGCCGGAAGTTGCATCATTTTTTTACGTTATTTTGCGCCAAAAATGTCGGCGTTCCGGATGTGGCGTCATTTTTGGCGCCAAAAGCATTTAGGCGCCAAATAATGTGGGCGTCTTATTTGGCGCTAAAAAATAAGGGCGTCGCTTTTGTCTCCACATTATTTAAGTCTTATTTTTTCAGTGCTTCTGGTTGCTAGAAGCTTGTTCTTTGGCATTTTTTCCCATTCCTGAAACTGTCATTTAAGGAATTTGATCAATTTTGCTTTATATGTTGTTTTTTCTCTTACATATTGCAAGATGTCTCACGTTGCATCTGAGTCAGAAGATACTACAGGAAAATCGCTGTCTACTGCTGGAGCTACCAAGCTAAGTGTATCTGCTATAATTTTTGGTATCTGTTTCTCCAGCTGTTGTTTGTATTGCATGTCATGACAAACTTATTAATGCAGATAAAATTTCCTTTAGTACTGTTACATTACCTGTTGCTGTTCCGTCAACATCTAATTTTCAGAGTGTTCCTGATAAACATAAGAGATTTTATTTTTTAAATCCATTAAGAAGGCTATGTCTGTTATTTCTCCTTCTAGTTTACATAAAAGTCTTTTAAAACTTCTCTTTTTTCAGATGAATTTTTAAATGAACATCATCATTCTGATACTGATAATGGTTCTTCTGGTTCAGAGGTTTCTGTCTCAGAGGTTGATGCTGATAAATCTTTGTATTTGTTCAAGATGGAATTTATTCGTTCTTTATTTAAAGAAGTATTAATTGCATTAGAAATAGAGGATTCTGGTCCTCTTGATTCTAAATCTAAACGTTTAAATAAGGTTTTTAAATCTCCTGTTGTTATTCCAGAAGTGTTTAATCTCCCTGATGCTATTTCTGAAGTAATTTCCAGGGAATGGAATAATTTGGGTAATTCTTTTACTCCTTCTAAACGTTTAAGCAATTATATCCTGTGCCATCTGACAGATTAGAGTTTTTTTGGGACAAAATCCCTAAGGTTATGGGGCTGTCTCTACTCCTGCTAAATGTGCTACTATTCCTACGGCAGATAGTAATTCATTTAAGGATCCTTTAGATAGGAAAATTGAATCCTTTCTAAGAAAAGCTTACTTATGTTCAGGTAATCTTCTTAGACTTGCTATATTTTTAGCGGATGTTGCTGCAGCTTCAACTTTTTGGTTAGAAGCTTTAGCGCAACAAGTAACAGATCATAATTTTATAGCATTATTATTATTCTATAACATGCTAATAATTTTATTGGTGATACCATCTTTTGATATCATTAGAGTTGATGTCAGGTATATGTCTCTAGCTATTTTAGCTAGAAAAGCTTTATGGATTAAACTTGGAATACTGATATGTCTTCTAAGTCAACTTTGCTTTCCCTTTCTTTCCAGGGTAATAAATTATTATTTCAACTGTTTCTGGAAGGAAGGGAACTTTTTTTCCAAAGGATAAAAAATCTAAGGTAAATTTAGGTCTAATAATCATTTCGTTCCTTTCCTCACAATAAGGAACAAAAGCCTGATCCTTCATTCTCAGGAGCGGTATCAGTTTGGAAACTATTTCCAGTTTGGAATATATCCAAGCCTTTTAGAAAACCTATAGCCAGCTCCTAAGTACCCATGAAGGTGCGGACCTTATTCCAGCTCAGCTGGTATGGGGCAGATTACGTTTTCTTCAAAGAAATTTTGATCAATTCCGTTCTCAATTTCTGGTTTCAGAACATTGTTTCAGAAAGGTACAGAATTGGCTTCAGTTAAGGCCTCCTGCTAAGAGATTTTTTTTTCTTTCCCGTGTCCCAGTTAACACAGCAAAGGCTCAGCATTTCTGAAATGTGTTTCAGATCTAGAGTTGGCTGGAGTAATTATGCCAGTTCCAGTTCTGGAACAGGGGCTGGGGTTTTATTTTATCTCTTCATTGTACCAAAGAAGGTCAATTCCTTCAGACCAGTTCCGGATCTATCAATATTGAATAGTTATGTAAGGATACCAACATTCAAGATGGTTACTGTAGGACTGTCCTGCCTTTTGTTTAGCAAGGGCATTATATGTCTACAATAGATTTACAGGATGTGTATCTACATATTCCGATTCATCCAGATCACTTTTAGTGTCTGAGATTCTCTTTTTAGACAAGCATTACCAGTTTTGTGGCTCTACGGTTTGGCCTAGCCTCAGTTCCAAGAATTTTTTTCAAAGGTTCTCGGTGCCCTTCTTTCTGTAATCAGAGAACAGGGTTTTTTGGTATTTCCTTATTGGACAATATCTGGGTACTTGCTCAGTCTTCTCATTTTCGAAGAATCTCATACGAATCGACTTGTGTTGTTTCTTCAAGTTCATGGTTGGAGGATCAATTTACCAATCAGTTCATTGATTCCTCAGACAAGTGTAACCTTTTTAGATTTATAGAATAGATTCAGTGTCTATGACTCTGTCCTTGTCAGACAAGAGAAGTTTAACATTGATATCAGCTTGTCAAAACCTTCAGTCACAATCATTCCCTTTGGTAGCCTTATGCATGGAAATTTTAGGTCTTAGGACTGCCGCATCAGATGCGATCTCCTTTGCTCGTTTTCACATGCGACCTCTTCAGCTCTGTATGCTGAACCAATGGTGCAGGGATTACTCAAAGATATCTCAATTAATATCTTTAAACCGATTATACGACACTCTCTGACATGGTGGGCAGATCACCATCGTTTAGTTCAGGGGGCTTCTTTGTTCTTCCGACCTGGACTATAATCTCAACAGATGCAAGTCTTACAGGTTGGGGAGCTGTGTGGGGGTATCTGACGGCACAAGGGGTTTGGGAATCTCAGGAGGTGAGATTTCCGATCAATATTTTGGAACTCCGTGCAATTTCAGAGCTCTTCAGTCTTGGCCTCTTCTGAAGAGAGAGTTGTTCATTTGTTTTCAGATAGACAATGTCACAACTGTGGCATACATCAATCATCTAGGAGGGACTCACAGTCCTCTGGCTATGAAAGAAGTATCTCGAATTTTGGTTTGGGCGGAATCCAGCTCCTGTCTAATCTCTGCGGTTCATATCCCAGGTATGGACAATTGGAAAGCGGATTATCTCAGTCGCCAAACGTTGCACCTGGGCGAATGGTCTTCACCCAGAGGTATTTCCTCAGATTGTTCAAATGTGGGAACTCTCAGAAATAGATCTGATGGCTTCTCATCTAAACAAGAAACTTCCCTGGTATCTGTCCGGATCCAGGGATCCTCGGGCGGAGGCAGTGGATGCATTATCTCTTCCTTACAAGTGTCATCCTGCCTATATCTTTCCGCCTCTAGTTCTTCTTCCAAGGGTATTCTCTAATATTCTAAAGGAATGCTCGTTTGTCCTGCTGGTAGCTCCAGCATGGCCTCACAGGTTTTGGTATGCGGATCTTGTCCGGATGGCCTCTTGCCAGCTGTGGACTCTTCCGTTAAGACCAGTCTTTCTTTCTCAAGGTTCTTTTTTCCATCAGGATCTCAAAACCTTAATTTTAAGGTGTGGAGTTTGAACGCTTGATTCTTGGTCAAAGAGGTTTCTCTGACTCTGTGATTGATACTATGTGACAGGCTTGTAAATCTGTATCTAGAGAGATATATTATAGATAGATATTATATTTCTTCAGGATGGTTTAGATAAAGGTTTGTCCGCAAGTTTTTTGAAAGACAAATCTCTGCTCTTTCTGTTCTTTTTCACAGAAGGATTGCTAATCTTCCTGATATTCATTGTTTTGTACAAGCTTTGGTTCGTATAAAACCTGTCATTAAGTCAATTTCTCCTCTTTGGAGTTTGAATTTGGTTCTGGGGGCTCTTCAAGCTTCTCCTTTTGAACCCATGCATTCTTTGGTCGTTATATTACTTTCTTGGAAAGTTTTGTTTCTTTTGGCCATCTCTTCTGCCAGAAGAGTCTCTGAATTATCTACTCTTTTTTGTGAGTCTCCTTTTCTGATTTTGCATCAGGATAAGGCGGTGCTGCGAACTTCTTTTGAATTTTTTACCTAAGGTTGTGAATTCTAACAACATTAGTAGAGAAATTGTGGTTCCTTCATTATGTCCTAATCCTATGAATTCTAAGGAGAAATCATTGCATTCTTTGGATGCTGTTAGAGCTTTGTAATATTATGTTGAAGCTACTAAGTCTTTCCAAAAGACTTCTAGTCTATTTGTCATCTTTTTCCGGTTCTAGAAAAGACCAGAAAGCTTCTGCCATTTCTCTGGCATCTTGGTTGAAATCTTTATTTCATCATGCCTATGTTGAGTCGGGTAACACTCCGCCTCAAAGGATTACAGCTCATTTTACTAGGTCAGTTTCTACTTCCTGGGCGTTTAAGAATGAAGCTTCGGTTGATAAGATTTGCAAAACAGCAACTTGGTCCTCTTTGCATACTTTTTCTAAATTCTACCATTTTGATGTGTTTTCTTCTTCTGAAGCAGTTTTTGGTAGAAATGTACTTCAGGCAGTGGTTTCAGTTTGAATCTTCTGCTTATGTTTTTTCATTAAAATTTTATTCTGGGTGTGGATTATTTTCAGCAGGAATTGGCTGTCTTTATTTTATCCCTCCCTCTCTAGTGACTCTTGTGTGGAAAGATCCACATCTTGGGTAATCATTATCCCATACGTCACTAGCTCATGGACTCTTGCTAATTACATGAAAGAAAACATAATTTATGTAAGAACTTACCTGATAAATTCATTTCTTTCATATTAGCAAGAGTCCATGAGGCCCGCCCTTTTTTGTGGTGGTTTTGATTTTTTTGTATAAAGCACAATTATTCCAATTCCTTATTTTATATGCTTTCGCACTTTTTTCTTATCACCCCACTTCTTGGCTATTCGTTAAACTGAATTGTGGGTGTGGTGAGGGGTGTATTTATAGGCATTTTAAGGTTTGGGAAACTTTGCCCCTCCTGGTAGGAATGTATATCCCATACGTCACTAGCTCATGGACTCTTGCTAATATGAAAGAAATGAATTTATTAGGTAAGTTCTTACATAAATTATGTTTTTAATTTCATGGAGTTTATGCGATTTTTGTATACACAAGTGCATTGTATCATTTTCTTTTTCTATCTTTAAATGTATTTTTTCATCTTATTATTTATCATATATTTATAATATTGACATTTCGTAATGTTAATTATTTATATGTGATTTAGGTTACTTGAGCCGTTATTGGCTCATTATGCCTCTACGTAACCCCACCAACAAGGCACAGGAGCGCTATAATCAGGCGCACAGGTGAACTAGGGCTGTAGTTGAATGGATGTTTGGGTTCCTCAAAATGCGCTTTTGATGTCTGGATAGGTCTAGAGGAGCCCTCCAATACAGCCCTAGAAAGGCGGTGAAGATCATTATAGCATGCAGCATCCTTCATAACATAGCTCAACGTCCAGGTGCCCCTAGCCCTCCAAAGAGATGAAGAGGATGACAAAGTTGTTGAGGGGCCATTCCGGGACGAGGGGGTCAATGTCAGAGACAAATCATTATCAAGCACATCAGAAGGTAAATACTATAAGTTATATAGGAGCATTGCAAAAATGTGACCCTTTTAGTAAACTGAAAGTAGAATCATGCGAACATGTTAGGATTGTTTAAGAAATTACTATATCAAAATTTAAAATATATTTTATAATCATAGGTAAATTATACATCACATGTCTCTGGCATTGGCTTCTGTGATGACTTCATCACCTGATTTTTAAAGACAAAATCATATGATAAGTATACACAATGTATGGAAGAAGACTTGGGGGGTTTGGGCCATTGATCCATCATATGGCACACAATTAGTTTACATGTATTCATTTTAGACATTATAAGATTTTAGATAGTCTAAAAGGGATGAATGTGACAGATAGCAGATAAAGGGATACTCTGAAGCACATTGAATTGTCAAAGTCATACATCAGAGGTTGAGTATGCACAATGTATGTGACTCAGCTTCACACTTGATTGTTATAATAACATAACACAAAAGAGGCTACATATGCTTATTAAGCTATTGCTAAGAAACATTTAGGAAATAGTGTTAGGGGAGGAATGCAGAACTCTGTACCACTTTTAGATATTTGATTTACACTTTATTTGCTATTAGGGAGATTTACTTAATCTACAGACTGAAAGTAAAGAATAACAATGAGATCATGTCTGTGGCATTGTCTTTCAACTGTGCTGACTTCTACAACATCTAAAGACACCTTCACATTATAAGTATATACAATGTATGGACCAAGACTGGGGGTGGGGGAGTTTGGCCACTGATCCATCATATGGCACACAATTAGTTTACATGTATTCATTTTAGACATCATTAGCTTTTAGATAGTCTGAAATGGATGAATGTGACAGATAACAGATAAAGGGATACTCTGAAGCACATCAAATTGACAAAGTCATTAATCAGAGGTTGAATATGCACAATGTATGTGACTCAGCTTCACACTTGATTGTTATAATAACATAGCACAAAAGAGGCTACATACACTTATTAAGCTTTTGCTAAGAAACATTTAGGAAATAGTTAGTGTTAGGGGGAGGGATGCAGAGCTATATACCACTCTTAGATATTTGATTTACACTTTATTTTCTATTAGGAAGATTTACTTAATCTACAGACTAAAAGTGAAGAATGCCAATGTGATCATGTCTGTGGCATAGTCTTTCAACTGTGCTGACTTCTACAACATCTAAAGACACCTTCACATGGTAAGTGTACACAATGTCTGGAACAAGACTGGGGGAGGCATGATACATCCTATGGGAAACACTTACGTTTCTTCTCATTTATTTTAGATGGTATTTCAGACACAATCTTCTATTCGGAAAGTGATGAATGTGACATATAATGCAGATAAAATGGTATTTGGACTAGAATCGACTTTTAAAGATCATAAATGAGGTTAGTTTGCACAATGAATGCTATTGAGAAGAATCATAGGAGGAATAATGGTGGAATTATTGATACATAAATTGAATGTGTCTAACAATTATTTTTTCACAATGTCCTATTTTATTAATATGTATTTAATATACATTCCCTCTACTTTATGCTATAGAGGACTCAGATTGTGACCGATCATACTGATAAAGAGATACATTTCATCTGAAATAATTTCATAGGTGATATTTAGGCATTTTAGTTTTGGAAGGGACATGAAATATTACATGACTTTAGAATTATTATACTTACAGATAAAAATGTTTGTAATGTGTTATGAAATAACATACTTGCTTTCATATTCTATTTATTTTTTATCTTTTTTCTTACAGATTATCAAGTTTGCTGAATTCACAAAATAATTTGTAGTTATTGTTAGTGTATCTTATTTTTAAAATAAATATCTTTACTTACTATGGCCTAGATTTAGAGTTCGGCATTAGCCGTGAAAACCAGCGTTAGAGGCTCCTAACGCTGGTTTTAGGCTACCGCCGGTATTTGGAGTCACTCAAAATAGGGTCTAACGCTCACTTTTCAGCCGCGACTTTTCCATACCGCAGATCCCCTTACGTCAATTGCGTATCCTATCTTTTCAATGGGATCTTCCTAACGCCGGTATTTAGAGTCGTTTCTGAAGTGAGCGTTAGAGCTCTAACGACAAAACTCCAGCCGCAGGAAAAAAGCAGGAGTTAAGAGCTTTCTGGGCTAACGCCGGTTCATAAAGCTCTTAACTACTGTACCCTAAAGTACACTAACACCCATAAACTACCTATGTACCCCTAAACTGAGGTCCCCCCACATCGCCGCAACTCGATTAAATTTTTTAACCCCTAATCTGCCGACCGCCACCTACGTTATACTTATGTACCCCTAATCTGCTGCCCCTAACCCCGCCGACCCCTGTATTATATTTATTAACCCCTAACCTGCCCCCCACAACGTCGCCGCAAGCTACTTACAATAATTAACCCCTAATCTGCCGACCGCAAAGCGCCGCCACCTACGTTATCCTTATGTACCCCTAATCTGCTGCCCCTAACACCGCCGACCCCTATATTATATTTATTAACCCCTAATCTGCCCCCCTCAACGTCGCCGACACCTGCCTACACTTATTAACCCCTAATCTGCCGAGCGGACCTGAGCGCTACTATAATAAAGTTATTAACCCCTAATCCGCCTCACTAACCCTATCATAAATAGTATTAACCCCTAATCTGCCCTCCCTAACATCGCCGACACCTAACTTCAATTATTAACCCCTAATCTGACGACCGGAGCTCATCGCTACTATAATAAATGGATTAACCCCTAAAGCTAAGTCTAACCCTAACACTAACACCCCCCTAACTTAAATATAATTTAAATCTAACGAAATTAATTAACTCTTATTAAATAAATTACTCCTATTTAAAGCTAAATACTTACCTGTAAAATTAATCCTAATATAGCTACAATATAAATTATAATTACATTGTAGCAATTTTAGGATTAATATTTATTTTACAGGCAACTTTGTAATTATTTTAACCAGGTACAATAGCTATTAAATAGTTAAGAACTATTTAATAGTTACCTAGTTAAAATAATAACAAAATTACCTGTAAAATAAGTCCTAACCTAAGTTATAATTAAACCTAACACTACCCTATCAATAAATTAATTAAATAAAATACCTACAATTACCTACAATAAAACCTAACACTACACTATCAATAAATAAATTAAATACAATTTCTACAAATAACTACAATTACATAAACTAACTAAAGTACAAAAAATAAAAAAGAACTAAGTTACAAAAAATAAAAAAATATTTTCAAACATAAGAAAAATATAACAACAATTTTAAACTAATTACACCTACTCTAAGCCCCCTAATAAAATAACAAAGACCCCCAAAATAAAAAAATTCCCTACCCTATTCTAAATTAATAAATTTAAAAGCTCTTTTACCTTACCAGCCCTGAACAGGGCCCTTTGTGGGGCATGCCCCAAGAAAATCAGCTCTTTTGACTGTAAAAAAAAACATACAATACCCCCCCCCCAACATTACAACCCACCACCCACATACCCCTAATCTAACCCAAACTCCCCTTAAATAAACCTAACACTAAGCCCCTGAAGATCTTCCTACCTTGTCTTCACCTCAACAGGTATCACCGATCTGTCCTGGCATTCGGTGCTGAAGAGGTCCAGAAGAGGCTCCAAAGTCTTCCTCCTATCCGGCAAGAAGAGGACATCCGGACCGGCAAACATCTTCATCCAAGCGGCATCTTCGATCTTCTTCCATCCGGTGCGGAGCGGGTCCATGTTGAAGCAGCCAACGCGGATCCATCCTCTTCTTCCGGCGTCTCCCGACGAATGACGGTTCCTTTAAGGGACGTCATCCAAGATGGCGTCCCTCGAATTCCGATTGGCTGATAGGATTCTATCAGCCAATCGGAATTAAGGTAGGAATATTCTGATTGGCTGATGGAATCAGCCAATCAGAATCAAGTTCAATCCGATTGGCTGATCCAATCAGCCAATCAGATAGAGCTCGCATTCTATTGGCTGATCGGAACAGCCAATAGAATGCGAGCTCAATCTGATTGGCTGATTGGATCAGCCAATCGGATTGAACTTGATTCTGATTGGCTGATTCCATCAGCCAATCAGAATATTCCTACCTTAATTCCGATTGGCTGATAGAATCCTATCAGCCAATCGGAATTCGAGGGACGCCATCTTGGATGACGTCCCTTAAAGGAACCGTCATTCGTCGGGAGACGCCGGAAGAAGAGGATTGATCCGCGTCGGCTGCTTCAACATGGACCCGCTCCGCACCGGATGGAAGAAGATCGAAGATGCCGCTTGGATGAAGATGTTTGCCGGTCCGGATGTCCTCTTCTTGCCGTATAGGAGGAAGACTTTGGAGCCTCTTCTGGACCTTTTCAGCACCGGATGCCAGGACCGATCGGTGATACCTGTTGAGGTGAAGACAAGGTAGGAAGATCTTCAGGGGCTTAGTGTTAGGTTTATTTAAGGGGGGTTTGGGTTAGATTAGGGGTATGTGGGTGGTGAGTTGTAATGTTGGGGGGGGGGGGTATTGTATGTTTTTTTTTACAGGCAAAAGAGCTGATTTTCTTGGGGCATGCCCCGCAAAGGGCCCTGTTCAGGGCTGGTAAGGTAAAAGAGCTTTTAAATGTATTAATTTAGAATAGGGTAGGGAATTTTTTTATTTTGGGGGTCTTTGTTATTTTATTAGGGGGCTTAGAGTAGGTGTAATTAGTTTAAAATTGTTGTAATATTTTTCTTATGTTTGTAAATATTTTTTTATTTTTTGTAACTTAGTTCTTTTTTATTTTTTGTACTTTAGTTAGTTTATGTAATTGTAGTTATTTGTAGAAATTGTATTTAATTTATTTATTGATAGTGTAGTGTTAGGTTTTATTGTAGGTAATTGTAGGTATTTTATTTAATTAATTTATTGATAGGGTAGTGTTAGGTTTAATTATAACTTAGGTTAGGACTTATTTTACAGGTAATTTTGTTATTATTTTAACTAGGTAACTATTAAATAGTTCTTAACTATTTAATAGCTATTGTACCTGGTTAAAATAATTACAAAGTTGCCTGTAAAATAAATATTAATCCTAAAATAGCTATAACATAATTATAATTTAAATTGTAGCTATATTAGGATTTATTTTACAGGTAAGTATTTAGCTTTAAATAGGAATAATTTATTTAATAAGAGTTAATTAATTTCGTTAGATGTAAATTATATTTAAGTTAGGGGGGTGTTAGTGTTAGGGTTAGACTTAGCTTTAGGGGTTAATACATTTATTAGAATAGCGGTGAGCTCCGGTCGGCAGATTAGGGGTTAATAATTGAAGTTAGGTGTCGGCGATGTTAGGGAGGGCAGATTAGGGGTTAATACTATTTATTATAGGGTTAGTGAGGCGGATTAGGGGTTAATAACTTTATTATAGTAGCGCTCAGGTCCACTCGGCAGATTAGGGGTTAATAAGTGTAGGCAGGTGTCGGCGACGTTGAGGGGGGCAGATTAGGGGTTAATAAATATAATATAGGGGTCGGCGGTGTTAGGGGCAGCAGATTAGGGGTACATAAGGATAACGTAGGTGGCGGCGCTTTGCGGTCGGCATATTAGGGGTTAATTATTGTAAGTAGCTGGCGGCGACATTGTGGGGGGCAGGTTAGGGGTTAATAAATATAATATAGGGGTCGGCGGTGATAGGGGCAGCAGATTAGGGGTACATAGGGATAATGTAAGTTGCGGCGGTTTACGGAGCGGAAGATTAGGGGTTAATAATATAATGCAGGGGTCAGCGATAGCGGGGGCGGCAGATTAGGGGTTAATAAGTGTAAGGGTAGGGGTGTTTAGACTCGGGGTACATGTTAGAGTGTTAGGTGCAGACGTAGGAAGTGTTTCCCCATAGGAAACAATGGGGCTGCGTTAGGAGCTGAACGCTGCTTTTTTGCAGGTGTTAGGTTTTTTTTCAGCTCAAACAGCCCCATTGTTTCCTATGGGAGAATCGTGCACGAGCACGTTTTTGAGGCTGGCCGCGTCCGTAAGCAACTCTGGTATCGAGAGTTGCATTTGCGGTAAAAATGCTCTACGCTCCTTTTTTGGAGCCTAACGCAGCATTTTTTTGGACTCTCGATACCAGAGTTAATTTTATGGTGCGGCCAGAAAAAATCCTGCGTAGCGTTAACAGCCCATCTACCGCCAAACTCCAAATCTAGGCCTTAATATTTTAAATTTAACTACATCTTTTAAAATAAGATTATATATATATATATATATATATATATATACAGGGAGTGCAGAATTATTAGGCAAGTTGTATTTTTGAGGATTAATTTTATTATTGAACAACAACCATGTTCTCAATGAACCCAAAAAACTCATTAACATCAAAGCTGAATAGTTTTGGAAGTAGTTTTTAGTTTGTTTTTAGTTACAGCTATTTTAGGGGGATATTTGTGTGTGCAGGTGACTATTACTGTGCATAATTATTAGGCAACTTAACAAAAAACAAATATATACCCATTTCAATTATTTATTTTACCAGTGAAACCAATATAACATCTCAACATTCACAAATATACATTTCTGACATTCAAAAACAAAACAAAAACAAATCAGTGACCAATATAGCCACCTTTCTTTGCAAGGACACTCAAAAGCCTGCCATCCATGGATTCTGTCAGTGTTTTGATCTGTTCACCATCAACATTGCGTGCAGCAGCAACCACAGCCTCCCAAACACTGTTCAGAGAGGTGTACTGTTTTCCCTCCTTGTAAATCTCACATTTGATGATGGACCACAGGTTCTCAATGGGGTTCAGATCAGGTGAACAAGGAGGCCATGTCATTAGATTTTCTTCTTTAATACCCTTTCTTGCCAGCCACGCTGTGGAGTACTTGGACGCATGTGATGGAGCATTGTCCTGCATGAAAATCATGTTTTTCTTGAAGGATGCAGACTTCTTCCTGTACCACTGCTTGAAGAAGGTGTCTTTCAGAAACTGGCAGTAGGACTGGGAGTTGAGCTTGACTCCATCCTCAACCCGAAAAGGCCCCACAAGCTCATCTTTGATGATACCAGCCCAAACCAGTACCCCACCTCCACCTTGCTGGCGTCTGAGTCGGACTGGAGCTCTCTGCCCTTTACCAATCCAGCCACGGGTCCATCTATCTGGCCCATCAAGACTCACTCTCATTTCATCAGTGCATAAAACCTTAGAAAAATCAGTCTTGAGATATTTCTTGGCCCAGTCTTGATGTTTCAGCTTGTGTGTCTTGTTCAGTGGTGGTCGTCTTTCAGCCTTTCTTACCTTGGCCATGTCTCTGAGTATTGCACACCTTGTGCTTTTGGGCACTCCAGTGATGTTGCAGCTCTGAAATATGGCCAAACTGGTGGCAAGTGGCATTTTGGCAGCTGCACGCTTGACTTTTCTCAGTTCATGGGCAGTTATTTTGCGCCTTGATTTTTCCACACGCTTCTTGCGACCCTGTTGACTATTTTGAATGAAACGCTTGATTGTTCTATGATCACGCTTCAGAAGCTTTGCAATTTTAAGAGTGCTGCATCCCTCTTCAAGATATCTCACTATTTTTGACTTTTCTGAGCCTGTCAAGTCCTTCTTTTGACCCATTTTGCCAAAGGAAAGGAAGTTGCCTAATAATTATGCACACCTGATATAGGGTGTTGATGTCATTAGACCACACCCCTTCTCATTACAGAGATGCACATCACCTACTATGCTTAATTGGTAGTAGGCTTTCGAGCCTATACAGCTTGGAGTAAGACAACATGCATAAAGAGGATGATGTGGTCAAAATACTCATTTGCCTAATAATTCTGCACTCCCTGTATATATATATATATATATATATATATATATATATATATATATATATATATATATATATATATATATATGTATATATATAATCTATCCATCCAAGTAAGACACTAACAAACACATCCTTCTAATATTAGAAGGACATGGAAAGAAACTGGCTGTTAAATTATATAATTCACAAGCACATGCCTGCTATTATATATAATACAGTTAACTTGTTTTAAATATACTTTAAAATATCAACACAGCTCCAGCAGATAATTAGTGTTAATGTCTTGTATTTTAACAAAGCAAAGGTGGAGCTAGATACAGCCATATAATGAATTTTGGTTGTGTGATTTAGAAATGTACAATTCAGAAAATGTTAAATAAGGCTTAATGGCGATACTATGCAGTATAATTTAGAATTTAAACTAATATCTGTACATACTATTATATGTTGAAAGACATAACAACTTTTGTTATGTCCCTTTTAAGAAATGTGTAGGGTGAACTTGCTAGATTAAAGTGACAGTCTAGCTTAATTTGCTATTTTCATTCTAATATCTATCATTCATGTTTGTAAAAAATTGTAATATATTTTTAAACTAAATATTGCTTAGTTATTATGTTATTGTTAGTTGCAAGATACCAGATGTAGATTAAATGATCTTTAAAGAAAACATTATAACTAAGTTTATTTTCACATTTAGAAAGAACTAGTTTTTGTATGCCATTTTGATGAGAGTGTTCACTCTAGTGGTGTCATTTAAAGGGACAGTTAACTCAATATTTTTCTCAACTACAATTTGTTTACAATTATCTACTTTACCTGCTGGAGTGTATTAAATTGTTTACAAGTATTTCCATTACCCTTAATTTTTCATTTAAAATAGTTGATTTAGCCTGTGGTATCTCCACCTATTCAGAAAGTTTTTGGCCTTAAGGCCAATCTGTGTAAACACAGCCATCATAAGAAATTACACACCCATTGAGGTATAGAATCAATAAGGTAACAAAATGTTAATTGTCAAGTATTGGTGATTGGTTTACAGACAGATATAAGATAAAAAATATGTTTTATGTACACAATGTGATAAAGTAATGAGATCAGATTATATCTACAAGCTCAAACCATTTTGTTTGGTTGTGGCTTCAAAACACAAAATCAGCTAATTCATATACACAAATAAACATTAAAAAGCAAATATCATATATTTTATACTCTGCTGCTGTTAAAAAAAAGGAATTTGAAACACATTAAGGGACAAACATATTATAGTATACTGTCCCTTTAAGAGTCTGTACTGATTCATTATAAAGCTCCTTCAAAGATAAGTGGCCAGTTTACATAGGCTTACATAAAAGGTCCTCACACAGGTCAAATGTATATTCATATAACAGGGTTGAGTATGCCAAAATGTGGAAAGGCTAATAAAGTAACTATCTATTTGGTGGAGACTGTCCCTTTAAATGCATATAACCTTTGACGGTGTCTAGACTAATATATTGAAATTTATTTTTAGATTTAGACATGACTGCATCTAAATCTCATTTTGTTAAAACATTACCATTGCATAGTTACTATTAGAATAGTGTGTATTATATGCATTCATCAATGAGAAGAACAATATTCTAAAAGTAAATATGTTAAATATTTAGTTGTTGT
The DNA here is from genome assembly GCF_027579735.1 of Bombina bombina. Lineage (NCBI taxonomy): Eukaryota > Metazoa > Chordata > Amphibia > Anura > Bombinatoridae > Bombina > Bombina bombina. The sequence continues at coordinate 671,615,781 of NC_069499.1, forward strand.
TGTTAAAGGGACAGTCAACACCAGAATTTTTGTTGTTTAGAAAGAAAGATAATACCTTTATTACCCATTCCCCAGTTTTGCACAACCAACACAGTTATATTAATATACTTTTTACCTCTGTAATTATCTTGTATCTAAGCTTCTGCTGACTGCCCCTTATTTCAGTTCTTTTGACAGACATGCAGTTTAGCCAATCAGTGCTCAGTCCTAGGTCACTTTACGTGCATGAGCTCAATGTTATCTATATGAAACATGTGAACTTATGCCCTCTAGTGGTCAAAATGTATTCAGATTAGAGGCAGTCTTCAAGGTCTAAGAAATTAGCATATGAACCTCCTAGTTTTAGCTTTCAACTAAGAATACCAAGAGAACAAAGCAAAATTGGTGATAAAAGTAAATTGGGAAGTTGTTTAAAATTGCATGCCCTATTTAAATCATGAAAGTTTTTTTGGACTTGACTGTCCCTTTAATAGCTTGTGATGGCTATTTCATTTGTAGTGAAAGGGACATGCAACCCAAAGTTAATCTTCCATGATTCTGACAGAGCATATTTTAATAAAACAAACATTTACCTTCAATAATCACATTTGGTCCATGCTCTTGGTATCCTAAGTTCAAAAACCAATCTAGCAGCAAAGCATTACTGGGAGCTATCTGCTTATTTGTGGGTGGCCAACAATGCATAGTTGCAATGGTTAGCCAGATTTCTTCAGATACTTCACAGTATTGCATATCTGCTCCTTAAAATAAAATACAATTTGAGAATGAATTTTAAAATTAAGTATATGTGAATATTTAATAGAAATACATGCTCTATATGTTTTTTGGTAAATAATAACAACATTTATTTTAAAATATTCCTTTCATTTATAAAAGTAGCGTCTATTTTAAATACAAATAACGCATTTCACCATTAGTGAAATAGAGCGTGGTAAACGTATCTTTCAACACGAGATTCGCATTTCTGAAAAGTAAAACATGATTTTACACACTGTCACTTAGCACACAATCGATGTGCATTGTTGAGATTGTAAATAAATTAAAAAAGAAGCACTGTGAATACTTGACAATGAGTCACACTATTTATTTAAGAACAAAGCAATACATACAATATTAACATTCTGGATTCTAAGAAATTATCAGCAAAGTTAAAAATATATTGAACAATGTTACACATCTATTGATCAATATTAAACTTTGAAATGTTTAAGTAAACATTAACTAATGTGACTGGATAATATTTACTTTCTGAATATTAAATAAAATATATTTCAACTCTCAAATGTAAAAAAAATAGCTTAATATTTAACGGATGCCGTATATTATATATGCTTATCTAAAGAAAAGTCTACATGTCAAATTTAGTCTTAGCACCCCTAGGAGGTATGTGTATGTAAGTTACAAAGATATGAATCCATGAACCATTAAGTAATGGCAAATGAGAGTTCATCACACAAACATGACTTGAGTTAGTATGGCCTCACAGACATGATAACAAAATTACATTGTTTAATCCAATCAGATGTACAGATACCATTTCCCATGGTGTATCTCATGTTTACTTCCCTATATAAAAGTACATTTCACGTAGCCATTTTTTCACCAGTGAGGAGAATGCAGCATTGGTCTATGCCATCTAAGGGGTTTTATCCACAGCTTTATGGGGTTCGGAGGAGAACAACAACTGGGCAGTAAAAGATGCCATCTGGGCATCTGTCGCTCTATCAGTTAATGGGGTGTCAGACGTCCAGAGGACACCCTTGCAAATGTGTAGGAGATTCGGAGATATGAGGTTGCATCTGCAGAAGAAAGTCCGCCTCATGAGGGATTGGACTCGTGCCCATCGGAGAGGTGAGGATCCGTGCCCACCCCCACAGAAACTAGTCCTTTTTGAACATAAGGAGACTTTATGTGCGCTCCTCAATCACCTCCACATTTGCAAGCACATGGTCCTTGCCCCCCTCCCAGCCCCCATCTGATGCCCATGAGATTTCCGACCCAAAGGCCAGTGCCCCTCAAATTGGTGACCTGGGAGCAAGTGGGAAAGAAGCTGGACCAGGTAAAGATCAGACTTCATATAATATTTGAATATTTGAGTATACATTTAAGCAATGTGTATGCATTCATATCTCTAACATATCTCAAATATACAACAGACATTAACTAGGAAGGTATACATATGAATTTAAAAAATAAAAAGAAGAAGGCACAACCATAGTGCAAAATCAGTAATTCCAATATTGTGTCTGCACAAATACTGTTTGTACTTACAAGATTTAAAGCACTTGAGAAGTGCTACACAGGCCTCCTGGACTCTTATAAGTCACCCAGACAACTTTCCCTCATGCAGTTAATACGGCTTCTGGTCCAAAATATTGTTGAGTTGTAGATCTGCCAATGCTGGGGAAAAATCGTTCACTGCAGGGCAGTGAAAAATTAATATAATAAAAAGTTGTGGAAAAAAGTCTAAAAATTACTTTATTTAAAAACACGTTACACGGTCTTGCCTGACCGTTTCCTTGGGTGTATATAACATAATACATATTCCCACGACTTTTAAACCCTGTTCAGCATCCTCTGAACAAGAATGCACCTGCACGAAGGTCTCTCAAGTGTGTGTCAGTATCAAATTGACGTAATCCTAACACCCAATTGGTGAAGGTAACATCAATCAATAATGAGCAACAGTGCCCTATCCCCTTTATAGCAGACGCTACTATATATCAAGTCTGCGGCGTGCATTATCCCTATTCTCCCTATTCTCTTAGTGAAATTACAATGCAACACCAATTAGAAGTGATGATATAATGTCACAAATGGATGTCATTTCAGAAACCTTCACGTAGGGCATCATCCTGCTGTAAATAACCCCCAAAATATAGAGGTCCACATGATGAATTGCATTAATACTAATAAAAATGGCAATCATTACCATAATATCGGTACATATAGAACAAATTCAAATACAACAAAAATATGATATATTTAAACAGATAATATCAGTCAGATAATAAGTGTTTATATTATCTATATAATGATGGCTTCCTCTTTACTCCCAAAAATTGTACTCCAATCAATATCTAGCTATAAAGCCCAACTCTTTGATACCAAATCTACAGTCTTCTAATACGCCCTTAGAGATGATACCCAAACCAATTGGGATGCAATAGTCAACGCCAGCCCTTATAAATGTAAGTGTCAATGAAGCTTCCGTAAGTACAACGTATCCCACATGACAACCATAAAACATTCATCAGTGGTCACAGATCGCATGGACATCATAAATACAATTGAACCAAAATTAAAATCAACATAATAACAAATGGATATATACCATACATCGATAAATTTGATGATACAGATAACCCAGTGTTTTATAAAGATAGTACAAACATAAAATGGACAAAATAGTTTCTTAATAGAAATATAGACACCTGGATGTTCACAATACCATATATAGCTCTGAATCATCTCTCACTACTTATTAAATAAATAATCTAATGAAATTATGTCAAAAGGGGGGCTGGGAGTGCCAGTGTGATCACACTAAATCTCCATTTTATCTATATACAAATGGGCTCCCAGTTGACCCTGGCTATTGCATCATACCAGTTGAAAAAATGAATTGCATAATGCAATATAATGTGTACAATAAATATATTTTATATTATAGATTGTGTTTATTCCCCTATAGTACTGTGGCCGGACTATGGTAAATACATTGAAGATGCTTTAAGCCTCTCTGAGAATAAAACATGCACTGTGATGTGGGGTATGATCCCCCCAAGTCACTAGAGTTGTTCACTACATCCCAATCTATAAGGCCCCCCCAAAAAAAACAAAAATGACAAACTATTTAATAGCTATTGTACCTAGTTAAAATAAATACAAACTTACCTGTAAAATAAAAATAAATCCTAAGATAGCTACAATATAATTATTATTTATATTGTAGCTAAATTAGGGTTTATTTTAAAGGTAAGTATTTAGTTTTAAATAGGATTAATTTAGTTAATAATAGAAATATTATTTATATTTATTTAATTAATATTTAAGTTAGGGGGGTGTTAGGGTTAGTGTTAGACTTAGCTTTAGGGGTTAATAATTTTATTACAGTGGTGGCGGTGTAGGGGGCAGGATAGGGGTTAATAAATGTATTATAGGTGTAGGGGGGGCAGATTAGGGGTTAATAAGTTTAATATAGGTTGCGGCGGGGTCCGGGAGCGGCGGTTTAGGGGTTAAACTATTTATTTAGTTGCGGCGAGGTGCGGGATCAGCAGGATAGGGGTTAATAACTTTATTATAGAGGGCGGCAGTATAGGGGGCAGGATAGGGGTTAATAGGTATCATGTAGGTGGCGGCGGGGTCTGGGAGCGGCGGTTTAGGGGTTAATACATATATTATAGTTGCGGCGGGGTCAGGGAGTGGCGGTTTAGGGGTTAACATGTTTATTATAGTGGCGGTGGGCTCCGGGAGCGGCGGTTTAGGGGTAACATTTATTTAGTTGTGGCGGTGTAGGGGGGGCTAATTAGGGGTGTTTACTCGGCAAGATTAACAAATAATTAACATTAATAAATACAAATTTAGCAGAGATTATGATGAGTCAAATTTAACCCATAAAATACATATACATACAGTAAATATTAAAATGAGAAAAAATAAGAGAATAAACGTCCTTACCTAAATGTTTTCCTAAAGAAGCAATGATCTGTGCACTCGGGGGCAAGTAAAATCCTTAGTAAATCTTTATTGAAGTAAGAGTAAAAACTGCATCTCAATGCAGGTAAGCAAGGACAGCAATCCTGATGCGTTTCGTGCCCCCTAGTGGCGCTTAGTCATAGGAATAGGTGCTAGAGGTGTCTGTGGTATACTTAAAGGGGCGACCGACCAATCACTGACCTATAACAGGTATCATTGGACGCCGCCCCTGAAAGAACAGCCACAGTACAAGAAAAAATATGTTAAAAAAACAATATAGCTAATAAAACTGTAGGTACAAAAATCCTTGTATGCATAGTTACAGGCTTGCAAAATAGAAAACACAGTATACACGAAAAGTATATTAATTAATCAATATGTCTTAAGAATTGCCTAAACAATTTATATATAAAAAATGCCTAGATTACAATATATTATAATATATTAAACAAATCCAGAGCTAACAATTAAACCTAGCACGATATGTAAATATATTACTTTTAAACATCAAAGCTTTATGGCAATGTAAAGACAATAAAAAAATAATATTCTGTATAGTGTTTGGTTAATCAGTATGAAAGTTTAAATGATGTTTGGAAAATAGTGTTGTTAACAATATATATGGTGAAGTTCGAAAATAGTTAAAGAATGATTAGAAAAATGATTAGAGAATATGTCGTTTGTAATAAAGAAATCAGTGGTCTATGAGAAGGTAAAAACAAGCATTACTATGTGCATTTTATTGAACATGCATCTAAGTAGGTGTATTTCAGAAAAAAAGAAAGAAAAAAAGAAGATATTTAATATGTTAATCTATGAAATAAGAGATATCCCATTCCAGATTAATACCCTTAGGGTGTCTAGTTTCTAACTTTAGAATCCAGAACAGCTCTCTTTTTGTGAGTAGTTTATGTCTGTCTCCCCCTCTGGTGGGTTTGTGTACTATCTCAATGATCTGTGCTCCGAAGCTGGGAACTCCAGTGAGGTGCAGGCCATTGAAGTGTTTGGCAACCGCTGAGTTTTTATTAAAATTCTCAACGTCTCACAAATGCTCCCTAACTCTATCCCTGAATTCACGGGAGGTTTGGCCTACATACTGTTGTTGGCAAAGATTGCAATTAAGTACATATACTACCCATTTGGTTCTGCATGTGGCATAGAAATTTATTTCAAATGATTTCAATGTGCTATTAGAATGAAAGTGATTGCCAATAATGACAGATTTACAGGCTTTACAATTGAAATTATGACATTTGAAATTGCCTCTTCTGCCACTGTGGAGCCATGTTGAGTAAGAGGTGTTGGTTGTTTGTATCATGCTGGGAGCTAATTTGGAACCGGCTTTCTTGAGACAAATTTAAAGTTGATCAATGAATTAGATATTAAGGGATCATTCTTAAGAAGAGGAGTATGTTTCTTTAAGATATTTACTACTTCACTATATTGGTTAGAAAATGGGGTACTAAACACTATAGAGTTTTCTGAAAATGTTTTGTTCGATCTTTTTGGTTTAGGGATACTCTCTACTTTGGCATCTTGTTGCGCTTTTTCCAAGAGACTCAAGTCATATCCTCTGGCTAATAGTCTCTTTTTTAAATCATTTGATTGATTAAAGTAGATCTCATCACTGTTGGTGTTTCTCCTGAGTCTTAGAAATTGGCTTTTAGGAATTGATTTGAGAAGGTGCGGCGGGTGGGCTGATCGGGCATGTAAAATAGTATTGCCCGCAGTAGGTTTTCTATACGTGCTTGATACAATTGAGCCATCAACCGCCACTCCTTCCAATGTCAAGTCCAAGAAGTTGGCTGTGGAGAGATTGGATTCTCCAGTAAATTTTAATAGACTGATGTTAGTATTTAAATGTTCCAAAAAGCAGGCTAGTGAGAAACCTTCTTGTTCCCTGCTTTCAATTATAAAAATCATATCGTCAATAAATCTATTATAAAAAACGGTATCATGTATAAATGGATTTTGATGGGAATAAATATATTGGAGTTCCCACCAACCCACATATAAATTGGCATATGAGGGGGCGAATTTTGCCCCCATTGCCGTTCCACAAAGTTGGAGATAAAATTCTTTATCAAAAATAAAATAGTTGTGGGTTAGTAGGAACTCCAGACAATCACAAATGAAGATTTTCTCTTCTTGTTTAAATGTAGTGTCTCTATCCATGAACCATTTTATTACTCTGACTCCCTGATTGTGAGGAATACATGAATACAATGATTCTATGTCGATAACTGCCTAGTTAAAGTTGTCCTTCCATTTAATGCCTTTTAAATTGTCTAGTAAGTGACCAGAGTCCCTAAGATAACTGTGTAAGTTCTCTACAAGTGGCTGAAGGATAGAGTCTAACCATTCAGACACAGGCTCCAAAAGGGAGCCTATGCCTGAAACAATGGGCCTACCCGGGGGAGAGAGAATGTCCTTATGGATCTTGGGGACATGGTGGAAGATTGGTATGACTGGGGACTTAGGTATTAAAAGTTCAATATCTTTTCTTTGTAATATTCCCAAAGCCAGACCGTCTTCCAACAGATCCCCAAGATCACTTTTGAAAATATTTTTTGGATCTGAAGGCAGTTTACGATAAATAGATGTGTTTTCTAGTTGCCTGTTCGCTTCTGTAAGGTAAGAGCTCTTGTTCATAAGAACAATAGCGCCCCCTTTGTCTGCATTTCCCAAAACCAAGTTTTTGTTACACTGTAGTTTTTTCAAGGCAATAGATTCTTTTTGTGTCAAGTTGGTGTGGTGATGATGTTTATTATCACTAGTTTTGTTAGCTAATTCTAGCAGATCTCTTTCAACACTTTGTTGAAAGGCATTGATGTATGGCCCTCTGACTTGTATGGGATAAAAATCCCTATTTTTTGTTATAGGAGGAGTTATGGAGTGCGTTCCGAGACCATTGAATTGATCCTCATACATCTATATGAATATTAAACTGACTAATATACTCCTTGGAACAGTGAGATGCCCTAGAAGTCAGAAAACATGAACATGGAATGTTAAAATATATATACATCTTTCACAGAGTATTTAGCCAATTTGACAAGTATAAACAAAACTTCAGTGGTGTACATATTCAACAATATATGGATATTAAATGTTAAAGGTTAGATGTTGAACAATAAGGGGCATATTTATCAAATGCATATTTATCAAAGTGCGAGCGGACATGATACGATATTTATTATTCTATCAGCCAATCAGAATTAAGGTAGGAAAAATCTGATTGGCTGATGGAATCAGCCAATCAGATTCAAGTTCAATCCGATTGGCTGATCCAATCAGCCAATCAGATTGAGCTTGCATTCTATTGGCTGATTGGAACAGCCAATAGAATGCGAACTCAATCTGATTGGCTGATTGGATCAGCCAATCGGATTGAACTTGAATCTGATTGGCTGATTCCATCAGCCAATCAGAATTTTCCTACCTTAATTCTGATTGGCTGATAGAATCCTATCAGCCAATCAGAATTGAAGGGATGCCATCTTGGATGACGTCCCTTAAAGGAGCCTTCATTCGTCGGTAGTCCATCGGGAAAGAAGGATGAAGAAGATTCAAGACCCGGCTTCGAAGATGACCTCGCCCGGATAGAAGACTTCTTCAGCGCCTCTTGGAAGATAACCTCGTCCGGATGGAAGATTTCTTCAGCGCCGCTTGGAGGATCACTTCATCGGATGGAAGATTTCTTCAGCGCCCCTTGGATGATCACTTCTGCCGGTCCGGATGTCCTCTTCAGTTCCATCGGTGGCTCGGCTGAGTGAAGACGACTAAAGGTAGGATGATCTTCAGGGGATTAGTGTTAGGTTATTTTAAGGGGGGTTTGGGTTAGATTAGGGGTATGTGGGTGGTGGGTTTTAATGTTGGGGGGGTTGTATTTTTCTTTTACAGGCAAAAGAGCTGAACTCTTTGGGGCATGCCCCCACAAAAGGCCCTTTTAAGGGCTGGTAAGGTAAAAGAGCTTTGAACTTTTTTAATGTAGAATAGGGTAGGGCATTTTTTTATTTTGGGGGGGTTTGTTATTTTATTAGGGGGCTTAGATTAGGTGTAAGTAGCTTAAAATTGTTGTAATATTTTTTTAAATGTTTGTAACTTATTTTTTTTATTTTTTGTAACTTAGCTTTTTTTATTTTTTGTACTTTAGTTAGTTTATGTAATTGTATTTAATTGTAGTTATTTGTAGGTAGTTTATTTAATTTATTTAATGATAGTGTAGTGTTAGGTTTAATTGTAACTTAGGTTAGGATTTATTTTACAGGTAATTTTGTATTTCTTTTAGCTAGGTAGTTATTAAATAGTTAATAACTATTTAATAACTATTCTAACTAGCTAAAATAAAAACAAAGTTACCTGTAAAATAAATATAAATCCTAAAATAGCTACAATGTAATTATTAATTACATTGTAGCTATCTTAGGGTTTATTTTACAGGTAAGTATTTAGTTTTAAATAGGAATAATTTATTAAAGTATAGTGTAGTGTTAGGTGTAATTGTAACTTAGGTTAGTTTTTATTTTACAGGTAAATTTCTCTTTATTTTAGCTAGGTAAGCTATTAAATAGTTAATAACTATTTAATAGCTATTGTACCTAGTTAAAATAAATTAAAAGGTGCCTGTAAAATAAAAATAAATCCTAAGATAGCTACAATATAATTATTATTTATATTGTAGCTATATTAGGGTTTATTTTATAGGTAAGTATTTAGTTTTAAATAGGATTAACTTAGTTAATAATAGAAATATTATTTAGATTTATTTAATTAATATTTAAGTTAGGGGGGTGTTAGGGTTAGTGTTAGACTTAGGTTTAGGGGTTAATAATTTTATTACAGTGGCGGCGGTGTAGTGGGGGGCAGGATAGGGGTTAATAAATTTATTATAGGTGGTGACGGTGTAGGGGGGGCAGGATAGGGGTTAATAAATTTAATATAGGTTGCGGCGGGTTCAGGGAGCGGTGGTTTAGGGGTTAAACTATTTATTTAGTTGCGGCGAGGTGCGGGATCAGCAGGATAGGGGTTAATAACTTTATTATAGAGGGCAACGGTATAGGGGGGCAGGATATGGGTTACTAGGTATAATGTAGGTGGAAGCGGTGTCCGGGAGCGGCGGTTTAGGGGTTAATACATTTATAAGACTTGCAGCGGGGTCTAGGAGCGGCGGTTTAGGGGTTAATACATTTATAAGACTTGCGGCAGGGTCTAGGAGCGGCGGTTTAGGGGTTAGTAACTTTATTTAGTTGCGGGGGGGTCCGGGGGCGCCGGTATAGGGGGTAGAACAGTGTAGTTTAGTGTGAGTGCTTAGTAACAGGCTAGCAAGAAAGCTGTCAAACAGCCGAAGAGCAGCGAGATCGGATGAGTGATAACTCTCACAGTCCGCTGCTCATCGCCCCGCGGCTTTTTGACAGCTTTATGTGATAACTTAGGCGTATTTTTTCAGGTCTGCGGCATCGAAGGTAGGCGAGCTTAGGCAGGCGTATTGGACCGACGAAGGCAGGAAAGTTGACACGTTGATAACTACCCCCCATTGTATCTATCTTAGGGTTTATTTTTATTTTACAGGCAAGTTTGTATTTATTTTAACTAGTTAGAATAGTTATTAAGTAGTTATTAACTATTTAATAACTACCTAGTTAAAATAAAGACAAATTTACCTGTAAAATTAAACCTAACCAAAGTTACAACTACACCTAACACTACACTATAATTAAATTAATTCCCTAAATTAAATACAATTAAATAAAATTATCTAAAGTACAAATAAACAAAACACTAAATTACAGAAAATAATAAACAAATTACAAGATTTTAAAACTAATTACACCTAATCTAATCCCCCTAACAAAATAAAAAAGCCCCCCCAAAATAAAAAAGCCCTACCCTACACTAAATTACAAATAGCCCTTAAAAAGGCTTTTTGCGGGGCATTGCCCCAAAGTAATCAGATCTTTAACCTGTAAAAAAAAAAGTACAAATCCCCCCCAACATTAAAACCCACCACCCACACAACCAACCCTACTCTAAAACCCACCCAATACCCCCTTAAAAAAACCTAACACTAACCCCTTGAAGATCACCTTCCCGGGAGAAGTCTTCACCCAACCGGGCCGAAGTCCTAAACGAAGCCGGGAGAAGTCTTCATCCAAGCCGGGCGAAGTGGTCCTCTAGACGGGCAGAAATCTTCATCCATCCGGCACGGAGCGGGTCCATCTTCAAGACATCCGGCGCGGAGCATCCTCTTCCATCAAAGTCTTCTTTCTAAATGACGGTTCCTTTAAGTGAAGTCATCCAAGATGGCGTCCATTCAATTCCGATTGGCTGATAGAATTCTATCAGACAATCAGAATTAAGGTAGAAAAAATCCTATTGGCTGATGCAATCAGCCAATAGGATTGAACTTCAATCCTATTGGCTGATCCAATCAGTCAATAGGATTGAGCTGGCATTCTATTGTCTGTTCCAATCAGCCAGTAGAATGACAGCTCAATCCTATTGGCTGACTGCATCAGCCAATAGGATTTTTTCTACCTTAATTCCAATTGGCTGATAGAATTCTATCAGCCAATCGGAATTAAAGGGACGCCATCTTGTATGACGTCACTTAAAGGAACCGTCATTTAGTAAGAAGACTTCGATGGAAGAGGATGCTCCGCGCCGGATGTCTTGAAGATGGACCGGCTCCGCGCCGGATAAATGAAGATAGAGGATGCCGTCTGGATGAAGACTTCTGCCTGTCTGGAGGACCACTTCACCCGGCTTGGATGAAGACTTCTCCTGGCTTCATTGAGGACTTCGGCCCGGTTGGGTGAAGACTTCTCCCGGTAAGGTGATCTTCAAGGGGTTAGTGTTAGTTTTTTTTAAGGGGGTATTGGGTGGGTTTTAGAGAAGGGTTGGTTGTGTGGGTGGTGGGTTTTAATGTTGGGGGGTAATTTGTACTTTTTTTACAGGTAAAAGAGCTGATTACTTTGGGGCAATGCCCGTAAAAGGCCCTTTTAAGGGCTATTTGTAATTTAGTGTAGGGTAGGGCTTTTTTATTTTGGGGGGGCTTTTTTATTTTGTTAGGGGGATTAGATTAGGTGTTATTAGTTTAAAAATCTTGTAATTGTTTATTATTTTCTATAATTTAGTGTTGTTTTTGTACTTTAGATAATTTTATTTAATTGTATTTAATTGTATTTAATTTAGGGAATTAATTTAATTATAGTGAAGTGTTAGGTGTAATTGTAACTTAGGTTAGGTTTTATTTTACAGGTAAATTTGTCTTTATTTTAACTAGGTAGTTATTAAATAGTTAATAACTATTTACTAACTATTCTACCTTGTAAAATAAAAATAAACCCTAAGATAGCTACAATGTTACTATTAGTTATATTGTAGCTAGATTAGGGTTTATTTTATAGGTAAGTATTTAGTTTTAAATAGGAATTATTTAGGTAATAATAGTAATTTTATTTAGATTTATTTAAATTATATTTAATTTAGGGGGTGTTAGGGTTAGGGTTAGACTTAGAGTTAGGGGTTAATAAGTTTAATATAGTGGCGGTGACATTGGGGGCGGCAGATTTGGGGTTAAGAAGTGTAGGTAGGTTGCAGCAACATTGGGGGCGGCAGATTAGGGGTTAATAAATATAATGTAGGTGTCTGCGATGTTGGGGGCAGCAGATTAGGGGTTCATTAGTATAATGTAGGTGGCGGCGGTGTCCGGAGCGGCAGATTAGGGGTTAATCAATATAATGTAGGTGTCGGCAATGTCGGGGGCAGCAGATTAGTGGTTAATAAGTGTAAGATTAGGGGTGTTTAGTCTCGGGGTTCATGTTAGGGTGTTAGGTGTAGACATAAATTAATTTTCCCCATAGGAATCAATGGGTCTGCGTTTGGAGCTAAACCCTGCTTTTTTGCAGTTGTTAGGTTTTTCTTCAGCTGGCTCTCCCCGTTGATTCCTATGGGGAAATCGTGCACAAGCACGTTCAGCCAGCTCACCGCTAACATAAGCCGCGCTGATATTGGGGATGACATAGGGAGCAAAATTTTGCTCTACGATCACTTTTTTGCGGTTAACGCCGGGTTTGTAAAAACCCGTTATACCAGCGCTGTCTGTAAGTGAGTGGTGAGCATAGGCTGCTCGTTAGCACTGCATAGCCTCTAACGCAAAACTCATAATCTAGGTGTATGTAATTAATGAAGGTTGGATTCTGAATAAAATATCCCTTTAGCATAAGAGGCACACTTCATATTATAAAAAAAATAACATATCACTACCTAGGATCATCATAAAAGTCATGATAGTTGATGAGAGGGAAGGAGAGGGAGGGAAATAAATTTTTGTAAAGGGATCAGGGAGGGGGGTAGGGTGTTGGGGAGACAGCTAAACTACAGAAAATGATTGGGGGAAAAAGCCCCCATAAAACATGTATTATGGCAAAATGGGTACTGGCAGACAGCTGCCAGGAACCAAGATGGTGGAAGATAGGTAGAGGGGGGAGGGTTAGAGAGCTGTATGAAGGGATCAGGAAGGTTGGGGTCTGAGGGGGGATCCATCACTGCAAAATAAATATATTAAATAATAATAATAATGATAAAAAAATGCCTTTTATTTTAGTACTTAAGATGGTGGTGACAATTGTGAGGTGGGGAAGGGAAAAGAGCTGTTTGAGGGGGTACAGGAAGCGATCAGGGGGTGGGATGTTTCAGGTGGGAGGCTGATCGCTACACTAAAGCTAAAATTAACTCTACAAGCTCACTACAAGCTACCTAATTAACCATTTCACTGCTGGGCATAATACAAGTGTTGTGCACAGCGGCAATTAGCAACCTTCTGTTTGTAAATAATTTCAGTGAGAAACCTAAAATTGTGAAAAAGTTAACGATTTTTTATATTTGATAGCATTTGGTGGTGAAATGGTGGCATGAAATATACCAAACTGGGGCTAGATCAATACTTTGGGTTGTCTACTACACTAAAGCTAAAACTAACCCTACAAGCTCCCTAATTAACCCCTTCACTGCTGGGCATAATACACGTGTTGTGCGCAGCGGCATTTAGCGCCCTTTTATTTACCAAAAAGCAACGCCAAAGCCATATATGTCTGCAATATGTCTGCCAGAGAAGCACTTACAACCATTTGTGCATAATTAAACATTTTTTTTTATTTGATCGCATTTGGCGGTGAAATGGTGTCATGATATATACCAAAATGGTCCTAGATCAATACTTTGGGTTGTCTACTAAAAATATATATATATATATATATATATATATATATTTATATATATATATATATATATGTGTGAAGGGTTATTCAGGGATTCCTGACACATATTAGTGTCAATATTAGTTCCAATGTAACTATCGCTAATTTAAAAAAAAAAAAGGTTTGGAAATAGCAGAGTGCTACTTGTACTTATTGCCCTATAACGTTAAAAAAAAAGCAAAGAACATGTAAACATTGGGTATTTCTAAACTCAGGACAAAATTTAGAAACTATTCAGCATGGGTGTTTTTTTGTTGCTGTAGATATGTAACAGATTTTGGGGGTCAAAGTTAGAAAAGGTATGTTTTTTTACATGTTTTCATAATATTTTATATATTTTTTTATAATAAATTATAAGATATGATGAAAATAATGATATCTTTAGCAAGTCCATTTAATTGCGAGAAAAACAGTATATAATATGCGTGGGTACTGTAAATGAGCTAAACACAAACACCACAGAAATGTAAAAATAGCCCTGGTCCTTAAAGGGACACTGTACCCAAATTTTTTCTTTTGTAAGAGCATGCAATTTTAAGCAACTTTCTGATTTACTCCTATTATCAATTTTTCTTCGTTCTCTTGCTATCATTATTTGAAAAAGAAGGCATCTAAGCTTTTTTTTGGTTTCAGTACTCTGGACAGCACTTTTTTATTGGTGGATGAATTTATCTACCAATCAGCAAGGACAACCCAGGTTGTTCACCAAAAATGGCCCGGCATCTAAACTTACATTCTTGCATTTCAAATAAAGATACCAAGAGAATGAAGACAATTTGATAATAGGAGTAAATTAGAAAGTTGCTTAAAATTTCATGCTCAATCTGAATCACGAAATAATTTTTTTGGGTACAGTGTCCCTTTAAGGGAAGGAAATTATTATTATTATTACCTGTTATTTGTAGAGCACCAACAGATTCCGCAGCGCTTAAGGGGTTAAAGGGGCATTTTTGTAATTTACTAATTTATGTGTATAATGAACATTAAACTTTACACCAGCTTTCAAATGACACAATTTACAAATATATATGAAATGAATAGGAATAAGATACTGTTGTTTGGGGACTCTCCTAGGAATGAATTGCTAGTGCTATTAATTTTAGGTTATTGTTATGGGACTATCAGATAATTAAAGAACAATTAAATACAGTAGAATTGCATTTTCAAAAAACACGTAATAAGAAGATAATGTACAAACACTTATTTTGAATTTCAAAAGAGCAGTAGTTTTGTTTCCCTTCTTCTTGTTTCATGTGACAGTCATCAGTCAATCACAGACTCATATAACTTTATGCTGTAACTATTGCATATATTCAGGAGGATTTGGTGCCTCAGAAAGTGTGTACATAGAAAGACTGCACAATCTGATAATGGAAGTAAATTGGAATGTATTTTTAAATGTGCATGCTCCATTTTCTTGTCCATTTACCTACTGATAGGTTTGATATAGCACAAAATACAACTGGTAGCTGCATCAAAGCTGCTAAGTCATATACACACACATACACACTTATAAATATATATCTATACTATAATTGCGTTTGTAACGCGTCCGACGGTGTCGCCAGTTGCGCATGCAACCTCAAAAGATTCCACCTTGCGCAGCTAAAAGATTCCACCTGGATGCAGCAAAGCTGCATCCCGATGGATTCCGAAAATGGCAGGGTGGTGAAAGAATCCACGGCAGGTGGATTCTTTTACCACCCTGCCATTTTCTAAATCCACTTGGATGCAGAGTAGGCAAACCCAAAGCCTTAAAAAAAAAAAAAAAAACGCAACCGCCCGCACAAAATAACTTAAAAAACATGTAACCGCCCGCAAGAAATAAAAATAAAAGCACGTAACCGCCCGCACGAAGTATAACAAAAAAATAATTACCTTGCTCACAAAATATTAACAAACACCTAAACCGCAAACCCCCACATCGCAAAACAATAAAGTAATTAACCCCTAATCCTTATTTAAAATAATTAAAATATAAACCCCTTAACCGTCAACCACCCACATCACAATAAACCTATTTAACCTATTAACCCCTAAACTGCAAAACCCCCACATTGCAATAAACCTAATTTACCTATTAACCTCTAAACCACCAAACACCCACATCGCAATCAACCTAATTAACCTATTAACCTCTAAACCGCCAAACATCCACATCACAATCAACCTAATTAACCTATAAACCGCAAAAATCCCACAACGCAAGTAACTAATTTAATTACTAAGCCCCTTAACCTAACACCCCCTAAATTAATCCCAATTACTACTAAATTACAATAAAAATTAAAAAAACTAACATTAAATTACAAAAAATCTAACATTACAGATTTTTTTTTATCAAAAATAAAAAAAATTATACCTAATCCCTATGAAAATAAAAAGCCCCCCAAAATAAAAACAACCCCTAATCTAAACTACCAATAGCCCTTAAAATGGCCTTTTTTAGGGCATTGCCCTAAGTTAAACAGCTTTTTTCCCTCTAAAAAATACTAAGTCCCCCTCTAACAGTAAAACCCACCATCGAACCGACCCCCCTAAATAAAAAAATAGCACTAAAAAAAAAACTAAGCTACCCATTGCCCCTAAAGGAGCATTTGTATGGGCATTGCCCTTAAAAGGGCATTCAGCTCTTTTACTGTCCTTAAAAGGGCAATCAGCTCTTTTTCAAGCCCAGAAAAACCCTAATCTAAAAGAAAAACACCCAAAAAATTTAAATAAAAAAACCTAAACCTAAGCCCCAAATAGGTACTTACTGTTCCTGAAGTCCGGTGGAGAAGGTCTTCTTCCAGACGGCTCCATCATCTATCTTCATCCGGAGTGAAGGCGGCGCTGAGTGGAGGTGCAGAGCTGTCTTCCCGATGCCTGGATCCTCAGTGGGGGTCCTCGGCGGCTGGGGTCCTCAGCGGTATGGAGGCTCCTCTTCATGCGATCGTCCGTCGCACACTGAAGATTGAATGCAAAGTACCCCATATTTATTGGGGTACCTTGCATTCCTATTAGCTGAAATTTTGAAATCAGCCAATAGGATGAGAGCTACTGAAATCTTATTGGCTGATATGAACAGTCAATAGGATTTCAGTAGCTCTAATCCTATTGGCTGATTTCAAAATTTCAGCCAGTAGAAATGCAAGGCACCCCAAATTGATTGTGGTACCTTGCATTCAATCTTTAGTGTACGACGGACATCGGATGAAGAAGAGCCTCCATGCCACCAAAGACTGCCGCCACCTAGGACTGCCGCCATTAAGGACCTCCGCTGATGATCCCCCACATCGGGGAAGACAGCTCCGCACCTCTGCTCTGCGCCGCCGGTGAGTGGTGTTCCAAAAGCGTAAGTAGGTCATGTAGAACATATATACACACAGCAAAAGAGTTTAGATCTGGTAAAACACAAATTACAAATGGAGCGCAAAATGTCGCTTGCACAAGCACAAAATGAGCGCAATGCGAATGCAAAGTGATTCTATAGTCTCCAATAGAAGACTCATTCTGATGCCACTGCACAGGCACAGAACCTAGTGCAGTGAAGGAGGTAAGCACATTTAAAATATATATGAATATATACATATATATTTATGTGTTTATATGTATGTATATATATATATATATATATATATATATACATATTAACACATAAATATATATGTATATAAGCATATTCATATATATTTGCAGTTTTAACAAAGTCCACATAGACCGCTGTGTAAAGACACCCCAGACCCAGTCACTTTAACCCCTAAAAACTGCTTTGTGCACACTTTATTTTGGGGGTAATTAAGGGACATTTTAACAAAAGATCTGACTGCAGGAGAGCTAATTGATACCACGAGCTCGTGGTAGCAATAACCAGCCACATGTAATGGCTGGTTATTTATTGTGCAACCATAAACAGGACGAATTTGCCCGTTTATGGGCACACAATAAATTAGAGCTCCACTTGTAATCTAGCCCTGAGTATTTACTTCTAGGACTTTGAAATCCTGACTATAATGTAAGTCTTAGATAGATTAACTTGAAATTAAAGTCACAGTTTTAATAAAGAATGGATGCATAGCAGTTAAAGATACTGTATACTAAAAGGAATTAAAAGTCATAGAGGCATTATTATTTATTTAATTATGTCCCTGAATGAAGATAAATATGGGGCAGTACGTTGGTAAATCCATGTTTGACTAAAACAGTTTAACAACTATAGACAACATACCTCAATCTCTTCCTTTGTAAAAAAAAGATTTAGTTACATGTTTCTACACAGGTCATCATCCTCTGGAAGTAAACTGAGCATGGAAAATAAGGAAGCTCTGGAACTCAATATTCTTTTTCAATCCTAAACATATTATTTACAGAAGAAAATATGATAATTCTACTTACTGTTAAACTCAGTAGAGTGATATACTGGAATTACAAGTTGGCTCTCATTGGAACGAGACAGAACAGGTTGCAAGTGAACATTAGCAGATGATTTGGGGATATAGTTGTGACCCTTATAGCTGAGGTATAGAGGGAAAAGCCATTTAGATAAACACTTTTGATCTGTTATAATTGTGTAGAATGTTAGTGCACTCCTGTTTTTTAATTGGAATTATTTGAACGTTTGTATGTCACCAGATCTGTGATTTTTCACTTTGGTTATTGTACTCACCTACACATCAGTGAAAGACCTAGAAATGTTTTCATAATGATCTTATGTTAAAAAATATATTTTACCTCACTATATAATTGTTTTATTCATTGCAATGATGTTTTGGATGGTTCTAATTGCATAGTTATCAAGTAATTCTTTTTCAATTGTTTTTTAATCAAGACAGTATTTTTTTTAATAGCTGTAATCTATAAATATAATTTGCACACTAATTGCTCTGCATATTATGATTTGTTTATAAAATGTTTTGTTTTATTTTAGGTAGCTTTTGTTACTTCTTTGAATTTTTATGTACCATTTTTATTTATGATTCTAACTGTATAATAATATACTAATATAAGATTCTAATTTGCTATAGTTTTACCATCTTAAATATCACTATGTCTGTGGTAGTTATTTGGCATTTAGTAATTTTATCATGTATGCATATAGAACTCAGAGAAATCTAAGACTTCTTACAGATATAGGGCCAGATTACAAATGGAGCGCAAATTAACGCTTCAGTTTGAGCGTAAATTCTGCTAGAAGTTAGATTTTTGCTCTCGTTGGGTTGTGCTCGTATTACAAGTTGAAAGTAAACTGTTTTCGCTCTTGTGCTAACACCACAAGCGAAAAAAACAAAACAAAGTTAGAATGGCGTACATGTTCACGTATTCCCTCATAGAAGTCAATGGAGAAAAAAAAGTAGGAAAAAACCTAACATCCCACTCTTGCAGAAATCCGATTGCATATTCTCATTTGCGCTAACCCGACATGAAAATATGAATATTTCACATTCCGATGTTCTGCACATAGAAGAATATGTTCTATTTATCCATATTCATTTATTCATTTACATCTGATGGTATTTTGGTACAATATTTATCTACACCTAGACAGTATCTCACAAAAGTGAGTACACCCCTCACATTTTTGTAAATATTTTATTATATGTTTTCAAATAACAACACTGAAGAAATTACACTTTGCTACAATGTAAAGTAGTGAGTGTACAGCCTGTATAACAGTGTAAATTTGCTGTCCACTCAAAATAACTCAACACACAGCCATTAATGTCTAAACTGTTGGCAACAAATGTGAGTACACCCCTAAGTGGAAATGTCCAAATTGGGCCCAAAGTGTCAATATTTTGTGTGGCCACCATTATTTTCCAGCACTGCCTTAACCCTCTTGGGCATGGAGTTCACCAGAGCTTTACAGGTGGCCACTGGAGTCCTCTTCCACTCCTCCATGATGACATCACGGAGCTGGTGGATGTTAGAGACCTTGCTCTCCTCCACCTTCCATTTAAGGATGCCCCACAGATGCTCAATAGGGTTTAGGTCTGGAGACATGCTTGGCCAGTCCATCACCTTTACCCTCAGCTTCTTTAGCAAGGCAGTGGTCATCTTAGATGTGTGTTTGGGATCGTTATCATGTTGGAATACTGAATACTCCGAAGGGAGGGGATCATGCTCTGCTTCAGTATTTCACAGTACATGTTGGCATTCATGGTTCCCTCAATGAACTGTAGCTCCCCAGTACTGGCAGTACTCATGCAGGCCCAGACCATGACACTCCCACCACCATGCTTGACTGTAGGCAAGACACACTTGTCTTTGTGCTCCTCACTTGGTTGCCACCACTCACGCTTGACACCATCTGAACCATGGTTCCAGTAATCCATGTCCTTAGTCTGCTTGCTGTCAGCAAACTGTTTGCAGGCTTTATTGTGCATCATTTTTAGTAGAGGCTTCCTTCTGGGACGACAGCCATGCAGACCAATTTGATGCAGTGTGCGGCGTATGGTCTGAGCACTGACAGGCTGACCCCCCACCCCTTCAACCTCTGCAGCAATGCTGGCAGCACTCATACGTCTATTTCCCAAAGACAACCTCTGGATATGATGCTGGGCATGTGCACTCAACTTCTTCGGTCAAACATGGCGAGGCCTGTTCTGAGTGGAACCTGACCTGTGAAACCGCTGTATGATCTTCTTATAGCCTAGGTCATCTTTATGTAGAGCAACAATTCTTTTTTTCAGATCCTCAGAGAGTTATTTGCCATGAGGTGCCATGTTGAACTTCCAGTGACCAGTGACCAGTATGAGAGAGTGTGAGAGCGATAACACCAAATTAAACACACCTGGTCCCCATTCACACCTGAGACCTTGTAACACTAATGAGTCACATGGCACCAGGGAGGGAAAATGGCTAATTGGGCCCAATTTGGACATTTCCACTTAGGGGTGTACTCACTTTTGTTGTCAATGGTTTAGACATTAATGGCTGTGTGTTAAGTTATTTTGTGGGGACAGCAAATTTACACTGTTATACAGGCTATACACTCACTACTTTACATTGTAGCAAAGTGTCATTTCTTCAGTGTTGTCACATGAAAAGATATAATAAAATATATTCAAAAATGTGAGGGGTGTACTCTCTTTTGTGAGATACTCTCTCTCTCTATATATATATATAAATATACAAGATTATATATAGGTATAGATATATATAGATAGATATATATAGGAATTTCTATTCATAAATACATAAAATATATTCCGCTATGTGTAGAACATTGTAATGTCAAATATTCACACTAAATACATAGTTAAAACCTTTATGAAATATCAATATTGCATAAATATGATTTTTACATGTTTTTATCTACTTAACAGCAAAAAAACAAATATATATATATATATATATATATATATATATATATATATACTGTAGAAAATAAGAAAAGTTATGTCGGTGGTTAACCCGTGAGAAGCCGTATATAGTATGATAAAAGGCAGTCCTCAGCTCTCAATAATTCGTTATCATAAGCATAAGCATAAGCACTTGTATATATCTGAGCAATATCAATGCACTTAGAAATGGATTAGTGTCCGTATCAAACTTTAGTCATAAGTCCTATATGAAAAGCATACGTGAATATGCCGACTCACCCGCTTTGATCCTCAGTAGAATTTCACGAGTATCCACACTTCGCGGAAATGAAGCTGTAACTTGCTCCAACTACTCGTGGAAAGAAACTCAACAGGAATGTAAACTTACGGCCGCCGCTGACAACGTACTGCTCCTGCAGTGACTCCGGTCAGGTAACTTCCTTCCAAGCCGTTTCCAGTATTCCTCTGAGATTTTAGGCAGTTAGATCCAATCTGCCAATGGCGATCCAGATGCGGGGTCACGTGATGAACAATTGACCAATCATGCGCAATGCTCGTACCTGCTGCTTGTCTGCTTAGCTGGAGCTCTGTATCGGGTAAATCAATGGGTCTGCCTGGGGTTGCCTGTAAATACTTGCAGATGAGGGGTACCATGTACAGGATTCCTTGTAATCCTATCAAGACATGTAGAATAGAAAAAGAAGAAGCGGTCCCGACATTCAGTAAGTTAAAACAACAGCTTTATTTAGTCCATTTAAAATTTTAACATGGGTCACACAGTAAAAAATAGGTTTTACGCGTTTCGGCTCAGTGCCGTACTCATAAACCTGATTAGACACAGGTGAGTGTCTGTTTAAAAAGGTTACAAACATCATGGCTATTGGTTGGTGTGTAACACACCCCTATTAACCATGTAAATACAGAATCTGCGGAAGTAATAGAACACTTAGTAAAGCATTGCTCTGATCAAGAACCAGTATGGAACTATAACAATATATACCTGATATTAAGCAACATATAATTCTAGACAAAAGATTCACTTGGTGCAGGTGTATGAATAATACAAATATATAGATATATTTTGACAAGCTGTTTAGATAACGACTGTGACTATATTGTATAGACAAATGCACTTAAGATCTAATGTATCCTATATTTAATGTGCCTTATTCAGGAAAATACTATTGTTGTACCATGTGCGTTTATTTTATCATATGTATTATGTATGGTTTTTAACTACATAAAGAAATTTATTTCCCAGTTTAATCTTTAATTTTTACTTTTTACTCTTATTTTTTGATCATTTGATTTCTATATGGTGCCCATAATAAATGGATCATTAGTACCAAAATAACATCAAAAATTTCCTAATCATCATCTATCAAATAGTGAAAAACAAAAATAAAAAATCAAAGAGCATACAAAACATGTATTTTGATCACAATGTGATAGCTTTGTGTTGTACATTTGGGAAAAGGGTGAATGAGTGAACAAAACACCTCCTTTGCATATGTTGTTAAATAAATAAATGTGTATGTGTGCACTGGACCATGAAACCATTTATTTCCAATGGTTGATAATATCAAACTCAGAATTGAATCCATTAGGAACCTGAGTATTTAGTTTCATGATCCAGTACACCTCCTGTTTCGCCAGGATCTCGTCCTTATTGCCACCCCTGGGAGGCAATTTGATGGTCTCAATGCCTCGCCATCTGAATGCTCCAGTATCTTTGCCGTGCACCTCAATGAAATGCCGTGATAATGCAGAACATGGTTTCTCATATTTTATATATCCTAGATGTTCTCTAATACGTGTACGGACTTCCCTACTGGTCATTCCAACATATTGTTTGGAGTGTACCCGGCATTCAATGAGGTACACTACATAGGTGCTGGAGCATTTATGCACCCGCTGGATGCAAATTTTTGAGTAGTAGTGCAAGAGTAAAATTCTTTACCTTCAGTGATGAAATCACATGCTTTACATCTGTGATCTCCACACTTATAAGTGCCATTAACTTGCATCCAAGAGCCCCTGTTCTTTTGTTTGCAAGGCAGAAGGCTTGGGGACAACATGTTACCCAAGGTTAGGTTTTTGGAATAAACACACTTAAATCCCTTCTCAACAGTGGACTTTAAATGTACATCACCTAGAAGTATCGGAAAATACTTCCGGATGATGTCACATACTTTTGAGTAGTCTGAAGAATATTGTGTAATGAAGGTGAGTGGTCTTTTATCTCTATTGCCACGGCTAGGCACTACAGAGGTATTCTTTCCCTCCATTGCTGTTTGTTTAGCTATGTTGTTTAAAAGCTTCGGTGGATATCCCCTATCCTTTAATCTTTGCTTGAGTAATTTTGATTCTTTCAAAAAATCACAATCATTGCTGCAAACCCTCCTTGCTCTCAGGAATTGTCCCTTTACTATTCCCTTAAATACATGGGAAGGATGCCCACTCTTGTGGTGAAGGATTGTATTCCCTGAGATAGGTTTCCTATAGAGTTTTGAAACAATCTTGTTTGTTTGGCAATCTCCTGTTAAGGTGACATCTAAAAAGTTGACACTCTGGCTGTGCCATTCATAAGTAAATGAAAGGCCGTGCCTAGCTTCATTTAGGTACTGAAAAAAGAGGATAGCTTGTCCCTCAGTAGACGACCAGATGAATATAAGGTCGTCAATGAAGCGACGGTAAAAAACTACTTCTGCTCTGAGGGGGTTACCATCTCCATAAATGAAGAACCGTTCAAGCCAGCCCATGAACAAATTCGCATAGGAGGGGGCAAATTTAGCCCCCATGGCTGTTCCTTGCTTCTGGAGGTAAAACACCCCCTCAAAGCAGAAGTAGTTATGTTCAAGCAAATACTCTGTAATGCGTAAAAGATACGCTATGTGTTCGGATGACAAATCTGCGCTGGAGGTTAAAAAATACTTAACTGCTTCCAACCCCATGTCGTGGGGTATGCTGGAGTACAGCGAGACCACATCAATGGTTAACCAACTGTAATGTGAATACCACTCAATGTCCTCCAGCATACCCAACACATGTGAGGTATCGCGGATGTAACTTGGTAATGCCAAAACATATGGCTGCAGTATCCCATCCAACCAATCACACAGGGGCTCAAGGAGAGAGCCTATCCCTGAAACAATAGGGCGACCTTTTACATTGTCAAGGCTTTTGTGAACTTTTGGCAGATGATGGAAGATGGGGGTAACCGGATGTGTCACATACAAGGAATCAGCTGTTTGTTGATCAAAGATTCCTAGTTCAACCCCATCATCCAGCATCTGCCCCAGTTCATGCTGGAAACTTTTCGTAGGATTCCGATCCATAACTGTGTATGTACTAGAATCAGTTAATTGTCGTAAAGCCTCACTAACATAGTCCACGCGATCAAGAACCACCACACTACCCCCCTTATCAGATTGGCGTATGACAATCGTGTCATTCTGTATTGTAGTAATCGCTTCTTTTTCTGCTTTAGAGAGGTTGTGCGGGGTTGATGATGATGAGCTTTACAAGTAGCAGGCAACTTTGGAAGTTTTTCACAAGCGGGTGGTTGAGGACCTAAAACAATTAAGCATGTCCACTACATCAACCCCGCACAACCTCTCTAAAGCAGAAAAAGAAGCGATTACTACAATACAGAATGACACGATTGTCATACGCCAATCTGATAAGGGGGGTAGTGTGGTGGTTCTTGATCGCGTGGACTATGTTAGTGAGGCTTTACGACAATTAACTGATTCTAGTACATACACAGTTATGGATCGGAATCCTACGAAAAGTTTCCAGCATGAACTGGGGCAGATGCTGGATGATGGGGTTGAACTAGGAATCTTTGATCAACAAACAGCTGATTCCTTGTATGTGACACATCCGGTTACCCCCATCTTCCATCATCTGCCAAAAGTTCACAAAAGCCTTGACAATGTAAAAGTTCGCCCTATTGTTTCAGGGATAGGCTCTCTCCTTGAGCCCCTGTGTGATTGGTTGGATGGGATACTGCAGCCATATGTTTTGGCATTACCAAGTTACATCCGCGATACCTCACATGTGTTGGGTATGCTGGAGGACATTGAGTGGTATTCACATTACAGTTGGTTAACCATTGATGTGGTCTCGCTGTACTCCAGCATACCCCACGACATGGGGTTGGAAGCAGTTAAGTATTTTTTAACCTCCAGCGCAGATTTGTCATCCGAACACATAGCGTATCTTTTACGCATTACAGAGTATTTGCTTGAACATAACTACTTCTGCTTTGAGGGGGTGTTTTACCTCCAGAAGCAAGGAACAGCCATGGGGGCTAAATTTGCCCCCTCCTATG
Source organism: Bombina bombina (assembly GCF_027579735.1). Taxonomy (NCBI): domain Eukaryota; kingdom Metazoa; phylum Chordata; class Amphibia; order Anura; family Bombinatoridae; genus Bombina; species Bombina bombina. The sequence continues at coordinate 671,641,376 of NC_069499.1, forward strand.
CGAATTTGTTCATGGGCTGGCTTGAACGGTTCTTCATTTATGGAGATGGTAACCCCCTCAGAGCAGAAGTAGTTTTTTACCGTCGCTTCATTGACGACCTTATATTCATCTGGTCGTCTACTGAGGGACAAGCTATCCTCTTTTTTCAGTACCTAAATGAAGCTAGGCACGGCCTTTCATTTACTTATGAATGGCACAGCCAGAGTGTCAACTTTTTAGATGTCACCTTAACAGGAGATTGCCAAACAAACAAGATTGTTTCAAAACTCTATAGGAAACCTATCTCAGGGAATACAATCCTTCACCACAAGAGTGGGCATCCTTCCCATGTATTTAAGGGAATAGTAAAGGGACAATTCCTGAGAGCAAGGAGGGTTTGCAGCAATGATTGTGATTTTTTGAAAGAATCAAAATTACTCAAGCAAAGATTAAAGGATAGGGGATATCCACCGAAGCTTTTAAACAACATAGCTAAACAAACAGCAATGGAGGGAAAGAATACCTCTGTAGTGCCTAGCCGTGGCAATAGAGATAAAAGACCACTCACCTTCATTACACAATATTCTTCAGACTACTCAAAAGTATGTGACATCATCCGGAAGTATTTTCCGATACTTCTAGGTGATGTACATTTAAAGTCCACTGTTGAGAAGGGATTTAAGTGTGTTTATTCCAAAAACCTAACCTTGGGTAACATGTTGTCCCCAAGCCTTCTGCCTTGCAAACAAAAGAACAGGGGCTCTTGGATGCAAGTTAATGGCACTTATAAGTGTGGAGATCACAGATGTAAAGCATGTGATTTCATCACTGAAGGTAAAGAATTTTACTCTTGCACTACTACTCAAAAATTTGCATCCAGAGGGTGCATAAAATGCTCCAGCACCTATGTAGTGTACCTCATTGAATGCCGGGTACACTCCAAACAATATGTTGGAATGACCAGTAGGGAAGTCCGTACACGTATTAGAGAACATCTAGGATATATAAAATATGAGAAACCATGTTCTGCATTATCACGGCATTTCATTGAGGTGCACGGCAAAGATACTGGAGCATTCAGATGGCGAGGCATTGAGACCATCAAATTGCCTCCCAGGGGTGGCAATAAGGACGAGATCCTGGCGAAACAGGAGGTGTACTGGATCATGAAACTAAATACTCAGGTTCCTAATGGATTCAATTCTGAGTTTGATATTATCAACCATTGGAAATAAATGGTTTCATGGTCCAGTGCACACATACACATTTATTTATTTAACAACATATGCAAAGGAGGTGTTTTGTTCACTCATTCATCCTTTTCCCAAATGTACAACACAAAGCTATCACATTGTGATCAAAATACATGTTTTGTATGCTCTTTGATTTTTTATTTTTGTTTTTCACTATTTGATAGATGATGATTAGGAAATTTTTGATGTTATTTTGGTACTAATGATCCATTTATTATGGGCACCATATAGAAATCAAATGATCGAAAAATAAGAGTAAAAAGTAAAAATTAAAGATTAAACTGGGAAATAAATTTCTTTATGTAGTTAAAAACCATACATAATACATATGATAAAATAAACGTACATGGTACAACAATAGTATTTTCCTGAATAAGGCACATTAAATATAGGATACATTAGATCTTAAGTGCATTTGTCTATACAATATAGTCACAGCCGTTATCTAAACAGCTTGTCAAAATATATCTATATATTTGTATTATTCATACACCTGCACCAAGTGAATCTTTTGTCTAGAATTATATGTTGCTTAATATCAGGTATATATTGTTATAGTTCCATACTGGTTCTTGATCAGAGCAATGCTTTACTAAGTGTTCTATTACTTCCGCAGATTCTGTATTTACATGGTTAATAGGGGTGTGTTACACACCAACCAATAGCCATGATGTTTGTAACCTTTTTAAACAGACACTCACCTGTGTCTAATCAGGTTTATGAGTACGGCACTGAGCCGAAATGCGTAAAACCTATTTTTTACTGTGTGACCCATGTTAAAATTTTAAATGGACTAAATAAAGCTGTTGTTTTAACTTACTGGATGTCGGGACCGCTTCTTCTTTTTCTATATATACTGTATATCTTATGTGTATACATATTTATGTGTTTATATGTGTTTATGTCTGTAAATACATATATACACAAATAAATACATAAACACATATGTACACATATATAGACATATATATATATATACATATATATATATATATATATATATACAGTATATACATACATATACTGTACATATGTAGAGATGCATATGTATGTATTTCTATGTTAAATCCCTTTGTCTTTTTTAATCTAACACCTCAGACCTCCTATCTTTGAGCCTTTATAACTTTTTTCTGCAATATTTAATTTTTTTTTTATTAGATAGTGTTATGAGTGTAGCTATACTTTTCAATGTATTTTTTATGTTTTGTGACACTTTTATGTTTTGCAAAACAGTTAACCAGAGGTCTGAAGTTCTAGCGTAAATCGCAATTGCACTCAAGTGATTGCATTTACTTTCAGCAAGTAATACGAGTGGTAAGCCCGATGAGCTAATACCCTCGCGATAAACCCCTCCGCTTGTAATCTAGCCCATAGTTGAAGTCTGTATTTTTTAGTCTGTGAGCATAATTTTTGAATTGGAACCCACTACATAAAACATATTCTATGTATATAATTACAAAATCTCTTAACTGAAACAAAGGCACTATATAAAGGAAAATATGCTTTACTGGTGATTTATAAAGAAGAGATTCATCAGGGCACATAATGCCTGAAAAATATTATTTACCCCATTGTAAACTAACTTACTAGTTATTGTTTTATGAACTTTTTACTATGCCACTTTACCTATTAGAAAGATGATTTATTTTTAATGTATTGTTTAATTATGTAATTATCTACATGATTTAATCATAAATATTTATTTGTTGCTTTTTGAGTTTCATGGATAGCTCATGATTTTAAACTTGATGACATTTCTTCAAATCCTAGAAAACTAATTTCCAATTTCTTAATTCATGCATCAGTATGTGTCAGTGCCTAGGAAGACCGATCAATAAATTTAAATATTTTGGACAAATTAATAATTTATATTATCAAAATAAATAATATAGTAAAAAAGCAAACAATGATCTAGATTCAGTCTAGTCCATTAGGGAAAATATGTTGAGAAAAAAAATCTCACCACAAACATCTCATCTGCACAATTCAATGAGATCTGTCATCACCCCTTGTCACATCCATGAGTTGCAAATTACCCTATGTTACATTTAATGGAGCATCATCTATCTCATAACCATTCAGCAGCCCATAGAACTAGCTCTACTGTGAAGGAGACCAAAATCACAAAAATGTGTTCAGAACCTTACAGAAAAAAACGCACTAATAAAATGCTCTGAAAAACACCCTTTAACAAAACAGTCAATTCTAATATATGCAACAAAGAAAATTTAACAAAGTGAAAGAAAAAAAAGACGTAGACACCTGAGGGTCAATAGAGTCTTTATGAATTCCACATGATTGATGTTAGCTTTGGAGAAAAACCCTGACTATGACCTTGAAATGCAAAGTGTCATTAGTCAGACCCCTATTTGTTCCTGTGAGATCTCCAAGACACCTTCTGTTCTATCCAGCAAGATCTATTTTTTATTACAAACCAGACATCTAATGATGAGCTAAATATTTTACATTTACAAATATTTAGATTAACAATTTTTTTATGCATGTTTCTGTTGTTGTTTGGGTTGTAATTTTTTTTAAGTGCTTAACAATGGGAGTGCAAGGTAGCATAATCTCCTGTAACAGAATGAATGGGCTGTGCCATCTAGTGGTAGTTTAAACCCCTTAGTAGGTTTAGGTTGCAACTTTGTTGCAGTTTGAAGGGTGGGATCTATTCACCAAATATAAGATGATGCTTGAGGAGGGTCCAGCCTCTTTTCCTTTGGATCTGTACTGGTGAAAGTTTTTGCTGTTCTCCAGAAGCGAGATGGAACGTGCGAAGCAGAAGTCGGTGGCACCAAGGCGGTACAGGGAAAGCGCTGGTCCGGTGACATCGAGTGCAACTCCTAGGGGACAAGAGAAAAGCAGTGATGGGGAGGTCATCACGCCCATTACACCTGCAATAAGGCCAGTATTAAGCGTGATGGATCCCCCCTCCCTCACTCCCCCCCTCCCAAGTACCTTCCCTCAACTCTGGGGCAGGGTTAGGATCGGGCCTGGAGCAGGCCTTTTCTGTTGGTGCAGAATCCCTTGCAGCATCGGGGTTAACCCGGGAGGCGGTAAATGCAGTGGTGGGCCTGATTAAGGCCTTATCGGCCGCACTTCTTCCTGCTGTCGCGGGTCTCCGCCAGTTGGGCCTGGGTTACTGGTTGCTGGTGGGGGCTTGGCGACGATGGGGTTGGGTCAGGAGGCCTCGAGTTCTCAGCTAGGCCGGGCTCCTCCTGATCTCCCGGTTGCGCACATTGGTTTGGGCTTGATGGCTTCTGCTTTCGGTCACGCGACTGTGAGTGTACCCGGCGGTGACGTCACTTCCGGTAGTGACGCTCAGGTGCTCGCGGTTCCGGGATCGGTGGCAAAATGAGTGCTGGGCAGAAGCATAGGAGCGGTGATCTGAGCAGAGGTGAATGGGGAGTATCTGGGTGCGGTAGCTCCGCTGCGCAGTGCTCTGCAAGGGCACTTAAAGGGGCCAAGGCGGCACTAGAGGCAGAGAGACATGGAGGGCCCAAGAAGTGAATAGGGGTCACATTACAGGAGTTGCAGCACCTGGCAGAGGGGCTCTTAGAAGTAAAACAGGCAACATTATGATACAGGGATCTGGTGTCAGGGGGCGCTCACTGTATAGAGGCAGAGAGCGGCTGCTAGAGAGATAAATAGCGGCTTGCATGGTTTTGAACAGAGCATGGCCAGGCACTGGGAGATGAATGATTGGGGGAATTACTATATTGGTTATTTGAGTGTGCATGAGGCATATGAGAGGGACATGGATCAGGAGAGGACTTCCACCCCCGCCGGGTGACACGGACAGGGGTCCGCACATGTCAGCCTAGATACTCCCTTTTTTTTCCACAGACACTGATGCAGGGGGCGGAAGGGGCAGTTCCCTTCATCTCTCAAGCCTGGGCAGCCTCCACACTACCAAAAGAGGGCGATGCTGTGGCGCTGTCTTCTCAGGATGGCCAGAAAGGTGGATCATCGGCGGCAGGCCACAAGGGGGTGCAGTAGCTGTGCTCAGCAGTGGTGAGAGATCAACCTTGCATCACACAAACATTTTTAGTGGGGACTCTGACACAGACTCTGACTCTGACGGGGGGAGGAAACTAGGGTTGAATACCGAGGGACAGCGCAGGATGTTCCAATTGCTTAAACTGCTAGTGGCGGACAGGACCAAGGGTTGCAAACTCACTAGAGTTCCTTCTCTTGGGATGGCAGCACCAGCTAGTGCGGCATTGGCCATGCTGACACCGGGGCAGGGGACGGGGGTCCCATCTGCTACTAGCGTCATATTGCCTGAGTCACAGATTAACACTAGGAAAGTGGCAGTGCAAGGGGATTCTTACCCATGCAAGATGCATTCATTGCACGCGCATCTTAAACCTAAAACTGTGGGTAGAATTAAGGACCATCGCTAAGTCAACATGTTTGAGCTGTCGCTAGAGGCTCACCGCGACAATGAGCGAGGACAGCATCGGCCTCAGAAAGGTACAGAGACCGGATACCTACGATGAGTGGTGGCGGTGCTTTAGGGTTTTCTCCTCCTGCTAAATGGCCATAGACATTATTAAATATACCGACATTATAGAGTATATTTTTAATCGTTTTGGGGATGGGGAATAGAGGTCATATGACAGTGAATTCCAAAAGAAGATGGAGGGCAACCCCATTCTGACTTTTGGGGTCAAGGACTTTGATTTATGGTCTCAACTTGGCTCAGAGCGACCGGCAGTGCAGGGGCCCAGGACACCGTACAGTGCCGGAGCAGGGAGTGCTGGAAGTTTAACGAGCGACAGTGTGATAGGGGAGCAACCTGCTCCTTTCATCACAACTGTATGTATTGTGGGGGATTGCACCCAGGGGTTGACTGCCCAAAAAGGAAAGAAGGATCAACAGCTAAGGGAAACCAGAGAGGATTGGCTAACAACAAAGGAGCCAATGCCTCTGAGGCTGGATGCACTTAGGCCGTGGCTGGCGGCCTACCCAGACAGGGACATGGCAAAGTTGTTACTAGAGGGTATTCAGGAGGGGTTTAGGATTCCTGTCCAAGGGGTGGTGAAAGGGTCTCCAACTCACTGGAACCTTCAATCGGCTTATGAATTCCCTGAAGCTGTTTGGGAAAAATTAATAAGGAGCTGGCTATGGATAGGTTCATGGGTCCTTTCAAGGTTCCCCCGTTACCTTCTTTGGTGGTATCAACCCTAGGGGTGGTCCCAAAGAAGAAACCCAGGAAATTCCGCCTATTCAGCACCTGTCCTACTGAAGGGTGGGTCAGTGAATGATGCAATAGACCCGGAACTTAGTTCAGTGTGGTACTAGACGTCTGACCAAGCGTTGGCCCTCGTCCGGTCAGCAGGTCCGGGAGCATTGATGGCCAAGCTGGACATTGAATCAGCCTTTCGACTGCTACCTATTTCCCAGATTCATTTGGGTTGATAGGGGGCAAGGTAGGTGGGTGCTACTACATTTACAGGTGTCTTCCAATGGGCTGCTCCAACTCGTGCGCGTATTTCGAATCCTTTAGTACATTCTTGCACTGGGTGGTGATTATGGCGGCAAGAGGGGGCGTGATAGCTCATTACCTGGATGACTTCATGGATGTGGGGAGCGTGGACTTGTTGGAATTCGAGAGGTTAATGGGGGTCATGCACACTAAGATGTCTGAAATTGGGGTGCCATTGGCAGAGGACAAAACGGAAGGTCCATGCACAAAATGAATGTTCCTGGGGATAGAAATTGACACCGTGGCACAGTGTTGTTGTCTACCGGATGACAAAGTATGACGCATGCTGACGGCTGTTAGGAACTTGGCAGCCTCACACCGGGCTACTATTAAGGAATTGCAATCGGTGCTGGGACTTCTTAATTTTGCATGCAAGATCATCCCTATGGGCAGGGTACTCAATCGGAGGCTTGAGGCTCCACTATCTGGAAAACATAGGGGGAGATTATTTTGTGGTATCCGGCGAGATGGAGGACCTGGGTATATGGGAGACCTTTTTGGCAGGATTCAATGGGTCTCTGATATGGCAGAAGCCACCAGTGCCCAGCCAAGTTATGCATTTGTTCACAGATGCAGCAGGGTCTTCGGGGTACGGGGTGTACCTGGACGGGGAATGGAGCGTGGAGGCATGGCCTTTGGTCTGGCATGAGGCGGGTCTGACAAGGAACTTGACACTGTTGGAATTGTTTCCCATAGTGGTGGCCATTGAGTTGTGGGGTCCACGACTGGGGAATAGGTTCATAGTTTTCTGGACAGATAACGCCAGTGTCGTGTTTTCCATTAACAGGCTATCGGCTTCTTCACCAATAGTGGTACACTATATGCGTCACTTGGTGTTGCGGTGTTTGCAATTTAACATTCAATTTGCTGCGGAACATGTCCCAGGGTGAATAACACTTTGGCTGGTGCCTTGTCTAGATTCCAATGGGATACTTTTAGGAGACTGGCACCGTTGGCCAGGGATGTGGGGTTACCTTGTCCATCCTCTCTTTGGCAGTTGGTGAGCCTGGAACGATCCTCTTTCCATTAATTCAGGCTTCATTGGTGCCATCCACATGGCAAATGTATACTAGGCATTGGAGCGAGTGGACTAGGTTCCTTGAGGTGCATAGGGCCTTAGCAGGTAAGGGCTATCAGGCAATATTATTGCAATGGATGGCCAGCCTTAGACACCAATGGGTCAAGAAAGCGGTGGTATGCGGCAGGTTAGCAGCCATATCATTTTTCTGTAGCTTACTGGGATACCCAAACATCACCAAAGGGTTCATGGTTCGCCAGATTTTGAAAGGTTGGAGTAGGACGGCGCGATGGCCGTAAACCTGTCAGCTTAAACAGGATGGAGGCGCTACTTACAGCCTTGCATACAGTTTGTCCGGAGGAGTGTGAGAGGTTAATGTTTAGTTGTGCATTTGCATTGGCATTTTTTGGGGCGTTGCGCCCGGGGGAGCTAGTGGCTGCTTCTAAGCAAGCACAGAACTCTGGTGTTCAGGTTCATCACATAAGATGGATGGGGGATAAAGTGCTAATATATATCCCTCACTCTAAGACGGATCAGGAAGCCAGAGGCACCTGGACTACCCTGTGTGCCTCGGCTCTCAGTCCTTGCCCAGTGAAGCTTTCACGAGCATTCATGGTGATCCGTCCAGCCTCTGCAAACCAATTTCTGGTGCATGAGGGCAGATCCAATCTTTTGCGCTATCAGTTTGCCGCAGTCTTGCGCAAGGCTGTGGGCGTGTCTAACCTGAAGGGGTGTCAAATTACGCTGCACTCATTCAGGATCGGAGCCGCTACCAGCTAATAAAAAATCTGGTTAGATAGAAATAACAGAAATATAAACTTTACGTCCGTCCACCATTGTAGAAGGGTCACTAACAAATGGGGGTGGCATTGGACGCAAAGGGGAAGGTTGGGGCAATTGTTTGGTTTATGTGCTAACAGTTCTGTTGTGTTGTAGGTCTTGGCAATGGCCTCTCGTGGGTGTGGGTAGTGGAACACTCCTATATCCACTGGGCTGCTTTAAGGGCACTATCTCTTCCAGACGGTCAACAACTGGGACTGCCAGCGTCAAGAACATCTGTTAGATGGCTGGGTCATAGAGGTTTGCTGTGGAATGACTTACCAACCCTCCTTCAGGACGTCAAACGCAGGTGGGGGTCAACCCCACAAAATCTTGCTCTATATGGGGGCAACAATCTAGGGTTAGCGGCAGCGTTAGACCTAATCAACAACATGAGGTCTGACATGTGTTGGATTTGCACCATCTTCCCTGGGGTGAGGTTAGGGTGGTCCAATATTATCCCCCGTCTTAAATGGAGGAATTTCCCAATGCCCAAAACTGCCTATAGGGTGAGGAAGAAAGTTAACAGGGAGTAAGGTAGAGCTGTCATGGCCGCAGGGGGTTTTGTGGTCCGCCATGAGCTGATCTCCACCGATAAAAAGCAATTGTACCGACCGGATGGGGTACACCTATCGGATGAAAGCTTGTGGATCTTCTTGGCGGACCTCAAAAAGGGGTTAGTTTCCCATATTTAGGTGTTGGCGGCAAGAGGCTGCCTTTACAGGTAAAGTTGTCTCTTGTGGCGGGAGGTCATGGCCATAAGTGGAAGTACAGGGCCTGTAGGGGTGACTTTGGAAGTCAAAATGGTTTATTTAATCAAGTTAAATAAATGCGACCATGATATGGTTTTTATACCCAGCTCTGAGTCTCTGTGTGTTTATTTATTTATAAGTTTGTTAGGTTAAGTTTAAGGTTAAAAGGTGGTAACAATCAAGTAGGGCATCAACCATTATGGAAGTGTAAGGTAACATAGTCTCCTGTAACAGAATTAATGGGCTGTGCCATCTAGTGGTAGTTTAAACTCCTTAGTAGGTTTAGGTTGCAACGTTGTTGCAGTTTGAAGGGTGGGATCTACTCACCAAATATAAGATGACACTTGAGGAAGGTCCAGCCTCTTTCCCTCTGGATCTGCACTGGTGAAAGTTTTTTCCTGGCCCTCCCCCCCTTTTTTGTTTGTGTTTTATGTATGTGTCGGCATTCAGGCAAGAAAGGCTTCCTCAATGGTTGCTGGTTAGTTAAACCATAGGCAGGTATAGGGTTAGTTGGCCTAATCGCTATAAGTCCTTTGGGGTAGATTTTGGGGCTCCCTCGGAAGGGTTTGTTGCAGGGCTCACCCCCCGGGTGCCTTATAGGTTGGAGTTATCTCTTCGTGTATGTCAATCTCCTAGCAGCGGGAGGTCATGGCCATAAGCGGAAGTACAGGGCCTGTAGGGGTGACAGCCGAGCTAATGGGCGGGGTGATGACCCCAGGTCATGCCCTGGGGGTACTACGCCCCATGGGCCTGCTGGCTGGAGATCCTTTAGGGCATCTGGGACTATCAAGGAATGGGGTGGAGCACATTTTTGGCCTCCCCCTTTACGTCATCAATACCAGATATCATTGGCCGTGACCTCTGGTCTGTATGGAGTTAATTTCCTAGGCCTCGAATGCCGCCACAAGTTTATATTGCAACTTTAGAAGTCGAAATGGTTTATTTAATCAAGTTAAATAAATGCGACCATGATATGGTTTTAATAACCAGCTCTGAGTCTCTGTGTGTTTATTTATTTATAAGTTTGTTTAAGTTTAAAGTTAAAGGGTGGTAACTATCAAGTAGGGCATAAACCATTATAGATTCTCATTCATATGTGAGATTTCATGTATTGGGAAAAGGTATGCAACTATAGATGTAGAACACTTACTGACAAATCTGTAGAAAATATAGGTGAATTGCTGCAAAAGAGAGGGGGAGAGTGCAAAAGAGGGGAGAGAGCGTGCAAAATAGAGAGGGGGAAAATAGAGGAAAGAGAGAGAGAGCAAAAGAGAGGGGATAGAGAGCAAAACAGAGGGGAGAGAGAGCACAAAATAGAGGGGGGAGAGAGGGGGAGAGAGAGAGCAAAAGAGAGGGGAGAGAGCAAAAAGAGAAGGGGAGAGAGAGAGAGCATAAGAGAGTGCTGAGAAAAAGCAAAAGAAAGGGGGAGAGAGACAGCAAAAGAAAGGGGAGAGAGAGAGAGAGCAAAAGAGGGGTGATAGAGAGAACAAAAGAGGGGGATAGAGAGAGCAAAAAAGAGGGGAGAGAGAGAGCAAAAGAGAGGGGGAGAGAGAGAGCAAAAGAGAGAGGGGAGAGAGAGAGCAAAAGAGGGGGATAGAGAGAGCAAAATAGAGGGAGAGAGAAAGTAAAAGAGAGGGGGGGAGAGCAAAAGAAAGGGGGGAGAGAGAGAGCAAAAGAGGGGGGATAGATGGAGCAAATGAGATGGAGAGAGACAGCAAAGGAGAGTGGGAGAGAGAGCAAAAGAGAGGAGAGAGAGTGCAAAAGAGAGGGGGAGAGCGCAAAAGAAAGGGGGAGAGAGAGCGCAAAAGAGATGGGGGAGAGAGAGAGCAGAAGAGAGGGGGAGAGAGAGAGCAAAAGAGAGGGGGGAAAGAGAAAAAGAGAGGGGGGATAGAGAGAGAGCAAGGGGTGGAACCGCTGTAGTGCAAAACATGGCCTGTGTACACAGGATTTAGAACTAGTTTTGAATAATTTAAAAAAACAATCTGAGACTGTATTAATTACATACAATGCACCCAAGACCTTCACCAATTGTTATTATACAGAAATCATCTTTGGGGTAGATGTGCACTGATAACACAAAAATGAAAATAACTAAGCCAAAACAGTGACAATGGAGAGTATAACTAGTTAATGCATACTGAGCAAATTTACACTGGGAAAAAAAATATCTAACTTTTATTAAAATAATTAGAAGCACAAATGTGTCATCATTCTGCTGGTTCTGCCGACAAATGCAAATTCATTTTTTATAAATTTCACTAGCATTTAAAGGGTCAGAAACCCCCCTCCCACAAAATCATATTTTGTGATTCAGATAGAACATACACTTTTAAACACATTTTCAGTTTTCTTGTTATCCTTTGTTGAAAACAGGGATGTAAGCTTAGGAATATGCACGTGTCTGCAGTTCTATATGGCAGCAGTTTTGCATTAATGTTATACATTAGCAAGAGCACTAAATGGCAGCACTATTTCCTGTAATGCAGTGCTCCATGCATGTGAATGTTACTGTACCTACCTAGGTATCTCTTCAACGAAGAATAACTTGAGAACATTTCATAATAGGAGTAAATTGGATATTTTTTAAAAAAAAATGTATAATGAAAAAAAATGTGTTTCATGTCCCTTTAAGATTCACTTTTTGGTTCTCTTTATTATAATTTTCATAATATGTACTGATTACACATACTTTTTATTACCAAGACATAGATACCATTTTGAATCAAGAGATAAGCAATAAACGAAAAGCAAAGACAAGGTACAATTCAACCACAAAAGTATGATTGATGTACTCATTTTTTACTAGATAGATTGTATTTGAAATCTGTATTTACATAGATTAATTTACTGAAAAATTATATAATATATAAAGGACTAGATTACAAGTGGAGTGCAAATTTATCGCACGCCCAGAAACGGGCAAAGTCACCCGTTTACGGGCACATGATAAATAACCAGCCATTATGAGCTTGTGGTAGCAATTAGCTCTCAGAAAACTAACTAGAGATCAGATCTCTGGTTAATTTTCTAAATGTTCCCCAATTGCCCCCAAAATAAAGTGGTGTTTTGGTTTTAAAATATAACTGCTAAAATCAGTTATAAGGGGTTAAAGGTGGCAAGCGTGGGGTGTTAGAAAAAAAATGAAAAGTGCCTTTACATTGCGGTCTATGGGGACTGTGTTATTTCTGTAAATATCTATGTACGTGCTTATATACATATTAACACATAAATATATATGTACATAAGCATATACATATATATTTAAATTTGCTGCCCATCATGGCATGAGAATGAGGCTCCCATTAGAGCCTATGGATGCACTCTCTCACTTCAGCTCACTTGTAATACCAAATTTACGTGCGCTGGTATTACTCAGTTGAGTGCAAATATCGCTTTCGAGGAAGTGATATTTTGCCCTCAACTTGTAATCGGGCCTACAGTGTATAACAGAAAATGTATAACAAGCAGATCTCTAGCCCTTGTTGCAAGGGTTTACTGATACATAACTAACAGGAGCTTTTCCATTCCTCATAGAGCCAACTTTTTATCACCAAGAGAGCAGTCATTCTTAGTATGACCGGTTCAATTAGCCTTGCAGGCTACATGATACAGGATATGTTTGTCTCCCCATCAACCTCGGCAGCCTCAGTCAGTCTCCTCACACTCAAACCACTGTTTGTTTTTAACTAATATTTTTGTTTTACAACTGCTCAAATTAAACTGTCTTATTGCAAATACTTGTGCCAAGCTGCAATTCATGCTCCTTAAATGGAAAGAAAACAACTGTAAATATTTATATGTTTAGTGTAATTTAGCTCTCAAAGTTGAGCAGTTTGTAATTCTCCGGACATTAAATGCACCCTGCTGACTTCTCAAGGCTAACCCTGCATATCTCCCTAATTGGCTTTAACAGATAACTGCAAACCAATTAATTTTATACTAACCTTATGACAGTGACTAGCCTTGTTTTCTTTGCACTAATGCCCAGACTGGCTCCTCCAAATAAGGAAAATGGTTTGTAGAGTATGGTTCCTTATCCATAACAAGCATTTTTGAACCTGTGAAAACATATATAAAAAATATATACATATAAATATGTTCTCTTGCTCCTCGTTATTTAACTCTTACCATTTTTATTTTTTTTGCTCAGTATCTACTTTGGTGAATTGTCTCTTTTCTCTGACGATAATTTTGTGATTTTTCCTCAAATTGACTTTGAGGCACTTCCAATGGTTGTGTAATCACTTCAGTATCTTCCTGTTTTGTGTCCTGCACATCCTGTTCCAATTGATTGTGCTATTACAATTGTTACTCATTGAATATTTAATATTATTTAATTTTCCCATCTCGATTATTATTATATTTTATTTATATAGCGCCAACATATTCCACGGCACTGCTGTGTCTACCGTTTTTTTTCTGGATCATTTGTTATTTTATTTTAACTAATTTCTTTACCATTTGAATTATTACACCTAATTTTGTACATAGTAATTCCCTTATAATATCTAAGCTGTTGAATCACCTATCATTTGTTGATAAGTGCTCCTATACTGCTACAAAAACTCTAATATTTAAAAATCTGTTACTGTTCCTTCCTCTCCCATGACTTTGATGGTTTTTAAATGTTTGAACAAAACATTATGCTTGATTATTAGTGGTTAATGATATGAAGAAGCCCATTAAGGTTATATTATTTTTCTTCTTAAATAATCTAGAAAGTCTCAAACTAGAAACCGAGGGCCAAATTCTATAACTATGGTATGTGGTAGTCAGAAAACAGCAAATCTGATGTAAAGCATTTATTGTATCTTTAGCTAAAGTTTTTGACATGACTACAACCATTTGCCACATACACTATGCATTTTTACATCTACTAAGAAGCTTACTCCATCTACTGGACCCTCTATTTCTTCTGCAATTGAAGATACCTGTACTACTGTGCTGAAATAATTGCTGTTTTCTCTTTTACTCATTTTTTTTTAATTGATTACTGGTAACCTTAATATTGCACCTGCAATTGCATGTTTATCACATGACCTATATTTATTAGAGTAACGATATGATCCAAATGCTAAAGCGTGGAGCTGTAGACATACTGCTGTTGTTGCTGAGTAATGGCTTATTTGTTATTAACAAAAACTCTTTTTCATAGATATATTGATGACATGTCTTAAGAGACCAATTTATGCCTAGGGCCTCTGTCAATTTGCAAGTATTTTTTCTGCAGATGTTAGCAATCTTGAAGTAAATTTGATTGTTCTATCTACTCCATCAGCCATAGTGTGTGATAAATAATGCCAACAAGCCATAGATTTATGTATCACACAGAACTATGTTTTCATTAAAACATAGTGAAATAGCACTCCTCACTTAATTTGTTTTATTCTATAAATACTCTCTTAAATTCATTTCTTCAAATGCAAAGATGCTTAGCTTGCAGCATATTAAATAGAGGATGTAACACATGTCAAATTAGGTAAGAAACAAGTAGTAGTTTAAGACCTAAGTAAGATCTCAGTTGAGTAGTATTTTCTGGGGTTGTGCTTTGTTTCATGTACATTTTTTAGCAACATGCATTCTTTAACTGTCAATCTTGCGTGCACAAAATTCTAAGCAATATTACAAGAATTCAAAATGTTTTTAAATTGAATTCACAGATGAAGATCCATAAATTGTTGCAGTACCTTTTCAAAGTTCTCTTTATGTTTGGCTTCATATCTCCCAGTTATGAACTTATTATCTACAATACACTGGGTGAATAGTATACTTGCTTATAGTTCCTCCATAATATATGTTGCCATACCAGGAAAAAACATTCTTTTATAATGGAACAATGCTTCTTAAGTTTTTATAGTTAGAAGATGATGGGAATTTGAGGGGAATTACATTTGTAAATACCCATTGCTCAAATTTATTTTTGTAAACTTTTTTCCAACTGCTATTTATAAACTTTCAAAAGCAAATTCAGAAACATTTGGAAGTCTCCACACAATGGCCCGCATCACAAGTGGAACACTATTGATAGCACAGGATGAAAGAGCAACATCTCTGGACCGAACTAAAATTAGAACGCAAATTGCTATTTAAAGTCCATGGTAAAACTGAATTACAAGAGAAGATTTAGTGCTTAGTGCTACAGACATCCCTTTAGCGGGTCCTACTTTCAATGGATATTGCGACCGCACTAAACATTGCACATATTACAAGTTGAAAGTTATGGGTTGTGCTGGTGGGAAAGCCAAATAGAGCTAAAATAATTAACACAACCTGAAACCTAAAGCAAAGTTTAAAAGTTTCACAAAACACAGGAAAAACATATTACACTCATATTTACACACCTTGAAAAATATATTTAAAAAGGGTTTAAAAGGGATATGTTTTATGACAAGGTGTTTTACTGGGAAAGGATTAGAAGTGTATGTATATATATATATATATATATATGTACATATATACATATATATATATATATATATATATATATATATAAATACAGTATATATAAATACAGTGTGTATATATATATATATACACATTTGTTGGAGTAGCTTCAGACTTGAAAAAGGAAGGAATACTTCTGAAAGCTTGTCAACTTATAAATGTATAGTTAGTCCAATAAAAAAGTATCGTTGCTTAATTCAATACTCTGGTTATCTGGTTATCTGGTTTTATATATATATATATATATATATATATATATATATATATACGTATATATATATCTATATAAATCAGTAAAGGAGGATGACGGTAAGCAGATGACTGTTAAAACGTAGTGTTTATTCATTACAAAAGTTTAAAAACACAGCGTCCATGGGTCACATATGGCACACACTTGCAGCAAACTGCTGACATGTTTCGACCCTTAAGTCGTAATCATAGCTGTATGCTAAACACCTGCTTACCTATTTAAAGTAGCAGGAGAAACCTGATTGGATTAAGAATTAGATCTGCAGAATGATGCCATTAGTTAAATATAAAACCTCATTGGTTACATCCTATTGAGCCAAAATATCATAATAGACATAAAAAGACATAAAGCATAAGTGGATATTTATACATCTTAATGAGGAATATTACACAGACAAAAATGAAAACGAAAAAGAAAAATGAGAAGATGGATTACTACACAGTGTATATATTCAATACATTTATTACACTGTATATATATATATATATATATATATATATATATATATATATATATTTCAAATGCTAAACAAACATACATTACTTATATAATCAACAGGATTAAGGATACTTTATGTCTGTTGCAAATATAAAGTGATTGCAAACAATATAGTGTGAATATTTGTAGTACTTATTTATATCAATATAAATGTTGACAACATATACATGTCTGCTAATATAAGAAATGTTTCTACAAAATAAACTTATAAATATAAGCAATATCAAATGATCGTAAATCGATAAAAGACATCAGAAAATGATCTATATTAAACACAGACATGCATAAGATATGTATGGTACCGGTTGGAACCCTTGTCTGAAGCTTAAAAATCCAGTACATCTCCCTCTTTCGCAGCAACCTCTCAAGGTCACCTCCTCTCGGGGGGCATATTACCCTTTCTATGGCCTGCCATCTTAAGGTGCTAACATTTTTATTGTGACACCAGGCAAAATGTCTAACCAAGGGAGTACTTGCTTAACCTGCCTGTATCGTGGATAAGTGGTTTCTAATGCGAACCTTAATCTCATTTGTAGTGAGGCTTGCATATTGTAGATGAAAAAATGTACAGGTGAGTACATAAATTACATAGGTCGAAGTGCATTTTAGGCAACTATTAATGGGGAAAGTCTCCCCAGTAACTTCAGATTTAAACATGTTAGACACTGTAATGTACTCACACACCCGACACTTCTGTCTACATTTATAAAGGCCTTTTTGTGTAAGCCAGGAGCTGACTGGTTTATTCAGCTCCAGTAGAGGAGAAGGTGACAAGACATTAGCTAATGTCTTTGTCCTCCTGTAAGAACAACATAGCCCATCATTAACGCATTTCTCAAGTTTGTTATCAGTCGCTAAAAAATTAAAGTGTCTTTTAATAATCTACATACAACAAAGAGGAGACTGTAGGAGCGCCTAATCAAAGGCTAGGTCTTAGGGGAATATTAGTATGATTGGAAATGGGTTTATTGGTAGGGATTATGTATACAGTTAAGACTATCTGCGAGATATCTTAAAAGTTTTGATAACAAACAAAGCATAAAAATAATCATAAAATGGTGCATGGATCCATGACTTACCGAAAATTGGTTAAAAACAGTTTAAAAAATAAATGTCTTAAACATATGACGGTCAGAAAAGACAAGTTGAAATGGCAATGAAATAGGAAATCGATACTTACAGCTATGTATAAAACTTATAGCAATGTAAAGAAACAAGATATAAAAACAAGATATAAAGACAAGATATAAAAAACTGAATACAATATAGTGACAGTTATATTAGTGTCTCAGTGTCTCAGCGCTCCTCCTGGAGTGAGAAAAAAAGGAAATGGGTGAAAGTTAATTGAGTCAAATCCACAAAGTTATTGCTGTGTCCAAAAATCCAAATGAAAAACCGAGTGAAACTAGTGGAATGCAAAAATTCAAAAAATCAAAAATTCAAATTAATCCAAAAATGAGAAAAATGGGAAAAAAAATGAGAAAAAATGAGAAAAAAAATATGTGTGTAAAGATGTGTAAAAAAGTAACCGCTGAAGATGTCCAACTTAAAAAAATAATAATAAATGAATAGTGTGTTTGTAATCCAATTAGTAGATAATAAAAATGCTGTGTTTGTAATCCAATTAGTAGATAAAAAATGTGAATGTGTCAATCTTCAAATCCTGTGAAAAATAAATAACAACATAGAGCAGTACTGTTTAGAAAGAACTATAAACAATTAGAATGTATCTCACCATATATTGCCAACGCGTTTCGGTCCACCTGTAGAAAGGCCCTTGAGAAAGGCCCTACAGGTGGACCGAAACGCGTTGGCAATATATGGTGAGATACATTCTAATTGTTTATAGTTCTTTCTAAACAGTACTGCTCTATGTTGTTATTTCTTTTTCACAGGATTCGAAGATTGACACATTCACAACATTTTTTATCTACAAATTGGATTACAAACACAGCATTTTTATTATTTACTAATTGGATTATAAACACACTATTCCTTTATTATTATTTTTTTAAGTTGGACATCTTCAGCGGTTACTTTTTTACACATCTTTACACACATATATTTTTTCTCATTTTTTCTCATTTTTTTCACATTTTTCTCATTTTTGGATTAATTTGAATTTTTGATTTTTTGAATTTTTGCATTCCACTAGTTTCACTCGGTTTTTCATTTGGATTTTTGGACACAGCAATAACTTTGTGGATTTGACTCAATTAACTTTCACCCATTCCCTTTTTTTCTCACTCCAGGAGGAGCACTGAGACACTGAGACACTAATATAACTGTCACTATATTGTATTCAGTTTTTTATATCTTGTCTTTATATCTTGTTTTTATATCTTGTTTCTGTACATTGCTATAAGTTTTATACATAGCTGTAAGTATCGATTTCCTGTTCCATTGCCATTTCAACTTGTCTTTTCTGACCGTCATATGTTTAAGACATTTATTTTTTAAACTGTTTTTTAACCAATTGTCGGTAAGTCATGGATCCATGCACCATTTTATGATTATTTTTATGCTTTGTTTGTTATTAAAACTTTTAAGATATCTCATAGATAGTCTTAACTGTATACATAATCCCTACCAATAAACCCATTTCCAATCGTACTAATATTCCCCTAAGACCTAGCCTTTGATTAGGCGCTCCTACAGTCTCCTCTTTGTTGTATCTACGTATCTGTGGGTAGCTAGGGACCCACTCTGTTTAGGAGCTAGAGGTCATTTTTAATTAACGCTGAAAGTTACCAACCAATATCCTACCGTCTTTTAATAATCTTGCAGATCTCTGTATATTGTGTACTAAATTCTGTAATGAAGGTTACACCTTGAAAACTTGAGTTTGAGTTACGTAGGGCTTTGGAATGATCAGTCCTGTTTATCCTTTGCACTTGGCTTTCTGCTTTAAGGATAACTTGATCCGGATAACCTCTCTTTCTCAGTCTATTGCTAAGGTTTATAGATTGTTCCTGGAATGTTTTCTAATGGGTACAGTTTCTTTTAACCCTAATAAATTGGCCTTTAGCCACTGCAAAAGGGGCATGACGAGGGTAGCAGCTATTGGCATGCAAGAGTGAATTGTCTGGTGATGGTTTCCTATATATCAGCTAGATTATGAGTTTTGAGCGCTATAGAGAAATTAACGAACGCAACAAAAGTTACGTTATTTAATTTTCTATATCACTGCTATTACAACTTCTCAAACATACGCCTTTTGTGTGCGATATGGTTGTGTTGAGTTCCATACCGCACACAATCAGAGCACTGCTGAGACGTGCTCGTGCATGATTTCCCCTTAGGGAAGAGCCGGCAAAACAAAAACCTAACACCTGCGATCGCGGAAACAAAAGTTCCGTTACGCAGCCCCATTGATGTCTATGGGGAAATTAAAATACTGTTTAAACACCCTAACATAAACCCTATGTGTAAACACCTCTAATCTGCTGCCCCCAACATCACTGCTACCTGCCTACAGTTATCGCCGCTACCTAAATACAATTATTAACCCCTAATCTGCCACTCCCGATATCGCCCCCACTATACTACATTTATTAACCTCTAAACCGCCAGCCCCCCACATCGCAATAAGCTAAATTAAACTATATTAACCCATAAACCTAACCCTAACTTAACCCTAACCCGGACATCCCCTAACTTTAACATAATACAAACATAGATAAATTAAATTTACACTTATGAACTAAACAAACCTATTAACCCCTAAACTGCCAGACCACCACATCGCAACAAGCTAAATTAAAGTATATTAACCCCTAAACCTAACCCTAACGTAAACCCTAACCCTAACGTAACACTAACCCTAACACCCCCTAACTTTAACATAATACAAATATAGCTAATTTAAATTTACACTTATGAACTAAATAAACCTATTAACCCCTAAACCGCCAGCACCCCACATCACAACAAGCTAAATTAAACTATATTAACCCCTAAACCTACCCAGACCTAACTTTAACATAATTAAATTAGATCTAAATTAAATTTACAATTATTAACTAAATTATTCCTAAACTAATAATAATTTAAAACTAAATACATACTTAGCTGTGAAATAAAACCTAAGCTAGCTACAATATAACTAATAGTTATATTGTAACTAGCTTAGATTTTATTTTTATTTCACAGGTAAGTTTGTATTTATTTTAACTAGGTAGACTAGTTAGTAAATAGTTATTAACTATTTATAAACTACCTAGTTAAAATAAATACAAACATACCTGTGAAATAAAACCTAACCTGCCTTACACTAAAACCTAACATTACCAAAAATAAAAAAAACTACCATTACAAAAAATAAAAAAAACTATCATTACAAAAAAAATTATCAAAAAAAAGTTTAATCCTATTCTAATACACTTAAAAAAAAACACCCCAAAATAAAAAAACTACTCAAGAATAAACTACCAATTGCCCTTAAAGGGGCCTTTTTGGGGGCCCTTAAAAGGGCCTTTTGTAGGCCATTGCCCTGATAACCAGCTTGTTTACTTTAAAAAGAATACAAACACCCCCTAACACTATACAAACCCCCACCCCCAAACTACCAAGGGCCCTTAAAAGGGCCTTTTGTAGGACATTGCCCTGAGATAAACAGCTCTTTTGCTTTTAAAAAAAACACCCCCTAAAAATATACATTACACAAAGTAAAGTTCCAGTTAACGGCAGAGACCGTATGAAGAGGATGTTCCGCGCCGGATGTCTTCAGGATGGACCCGCTCCTTGCTGACTGGATGAAGATCGAAGTGGCCGCCTGGATGAAGACTTCTAGCCACATGGATGAGGACTTTGCTGGTTGAATGAAGATAGATGAGGCCGCCTAGATGAAGACTTCTTGCCGAATGGATGAGGAATTCGCCGGCTGGATGGATCCTTCAAGCGGGACAACTGTAAGTGGATCGTCTTGGGGTTAGTGCTAGGTTTTTTAAGTTTTTTTTTTTTTTTTTAGTTTAGGGTCTGGGCAGTAAAAGAGCTAAATGCTCTTTTAAGGGCAATACCCTTTTCAGGGCAATGGTTAGTTTAGGTTATTTTAGAGTTAGGGTTTATATTTGGAGGGAGTTGGTTGTGGGGGGGGGGTTACTGTTGGGGGGGTGTTTCTATTTTTTTTACAGGTAGAAGAGCTGATATATTTGGGGCAATGCCCCACAAAAGGCCCTTTTAAGGGCCCTTGGTAGTTTATTGTAGGGTAGGGTTTTTTTTACTTTGGGTGGGCTTTTTTATTTTGATAGGGCTATTAGATTAGGTGTAATTCTTTTTTATTTTTGATAATATGTTTGTTATTTTTCGTAATTTAGTGTTTGTTTTTGTAATTTAGTTAATTTTTATTTTTTGTAGGTAGATACTTTTTGTAATTTTTAGAGTAGTATTAGGATTTTTTATTGGTAGTTTAGTTTTATTTAATTGGTAGTTAGTTAAATTTTTGTTTAATAATTATAACAGTTTAATTGTTAGTTTAAAATAAAAAATAATAATTTGACAAGTAAGTTTTAATTTAATTGAAGATAGGGAAATTGTAATTTTAATATAAAGTTAGGTGGTCGCAAGGTTTAGGGGTTACTAGTTATAATTAGTTTATTTTGTTGTGGGGTTAATAGTTTATTTTAGTATATTTAGTTGTGAGGGGCTTAAGGCTTAGGGGTTAATAGGTTTATTATAGGGGGGGTGTGGGTGGACAGCAGATTATGGATTAATAATATTTAAATAGTGTTTTTGATGAAGGAGGGTGGCGGTTTAGGGGTTAATAACTTTAGTATAGTGGTGACGAATTCGGGGAGCGTCAGAATAGGGGTTAACAAAAAATGTAGTGGCGCCGATATCTGGAGCGGAAGATTAGGGGTTAATAAATTTATTATAGTGTTTGTGATGCGGGAGGGCCTCGGTTTAGGGGTTAATAGGTAGTTTATGGGTGTTTAGTGTAGTTTGTAGCAGTTTAGTTATGAGTTTTATGTTACAGCTTTGTAGCGTAAAACTCATAACTGCTGACTTTAGATGGCGGTACAGATCTTGTGGTTTTAGGCTGTAACACTCACTTTTTAGCCTTACCGCAAAACTCGTAATAGCATCGCTATGGGAATCCCATGAAAATACATAATTTTTACGTGTGCAGGACTGACGTTTGCGATACAGGCTAAAAGGTGTGTGGTACACCTATACTGACAAGACTTGTAATGGCTGCTGTGCTGTTTTAATGCTGAAAATACCATATTTTCAGCGTTAGAAGCCGCAACGCAAAACTTGTAATCTAGCTGAATGTTAGTAATAATATTCCCTTCTTTAGTCCCCTTTAACTAGATATCAAGAAAGTTAATTACATCTTTTTGCAGTCAGTTCAAAGGTAAATTTTAGGCCAATTTTATTGTAATTCAAATAGTCAATACATTCACTGCCAAGCCAAATCAGGAGTAGATCATCTATATAGCGTCCATAATAATAGACTAGATGTCTGAGGGGGTTCCCATCCCCAATATGTTACAGCTCCCCCCAACCCATAAAAAGGATGGCATAGAAGGGGGCAAATTTGGCCCCCATAGCTGTCCCACATCTCTGTAGATAGAATTTCCATATCAAATTTGAAATAATTATGGGTGAGAAAATATCCAAGTACCCTCAGAATATATTGCTGGAATTCCTCAGTGAATTCTGAATAGTATTTCAAAAATAAAGCGATTGCTTCTAAACCCTCCTTATGGGGAATGGAGGAGTACAGTGATACCCCGTCAATGGTGGCCAACCGGAAAGAATCATGGTTCCATTTCATACCTTCCAATATACTTATTACATGCTTAGTATCACTATGATAACTAAATAATGAGGTAACGAAAGGCTGTAAGATGCTATCGAAGCATTGGGACACATTTTCCAACAGGGAACCTATCCCACTGACTATGGGACATCCCTTAACCTCATTAAAAGCTAGATTACGAGTTTTGAGCGCTATAGGGAAATTATCGAACGCAACAAAAGTGGCGTTATTTAATCCCCTATAGCACTGCCGTTACAAGTTTTAAAAAACCAGGCTTGTGCGGGTGATATGGTGTTTTTAAGCTCCATACCGCACCAAAAACAAGCACTGATTTGATGTGCTCATGCACCATTTCCCCATAGACATCAATAGGGAGAGCGGTTCAGAAAAAATTCTAACACCTGCGATCGCGGAAAGAAAAGCTCTGTAACACAGCCCCATTGATGTCTATGGGAAAAAAGAAGCTAACATATAAACCTAACACCCTAACATAAACCCCACATCTTAACACCCCTAATCTGCTGCCCCGACATTGCCGACCCCTGCCTACAGTTATTAACCCCTAATCTGCCTAATCTGCCCTAAACCTCTGGCTTCACACATCACTACCACTAAATAAACCTACTAACCCCTAAACCCCCAGCCCCCCACATTGCAACAACCTAAATTAAACTATATTAACCCCTAAACCTAACATAACCCTACCATAACCCTAACCCTGACACCCCTAACATTAACATAATTAAAATAGAGCTAAATTAAATTTACAATTATTAACGCAATAAACCTATTAACCCCTAATTTGCCTGCCCCCCATATCGCAACAACCTAAATTAAACTATTTACTCCTACACCTACCCCTAAACCTAACCCTACCCCTAAACCTAACCCTACCCCTAAACCTAACCCTTACCCTAAAACCCCCTAACTTTAACATAATTAAAATAGATCTAAATTAAATTTACAATTATTAACTAAATAATACCTATTTAAAATTAAATATATACTTACCTGTGAAATAAAACCTAAGTTATATTGTAGGAAACAAGCAAACACTTCCAGGCTTCATACCATACCAGAGAAGAAAAAAAAAAAAAAAAGAAGAAGATGCACAGCAGGGGTCACATTAAAAAACACAATTTATTTGGGACCCTTTAAAAGCAAAGTGAGCCGTAGCTCAATACTGACAATCCGGGGTCACAGAATGGCAACTGCAGACATGTTTTGTGGCAGTGATCAAGTGTGGTGGAGCCACACGAAACATGTCTGCAGTTGCCATTGTTTCCTGGATTATTTGCACCTTGGACGGAGGTGCTCTTGCTGGGCTCCCATACCGGAAATACTGGAAGTACTGAACAGCTGATTGTGCCGACGCTGAAGACACGCTGCTCACCAGACACGGATCCCCAGGATTGGTAAGCGCCACTGCTTTATTGTATTTAAGTTATATTGTAGTTAGCTTAGGTTTTATTTTTATTTCACAGGTAAGTTTGTATTTATTTTAACTAGGTAGACTAGTTAGTAAATAGTAAATAGTTAAAAGGGCATTTAGCTCTTTTACTGCCCAACCCTAATCTAAAAATAAAACCCACCCAAAAAACCCTTATAAAAACCTAACTCTAACCCCAAGACGATACACTTACAGTTTTTGAAGTCCCGCTTGAACAATCTTCATCCCGGCGGAGAAGTCCTCATCCAGGCAACGAGAAGTCTTCATCCAGACAGCCACTTCAATCTCCATCCCGGCGGAGAAGTCCTCATCTAATGATCGGCGAGAAGTCTTAATCCAGGATGCCTCCTCAATTTTCATCCAGGCAGCATCTTCTATCTTGATCCTGGCGGCACGGAGCGGGTCCATCCTGAACACATCCGACGCAGAGCATCCTCTTCATACAGTTGCCGCAGTATACTGAATCTTCAATACAAGGTACGCAATTCAAAATGGCGTCCCTTGCTTTTCTATTGGCTGAAAGATTTGAATCAGCCAATAGAATGAGAGCTGCTTAAATCCTATTGGCTGTTCAAATCAGCCAATAGGATTTAATCAGCTCTAATTCTACTGCCCATACAAATGCCCTTTTCAGGGCAATGGGTAGCTTAGGTTTTTTTAGATTTAGGTTCTTTATCTTGGGGGATGGTTGGGTGGTGGTTTTTACTGTTGGGTGGGTCTTTGTATTTTTTATTACAGGTAAAAGAGCTATTATCTTTGGGGCAATGCCCCACAAACGGCCATTTTAAGGGCCATTGGTAGTTTATTGTAGGCTAGTTTTTTTTTTATTTTGGGTGGGCTTTTTTATTTTGATATGGCTATTAGATTAGGTGTAATTCTTTTTTATTTTTGATACTTTCGTTTGTTATTTTCCGTAATTTAGTGTTTGTTATTTTTCATAATTTAGTCTTTGTTTGTTTTTGTAATTTAGTCTTTTTTTTTTGTAATTAGATTCTTTGTAACTTTTATAGAAGTGTTAGGATTTTTTTAATGTGTAGTTTAATGTATTTAATTGGTAGTTAGTTTAATTTTAGTTTAATAATTACATTAGTTTAATTGTTAGTTTAAACTTATTTTTTTTTAATTTGACAGGTAAGTTTTAATTTAATTTAAGATAGGGAAATTGTAATTTTAATATCATTAGGGGGCGTTAGGTTTAGGGGTTACTAGTTTAAATTAGTTTATTGCGATGTGGGGGGCTTCCGGTTTTTGGGGTTAATAGTTTAATTTATTATATTTCGTTGTGGGGCTTTCGGTTTTATTGGTTAATAGGTTTATTATAGTGGCGGCAGTGTAGGGCTTAATAAGTGGGGGTGATGTGGGTGGACGGCAGATTTGGGGTTGATAATATTAAAAATAGTGTTTGCAATGCAGAAAGGCAGTGGTTTAGGGGTTAATAACTTTAGTATAGTGGTAACGATATCGGGGATCAGTGAAATAAGGGTTAATAAAAAAATTAGTGGCGGCGATGTCGGGAGCGGCAGATTAGGGGTTAATAAATTTATTATAGTGTTTGTGATGTGGGAGGGCCTCGGTTTAGGGGTTAATAGGTAGTTTATGGGTGTTTAGTGTACTTTTTAACACATTAGTTATGAGTTTTATGTTACAGCTTTAGATGGCGTTATGGATCTTGTCGTTTTAGGCTGTAACGCTCAGTTTTTAGCCTTCCAGAAAAACTCGTAATACCAGCACTATGGGAATCCCATTAAAAACGTCATTTTTAAGTGTGCGGTAATGACGTTGCGTTACAGGCTAAAAGTCTTGAGGTACACCTATACCGACAAGACTCGTAATGGCTGCAGTGCTGATTTAACACTGAAAATACCATATTTTCAGCGTTAACAGACGAATGCACAAACTTGTGATCTAGCTGTAAGGGATTTGTGTATCTTAAGCAGATGGTGAAAAATGGGCACTATTGGGTGTTCAACGCTTAAAAACTCAAAGGTTTCGAGATGAAAGTGCCCACCCCCCATTCCATCATCCAAGATACTCAGTAATTCTAATATACACACATGACTTTCCTATATTCTTCACTTAGCTATATATCTAGAGTGTCCTCCACTAATATTAGTTAGCACCCTTGGAAAATATGAGCAAATAAGGCTGTAAAAAATTGTCTTTATTGTTTAACCTTTTGATCTTTTGTTAAAAAAACACACAAAAATACTCTCCTCTCATGGATATCAAACAATTGCAAACACAAACTAGGTTTATCCTGAAAATTGTTAATTGTATATGTGGCACATATGAGAAAAATATATTTGAAGCATATTCCTATTGATATTTTACATTTTTAGTACATCATACATTAGTACACCATAACTTTCTGTTTCACAGGGGTATAAATATGATGTAACACATAGACCAAATGTCCTTAGTCATTCATCACAATGGGTAAGACCAAGGCATAAAGCTGTAATGTGCAACAAAAGGTTTTTGAGCTTCAGAAAATGGGAAGTGGCTATAAGAAAATAGCAAAAGCATTGAAATGCCCATTTCCATCACCATGGCAATAATTAAGAAGTTCTAATCAACTGGAAATGTTATGAATCAATCTGGAAGAGAACGTGTGTCTATATTGTCTCAACACACTGTGAAGAGGATGGTTCGAGTGGCCAAAATATCTCCAAGGATCACAGCTGGAGAATTGCAGATGTAAGTTGCTTCTTGAGGTCAGAGAGTCTCCAAAACTACAATCCAACATCACCTACATCACACAAGTTGTTTGGAAGGGTTTCAAGAAAAAAGTCTCTACTCTAATCCAAAAACAAACTCAAGAACCACTACTGGAGCTTCAAATGGGATCGGGTTCTATGGTCAGATGAAACCAAAATAGAGCTTTTTGGCAATAAACACCAGAGGTGGGTTTGGTGTACATACATAGGTAACCAGATACAAAAGTACCTTATGCCCACCGTTAAATATGAGTGGTGGTTCTTTAATATTTTGGGGCTGTTTTTCTCACAGAGGACCTGGACATTTTGTTAGAATACATGGCATCAACAGATATTAAATGAACACCTGGCTGCATCTGCCAGAAAGCTTAAAATTGGCCATGGTTGGATCTTTCAGCTGGACAATGATCCAAAACATACATCAAAATCAACACAAAAAAGATTTACTGACCACAAAATCAAGGTCCTGCTATGGCCATTCCAGTCCTCTGACTTGAACCCAATAGAAAACCTGTGGAGTGACCTGAAGAGGAGAGTCTTCCAGCATCGATCTCAAAATTTGAAGGATCTGTAGAAATTCTGTATGGAGGAATGGTCTCAGATCCCTTGCCATGTATTCTCCAACTTCATCAAGCATTATAGGAGAATTCTCATAGCTGCTATCTTGGCAAAGGGAGGTAGCACAAAGTATTGACTAAAAGGGTGCCAATAATTGTGCCACACATATATTTAACAAAGATATTTTTGGGGGATAAACCTGTGTTGTGTTTGCAATTGTTTGATATGTTCTAGCCCAATATAATTCTTCTAGTTTTTCTGCAGTGAACTAGAGTAATAATGCCTTCTTCTCCAATATTTGCAGTTTTGTTTCATCTTGTTTTCATAAACTTTTAGCTAAATTTAGTCTTTAAATTTAAATGTTTTCTAAATGTGGCCCAAATTGCCCTCAAAATACAGTGTAGTGATTAATTTATTTATTTTTTTCTTTAAAAAGCATTTTTTTTGTGGGGTTTTAGAAAAAATTGGCACTGAAAAGTGCCTTTACATTGCAGTCTATAGGGAACTCTGTGTGCCCTGTAAAAATATCTGTATATGCTTATATGTTAATATCTGTATGTGCTTATATGTTAATATATGTATATGCTTATATGTTAATATATGTATATGTTTATATGTTAATATCTGTATATGCTTATATGTTAATATATGTATATGCTTATATGTTAATATATGTATATGTTTATATGTTAATATATGTATATGTTTATATGTTAATATCTGTATATGCTTATATGTTAATATCTGTATATGCTTATATGTTAATATATGTATATGCTTATATGTTAATATATGTATATGCTTATATGTTAATATATGTATATGCTTATATGTTAATATATGTGTATGCTTATATGTTAATATATGTATATGCTTATATGTTAATATATGTGTATGCTTATATGTTAATATATGTATATGCTTACATGTTAATATATGTGTATGCTTATATGTTAATATATGTGTATGCTTATATGTTAATATATGTATATGCTTATATGTTAATATATGTATATGCTTATATGTTAATATATGTGTATGCTTATATGTTAATATATGTGTATGCTTATATGTTAATATATGTATATGCTTATATGTTAATATATGTATATGCTTATATGTTAATATATGTGTATGCTTATATGTTAATATATGTGTATGCTTATATCTTAATATATGTGTATGCTTATATGTTAATATATGTATATGCTTATATGTTAATATATGTATATGCTTATATGTTAATATATGTGTATGCTTATATGTTAATATATGTGTATGCTTATATGTTAATATATGTGTATGCTTATATGTTAATATATGTGTATGCTTATATGTTAATATATGTATATGCTTATATGTTAATAAATGTATATGCTTATATGTTAATATATGTGTATGCTTATATGTTAATATATGTGTATGCTTATATGTTAATATATGTATATGCTTATATGTTAATATATGTATATGCTTATATGTTAATATATGTATATGCTTACATGTTAATATATGTGTATGCTTATATGTTAATATATGTGTATGCTTATATGTTAATATATGTATATGCTTATATGTTAATATATGTATATGCTTATATGTTAATATATGTGTATGCTTATATGTTAATATATGTGTATGCTTATATGTTAATATATGTATATGCTTATATGTTAATATATGTATATGCTTATATGTTAATATATGTGTATGCTTATATGTTAATATATGTGTATGCTTATATCTTAATATATGTGTATGCTTATATGTTAATATATGTATATGCTTATATGTTAATATATGTATATGCTTATATGTTAATATATGTGTATGCTTATATGTTAATATATGTATATGCTTACATGTTAATATATGTGTATGCTTATATGTTAATATATGTGTATGCTTATATGTTAATATATGTATATGCTTATATGTTAATATATGTGTATGCTTATATGTTAATATATGTGTATGCTTATATCTTAATATATGTGTATGCTTATATGTTAATATATGTATATGCTTATATGTTAATATATGTATATGCTTATATGTTAATATATGTGTATGCTTATATGTTAATATATGTGTATGCTTATATGTTAATATATGTGTATGCTTATATGTTAATATATGTGTATGCTTATATGTTAATATATGTATATGCTTATATGTTAATAAATGTATATGCTTATATGTTAATATATGTGTATGCTTATATGTTAATATATGTGTATGCTTATATGTTAATATATGTATATGCTTATATGTTAATATATGTATATGCTTATATGTTAATATATGTGTATGCTTATATGTTAATATATGTGTATGCTTATATCTTAATATATGTGTATGCTTATATGTTAATATATGTATATGCTTATATGTTAATATATGTATATGCTTATATGTTAATATATGTGTATGCTTATATGTTAATATATGTGTATGCTTATATGTTAATATATGTATATTAACATATTAAAAATTAGGGGTAGAAAAAGTGGCACTATTAAGGGAAAACAGGATATATGGCTTAATTGTAGAAATTACAGGGGTCTACACAGAATCCCCTGGTGCTACCCACTCCTTGTTAATTTAAATACTAGGGGTAAAGAGCTAGGAAGGGAGCTATAGGGTGCAGCTATTTCTAAAACTTAATCTCTATTAAACAGATTAAAATCTATTTATATTGACCAAAAAAGTGAGAGAAAAAATATATTAAAAAACTCCATATAAAAATAAAGTAAATATACATTTTTCTCTGGCATCTCCAGCGGCTTTTTGTCATCAGCCCTGCTGGTTCTTCTCCAAGCCCTAAGAAGGCATCCTTCTAAACAAGGCCTTTTTTGCCATTTGGGGGAGAGAAGTTAACAGCTCTTTTTGGAGTGAGTATGTATGTTTTTTTTTAATATTAATAGATTTTAATCTGTTAAATAAAGTTTAAATTTTAGAAATAGCTGCACCCTATAGCTCCCTTCCTAGCTCTTTAGCCCTAGTATTTACATATTAATACATAAATATATATGTATATATTCATATACATACAGTATATATTTCTTTCATGTAATTGGCAAGAGTCCATGAGCTAGTGACGTATGGGAAATACAATCCTACCAGGAGGGGCAAAGTTTCCCAAACCTCAAAATGCCTATAAATACACCCCACACCACACCCACAATTCAGTTTTACAAACTTTGCCTCCTAAGGAGGTGGTGAGTTTGTGCTAAGATTTCTACGTTGAAATGCGCTTCTCAGATTTTTTGAAGCCCGATTCCTCTCAGATTACAGCGAATGTCAGAGGGAGGTGAAGAGAGTATCACCTATTGAATGCAATGATTTTCCTAACGGGGGTCTATTTCATAGGTTCTCTGTTATCGGTTGTAGAGATTCATCTCCTACCTCCCTTTTCAGATCGACGATATACTCTCATATTCCATTACCTCTACCTTAACTGTTTCAGTACTGGTTTGGCTATCTGCTATATGTGGATGGGTGTCTTTTTTTGGTAAGTATGTTTTTTATTACTTAAGTCACCCCAGCTATGGTCTGGCACTTTATGCATTTATATAAAGTTCTAAATATATGTATTGTACTTATATTTGCCATGAGTCAGGTTCATGTGTTTCCTTGTGCAGACTGTCAGTTTCATATTTGGGAAATAAACATATTAAGAAATATTTTTTTCTTACCCGGGGTTTAGTCTTTTTTCAAATTGACAACTTTTTTCTTACAAATTGTGGGAAGCATTAGGCCCACGGGTGCGCCAAATGCTAGACTTTATTGCGTCATTCTTGGCGTGAGAATTTTTTTGGCGCGAAAAGTACTTCCGTTGGCGCAAGTTTGTCATTTCCGGCATCGTAGTTGACGCAGAAGTCTTACACACGGTTGCGTCATTAGTGATGCAAGTGTGTCATTTCCGGATATTGGTAGCGCCCAAAAAAATTTCTTGCGTTGTGCATCATACTTGGCGCCAAATTTTTCATTAGTTTTATACCCCATTGCTGTTTGCCTCTTGCCTTTTTCTATGTCAGAGGGCTATACTGTTTGCATTTTTTCCCATTCCTGAAACTGTCATTTAAGGAAATTGATAATTTTGCTTTATATGTTGTTTTTTTTTACATTTTGCAAGATGTCTCAATCGGATCCTGCCTCAGAAGTATCTGTTGGAACTTTGCTGCCTGACATCGGTTCTACCAAAGCTAGGTGCATTTGTTGTAAGATTGTGGGTTGCCAACCTTGGCCACTTCCGTTAAGGCCGGACCTACTGTATCAAGGTCCGTTTTTCCATCAGGATCTCAAATCATTAAATTTGAAGGTATGGAAATTTAACGCTCATTACTAAGTCATAGAGGTTTCTCTGACTCAGTGATTAATACTATGTTACAAGCTCGTAAATCTGTCTCTAGAAAGATTTATTATCGAATTTGGAAGACCTACATTTCATGGTGTTCTTTTCATAAATTCTCTTGGCATTATTTTAGAATTCCTAGAATTTTACAGTTTCTTCAGGATGGTTTGGATAAGGGTTTGTCTGCAAGTTCCTTGAAGGGACAAATCTCTGCTCTTTCAGTTTTATTTCACAGAAAGATTGCTAAACTTCCTGATATTCACTGTTTTGTACAGGCTTTAGTTCATATTAAAACCGTCATTAAATCAATTTCTCCTCCTTGGAGTCTTAATTTGGTTTTGAAGGCGTTGCAGGCT
The DNA here is from genome assembly GCF_027579735.1 of Bombina bombina. Lineage (NCBI taxonomy): Eukaryota > Metazoa > Chordata > Amphibia > Anura > Bombinatoridae > Bombina > Bombina bombina. Next base: position 671,674,081 of record NC_069499.1, read on the forward strand.
CCTCCGTTTGAGCCTATGCATTCTTTGGACATTAAACTACTTTCTTGGAAAGTGTTGTTCCTTTTGGCCATCTCTTCTGCTAGAAGAGTTTCTGACCTATCTGCTCTTTCTTGTGAATCTCCTTTTCTGATTTTTCATCAAGATAAGGCGGTTTTGCGAACTTCATTTAAATTTTTACCTAAAGTTGTGAATTCTAACAACATTAGTAAAGAAATTGTTGTCCCTTCCTTGTGTCCTAATCCTAAGAATTCTTTGGAAAGATCCTTACATTCTTTGGATGTGGTGAGAGCTTTGAAATAGTATGTTGAAGCTACTAAAGATTTCAGGAAGACTTCTAGTCTATTTGTTAACTAACTTGCTAACTTGGTCCTCTTTATACAGGGAGTGCAGAATTATTAGGCAAGTTGTATTTTTGAGGATTAATTTTATTATTGAACAACAACCATGTTCTCAATGAACCCAAAAAACTCATTAATATCAAAGCTGAATAGTTTTGGAAGTAGTTTTTAGTTTGTTTTTAGTTATAGCTATTTTAGGGGGATATCTGTGTGTGCAGGTGACTATTACTGTGCATAATTATTAGGCAACTTAACAAAAAACAAATATATACCCATTTCAATTATTTATTTTTACCAGTGAAACCAATATAACATCTCAACATCCACAAATATACATTTCTGACATTCAAAAACAAAACAAAAACAAATCAGTGACCAATATAGCCACCTTTCTTTGCAAGGACACTCAAAAGCCTGCCATCCATGGATTCTGTCAGTGTTTTGATCTGTTCACCATCAACATTGCGTGCAGCAGCAACCACAGCCTCCCAGACACTGTTCAGAGAGGTGTACTGTTTTCCCTCCTTGTAAATCTCACATTTGATGATGGACCACAGGTTCTCAATGGGGTTCAGATCAGGTGAACAAGGAGGCCATGTCATTAGATTTTCTTCTTTTATACCCTTTCTTGCCAGTCACGCTGTGGAGTACATGGACGCGTGTGATGGAGCATTGTCCTGCATGAAAATCATGTTTTTCTTGAAGGATGCAGACTTCTTCCTGTACCACTGCTTGAAGAAGGTGTCTTCCAGAAACTGGCAGTAGGACTGGGAGTTGAGCTTGACTCCATCCTCAACCCGAAAAGGCCCCACAAGCTCATCTTTGATGATACCAGCCCAAACCAGTACTCCACCTCCACCTTGCTGGCGTCTGAGTCGGACTGGAGCTCTCTGCCCTTTACCAATCCAGCCACGGGCCCATCCATCTGGCCCATCAAGACTCACTCTCATTTCATCAGTCCATAAAACCTTAGAAAAATCAGTCTTGAGATATTTCTTGGCCCAGTCTTGACATTTCAGCTTGTGTGTCTTGTTCAGTGGTGGTCGTCTTTCAGCCTTTCTTACCTTGGCCATGTCTCTGAGTATTGCACACCTTGTGCTTTTGGGCACTCCAGTGATGTTGCAGCTCTGAAATATGGCCAAACTGGTGGCAAGGGGCATCTTGGCAGCTGCACGCTTGACTTTTCTCAGTTCATGGGCAGTTATTTTGCACCTTGGTTTTTCCACACGCTTCTTGCGACCCTGTTGACTATTTTGAATGAAACGCTTGATTGTTCGATGAACACGCTTCAGAAGCTTTGCAATTTTAAGAGTGCTGCATCCCTCTGCAAGATATCTCACTATTTTTTACTTTTCTGAGCCTGTCAAGTCCTTCTTTTGACCCATTTTGCCAAAGGAAAGGAAGTTGCCTAATAATTATGCACACCTGATATAGGGTGTTGATGTCATTAGACCACACCCCTTCTCATTACAGAGATGCACATCACCTAATATGCTTAATTGGTAGTAGGTTTTCGAGCCTATACAGCTTGGAGTAAGACAACATGCATAAAGAGGATGATGTGGTCAAAATACTCATTTGCCTAATAATTCTGCACTCCCTGTATATAGGGTGTTTACATATTCCTGTGCACCCTTCCCTTGTTTTCAGTTTGTTTGGATTTGAAAGCTTGCATTGTGTGGCTGTTTTAGGGTCTCAGGTATTGGAGAGGACCTTGACGTGGTACCTGAGCTTGTCCCATTTGGCCAGATGCGGTGACTAACCTTTCCATTTTTGCTTTTAAATCTTAGCTGAGAGCTTGTAAGTGAGTGCTGGGTTATCTCTGTGTGTTGTATTAATTTGTTTTGTAATTTTCCCTATGGTTCTTGCACCCAGACCTGTCTGGGGTTAACTGCTTGTGGCTCTGGGGACAGCACAGCTTCCTGTGAGTGCCAGTGGCACCCAGGGCTGAGCATGTTGCAGGGTCATGGGATGTGTACCCGGTCCGGTATGAGAGTGCAGTTCCCTTCTGTGTTTTGTATATGTCTAGGGTGGTTACATATTCCTGTGCACCCTTCCCTTGTTTTCAGTTTGTTTAGATTTGAAAGCTTGCATTGTGTGGCTGTTTTAGGGTCTCAAGTATTGGAGAGGACCTTGACGTGGTACCTGAGCTTGTCCCATTTGGCCAGATGCGGTGACTAACCATTCCATTTTTGCTTTTAAATCTTAGCTGAGAGCTTGTAAGTGAGTGCTGGGTTTTCTCTGTGTGTTGTATTAATTTGTTTTGTAATTTTCCCTATGGTTCTTGCACCCAGACCTGTCTGGGGTTAACTGCTTGTGGCTCTGGGGACAGCACAGCTTCCTGTGAGTGCCAGTGCCACCCAGGGCTGAGCATGTTGCAGGGTCATGGGATGTGTACCCGGTCCGGTATGAGAGTGCAGTTCCCTTCTGTGTTTTGTATATGTCTAGGGTGGTTACATATTCCTGTGCACCCTTCCCTTGTTTTCAGTTTGTTTAGATTTTATATATATATTTATCTGTAGATATCTTTACCTATATATAATTATCTATATATATATATATATATATATATATATATATATATATATATATATATATATATATATACTGTAGGTATAGATATATATTGTGCCAAAATACCATCAAATATACTGAATATAGGAATATGTATTTAAGAATACATAGAATGTATTCTGCTATGTGAAGAACACTGGAATGCAAAATATTCATATTTTCATGTTGGGTTAGCACACTTGAGAAAATGCAATCAGGTTAGTTCACAAGTAGGGTTTTTTCCCCATTCTTTTGCTCTATTGACTTCTATTTGGGAATATGTTAACACACACGAAATATTGGAAGTTTGGGGCGCGATCCGATATACGGCCAATCAGATTGAAGTTCAATCCAATTGGCTGATCCAATCAGCCAATCGGATTGACCTCGCATTCTATTGCCTGTTCCGATAAGCCAATAGAATGCGAGGTCAATCCGATTGGCTGATTGGATCAGCCAATCGGATTGAACTTCAATCTGATTGGATGATTGAATCAGCCAATCAGATTTTTCCTACCTTAATTCAGATTGGCTGATAGAATACTATCAGCCAATCGGAATTCGAGGGACGCCATCTTGAATGACGTCATTTAAAGGAACCATCATTCGTCGTCGGCCAGGATGGATGTTCCGCGTCGGAGGTCTTCAGGATGCTGCCGCTCCGCTCCGGATGGATGAAGATAGAAGATGCCGCTTGGATGAAGACTTCAATCGGATGGAAGACCTCTTCTGCCCCGCTTGGATGAAGACTTTAACCGGATGGAGGACCTCTTCTGCCCCGCTTGGATGAAGAATTCGGCTCGGCTGGGTGAAGACGACTCAAGGTAGGGAGATCTTCAGGGGGTTAGTGTTAGGTGTTTTTAAGGGGGGTTTGGGTGGGTTTTTAGAGTAGGGGTATGTGGGTGGTGGGTTGTAATGTTGGGGGGGGTATTGTTTTTTTATTTACAGGTAAAAGAGCTGATAACTTTGGGGCAATGCCCCGCAAAAAGTCCTTTTAAGGGCTGGAAAAGAGCTGATTACTTTGTAATTTAGGATAGGGTAGGGCATTTTATTATTTTGGGGGGCTTTTTTATTTTATTAGGGGGCTTAGATTAGGTGTAATTAGTTTAAACTTCTTGTAATTTTTTTTATTTTTTGTAATTTAGTGTTTTATTTTTTTTGTAATATAGTTTAGTGTATTTTAGTTTAGATAATTGTAGTTTATTTAATTAATTTATTGATAGTGTAGGTTTATTTGTAACTTAGATTTATTTTACATGTTTCTGTAATTATTTTAACTAGGTAGCTATTAAATAGTTATTAACTATTTAATAGCTATTGTACCTAGTTAAAATAAATACAAAGTTACCTGTAAAATAAATATAAACCCTAAAATAGCTACAATGTAATTATTAATTATATTGTAGTTATCTTAGGGTTTATTTTATAGGTAAGTATTTAGTTTTAAATAGGTGGCAGCGGTTTAGGGGTTAAACACTTTATTAGGGATTGCAGCGGGGGATTGCGGTTGACAGTTAGATAGACATTGCGCATGCGTTAGGTGTTAGGTTTTATTTTGCAGGCAGTTTAGGGAGTTACGGGGCTCCAATACTCAGCGTAAGGCTTACTACGCCTGCATTTTGTGGCGAGGTGAAAATGGAGTAAGATTTCTCAATTTTTGCCACGTAAGTCCTTACGCTGTATATTGAATACCAAACTGAGCGATTTTGGTATATCAGTTTATGGGCCAAAAAACTACTGCCGAAGGGTGAATATACGAGCGTAAGTTCTAGGTTACACCGTATATGTGATACCAAACCCGCGCAATATTTGGCGTCACCGGCTTCTGCGGGCAACGCTGCATATCGGATTGGGCCTTTGGCTTTTTGCGCACATGGGGTTATCGTGCGAGCAATAACTTTTTACTTTAAACTTGTATTAGGGGAGCTACCCAACACGAGCAAAAAGCTTACTTCTAGTGCAGTTAAATAGCACTCCATTTGTAATCTAGTCCTATATGGGCACTAAATTGCAAAACATTATACAAAACTGTAAATATTCCCATACTACATTACCCTTCTACAAGTTAAAATATGCTTCTCTTGGGTCTCTGCACTATTATAAATACAAAAGAAAAAGGCAAAAGAGCATTTGAAAAATGTACCTTTGCATTAACAAGTAGAACTTCTTTTGTATACAGAAGCAGTGAAGTTGTTGGCAATTAAATAATAGGTCAAGGACAACTTTTAGATCATGTCACATGTCTCAAGGAATGGCAGACTCTAAACGGACTGCTGAGATGCTGAGGTTCTACGTATGCAGCACAGACTATTAGTCTCACAAGCGCTGATATGAACAGTTTCTTACAGTTGCGGATTAGTGATTACCGTGTAGTGATTGTAATGACTTGTTTTTAAAGGGAAGTGAAACCCAAATTTCTTCTTTTTCTGATTCAGACAGAGCACACATTTTTAAACAAATTTTCAATTTATTTCTATTATTAATTTTGCTTTATTCTTTTGGTATATTTTATTGAAGGAGCTGCAATGAAATACTGGGAGCTAGCTGAACATATTGGTAAGCCAGTGACAAGAGGCGTATATGTGCATCCACAAATCAATTCCCAGCTCCTGAGCCTACCTAGGTATGCTTTTCAACAAAGAATACCAAGAGAACAAAGCAAATCATATGATAAAAGTAAACTAGAATGTTGTTTAAATTCAGGGTTTAATGTCCCTTTTATATTTTAATAAATTGGAACCCCCTGGGAAACCTGTGTTGATTGATCTTTTGAAGCTATTGAAGCTCTGATTGTGAGTACCGCTGCTAGAAACACTTTAATGAATCTTGTTTAAACATATTACCCTATGAAACTTTTGCTTTATTTGAGGTTAATTCTATCTTGAAGTTATCTTTCACTGTAAGAAGAAACCTATTATTGGTGGTATTGTGCACAGTGTTTAACACAATTATTTTAACTACTATTTGGTTTATATATCTCTAATATTGTGTCTTTGTGCATGGGTCACTTTGAAGGTAGCTTAAACCTACACACATGATAAATGTACAATAACTAGATGTTACATTTGTAGTCTTGAAGGGATAGAAATGTCAAAATTGAAATGTGTGTGGGTGCCTTTCAATGTGAAATATAAGTATTATACTTCCATTAGCAAAAATGCTTCTAGTAAAAAGTTATTTCTGTTTCTCTGTGGCCTGTGCACCAGTATTCAAACACCAAACCTTTTTAGAGTCAGTAGTAGCTTGTATGATACAAATAACTTCTTGACAGAAACAATACACATCATCTTCAGCTCTCTGAGCTTGAACACTGGTGCACAGGCCCTCACAGGATATGTGTTTATGGCCGTGTTCGGCAAGCGCCTCAAGAGAGGCGCTAGGCGTTCGCCGAAAGCTGGGATGAAGTCAGTCCCAGCATTTCCAGCATGATGGTAACACTGGGACTTTGCGTAGCCAGCGTCCAAGCTTCTCATCTCGCTATGATGTGGCTCGGAAGCGTTTTTCTGACGCCCCCTAAACAGTGACATCTTCCCAGCTCCACGTCATTCCTATGGGGGATTTACTGACGCTGGGTCTCGGCGTTTGCCGAACGCAGCCTTAGTCAAAAATAAAGGATAAAAATTATTCTCAAACTGAAATTTATTTATTCACATTTCAACTTTGACTTTTCTATCCCTTTAAAGGGAAATCTGAAAGAAATATAATAAAGATAAGTTAAGTGTCTCTCTCTTTCCTCATACTTAAAGTTCACATAAGCAAAAGCATCATCATTAAAGGGACAGTCTAGTCAACATTAAACTTTCATGATTCAGATAGGACATGCAATTTGAAACAACTTTATAATTTACTTTTATCATTAAATTTGCTTTTGTCTCTTGGTATTCTTTGTTGAAAGCTAAACCTAGATAGGCTCATAAGCTCATTTCTAAGCCATTGAAGGTGCCTCTTATCTGAATGCATATTGATAGTTTTTCACAGCTAGACAGCGCTAATTTGTGTGTGTAATTTAGATAACATATCAGCATTAATTGACTAAAATGCAAGTCTGTCAAAAGAACAGAAATAGAGGTACAGTCTGCAGAGGCTTACATATAAGCTAATCACAGAGATAAAAAGTATATTAATATAACTGTGTTACATTGATTGGAGTAGCCGTGTTAGTCCAGAGATTTAGATAGCAAAATAACAAGAGGATTGCATTGAGCAATGATACATTTTATTGGACTAAATATACATTTATAAGATGACAAGCTTTCGGAAGTGTTCCTTCCTTTTTCAAGTCTGAAACATTACTGACCAATTCAATCTGTAAATTCCATTGAATTGGTCAGTATTGCTTCAGACTTGAAAAAAGATGGAACACTTCCGAAAATTTGTCAACTTATAAATGTATAGTTAGTCCAATAAAAAAGTATCATTGCTCAATGCAATACTCTTGTTATTTTGTTAGCTATAAATGTGTTAGTTATGCAAAACTTGGGAATGGGTAATAAAGGGATTATCTATCTTTTTAAACAATCAATATTATGGAGTAGACTGTCCCTTTAAATTTAACTAGAGATATGTATAGCACATTATAAGTACCTAATGCCAGGACATAACTATGATTAAAGGATAACATTTGCTGGAAAAAGGGACGTACACCAGAATTCACTGTAGAGAAGATGTCATAAATATACTTAAGGATCAATGTGTGTGTCAGTTCAATAAAGTAGCCAGACATATTGTTATGTAGAAGATTAGTCTCAGCATGCCTAGCCAGGGAAATTGTAATATATGCAAAGACAAATCATTTATCCCATAACTACATTTAGAGCAAACATACTACCAGCCATTGAAAGCCACAGGGTATTGACTGCCAGCCCACCTGGATCCCACTCCAAAGCATCAATAACAAAATCAAGCCAGTTCTTCTAGTACAAATGGCTACCAACCCAGGGCCCTTCCATCTACATAACGGGCATGTCATTTTCACTCCTACTTTTGACTGCTTCACAAGCTAACTGGTACAAGCTACATGATATCTGTAACTGAGGTGAACATAATAAAACGGACACACTATATATCTGTCATTTTGTAAGCACTTCAACAGTATCCTAGAGTCAGCGACAAAAAGCATTTCTCTCCTTCATAAGTAACATCTCTAAAGCCTTTCTACATGGCCTGTATCTTTTTCTTCAAAGAATGAAGTGGTGTTGGGAATAATTCTGAAAATCAGGGGGTCCACTGAAGCTCACATACCACAGCAGAATATGTAGCTTTGTATAATATACCTGTATATTGTAAGAAGAAATTGTCAAGTTGCAAATGTAGAAGTTAATGGATGTAGTACCTTTCAGCTTTCCTCTTCTCCGAGATAGACCTCACAGAGGTGAGTATTAAGAAGCAGCCAACCAGCACTCTCCAACTGCATAACTCAAAATTCCAGTATAGTGGAGCTTATCACCAATCAATCTGCATTTGATCAGCAAGTATTATAGAAATTAAAGGCCACATTACAAGTGGAGCACTATCTTAATGTGCACCCATAAGGGGGCAAATCTGCATGTTTATAGGCGCACGTTAAATAACCAGCCTTTACAAGTGGCTGGTTAATGTAACACGAGCTTGCGGTTTCACTTTGTGCTAGAAATCATAAACCCAAAATAAAGAGGACAATAGAGTATCATTAAATAAAGATATGAGTTCTGTGAGTGACTTATTTGATGTTTTTTGTTTTGTTTTTTGAATATGTGAAATGTTTTAGAGTATCATTTGTTGTTGCTACTGTTACAAATATAGACATACTTGGTGCCTAAAATGTCATTGGGTGTTATATATTGATCAAATGTCTCATCCCACAGTAACCTTGACAATAAAGTTATTAACCCCTAAACCTAAGTCTAACCCTAACCCTAACACCCCCTAACTTAAATATAATTAAAATAAATCTAAATATAATTACTACAATTAAATAAATAATTCCTATTTAAAACTAAATACTTACCTATAAAATAAACCATACGCTAGCTACAATATACCTAATAATTACATTGTATCTAGCTTAGGGTTTATTTTTATTTTACAGGCAACTTTGTATTTATTTTAACTAGGTACAATAGTTATTAAATAGTTATTAACTATTTAATAACTACCTAGTTAAAATAAAGACACATTTACCTGTAAAATAAAACCTAACCTAAGTTACAATTACACCTAACACTACACTATAATTAAATTAATTACCTAAATTAAATACAATTAATTACAATTAAATACAATTATCTAAAGTACTAAAAAAAAAAACACTAAATTACAGAAAATAATAAAGAAATTACAAGATTTTTAAACTAATTACACCTACTCTAATCCCCCTAACAAAATAAAAAAGCCCCCCAAATAAAAAAAGCCCTACCCTACACTAAATCACAAATAGCCCTTAAAAGGGCCTTTTGCAGGGCATTGCCCCAAAGTAATCAGCTCATTTACCTGTAAAAAAAAGTACAAATACCCCCCCCAACATTAAAACCCACCACCCACACAACCAACCCTATTCTAAAACCCACCCAATCCCCCCTTAAAAAACCTAACACTAACCCCTTGAAGATCACCCTACTGTGAGAAGTCTTCACCCTACCGGGCAGAAGTCCTCAATGAATCCGGCAGAAGGGGTCCTCCAGATGGGCAGAAGTCTTCATCCAACCGGGCAAAAGTGGTCCTCCAGATGGGCAGAAGTCTTCATCCAGACGGCATCTTCTATCTTCATCCATCCGGCGCGGAGCGGGTCCATCTTCAAGACATCCGACGTGGAGCATCCTCTTCATCCGAAGGCCGATGACTGAATGAAGGTTCCTTTAAATTACGTCATCCAAGATCCCTTCAATTCCGATTGGCTGATAGAATTCTATCAGCCAATCGGAATTAAGATAGAAAAAATCCTATTGGCTGATGCAATCAGCCAATAGGATTGAACTGGCATTCTATTGGCTGATTGGAACAGCCAATAGAATGCCAGCTCAATCCTATTGGCTGATTGGATCAGCCAATAGGATTGAAGTTCAATCCTATTGGCTGATTGCATCAGCCAATAGGATTTTTAGGGGTGTTTAGACTCGGGGTTCATGTTAGGGTGTTAGGTGTAGACATAACTTTTATTTCCCCATAGGAATCAATAGGGCTGCGTTAGGAGCTTTACGCTGCTTTTTTTACAGCCGGCTCTCCCCCATTGATTCCTATGGGGAAATCGTGCACAAGCACGTTTTACCAGCTCACCGCTAACGTAAGCAGCGCTGGTATTGAGGTGAGATGTGGAGCAAAATTTTGCTCTTCCCTCACTTTTTGCGGCTAATGCCGGGTTTGTAAAAACCCGTAATACCAGCGTTGTCTGTAAGTGAGCGGTGAGCATAAACTGCCCATTAGCACCGCACAGCCTCTAACGCAAAACTTGTAATCTAGGCGTTTGAGTTTTGAGCTTTTAATGTGCCAATTGGTGTCATATATTGTTTATTTTTTATAATTTGGCTAAACACCATTTTTTCTACATATAATGCATATGAAATCTGTATTTAAACAGATGAATAAAGAATGAAATAATATAAAATGTTAGATACAACAAGCAGATCTCTAGCCCTTGTAGTTACAAGGGTTTACTGGTCTGTACCATGAGAACCTTGAGGATTATAGAATACAGGACTAGTTGGTTTTCTCATTAATCTCTTCAGCCTCAGTCAGTCTTTCCTCATTCAGACAACTGTTTTCCACCAATTGTCTTTTTAAAACTGCCCAGTGTAAGTTTGTTATTGCAACTACCTGAGTCCTATATTACAACTCATGTTCCTTCAATGTGTTCCTGACATCACTCCTGAAATACAGCAGTTTAAAGTATAGTATCTGTGAAGGAACCAATATACTCATAAAACAGAAGTTTAATACTATTTGAAGAATGCTTCAATAAGAAAAAGATCTAGGAACTATATGACCATCTACAAAAGCACTAATATGTCATAGGCCACTTAGCAGAAGGGAAACAAACCATGAACTCAGCAATAGGCCTGCGATAGTCAAGCATTCATGAAATGTATTGGGATTTTAATATGAACACCTGGGCTTGTTGGATCTACTTTATATTAACAAAGGCCCACTATCCTCTAGCACTAAGAGGTGATGTCCTCTCTTCCGGACAATCTTTTTACAATAGGGTTAAGCATTATAAATTGGGTTTGTAGTAATGTTATGTAGCTATGTACTAGTAGTTTACCTCTTGTTAATGATTTGGTAATTCAATTTGTCAAATTAGAAAAGATTGACCTCTGCGCCTATTGACAACCTATATGCCCGGGGAAGGGGTAATCCTAGCTGTTACCCAATGTACAAGAAGAAAATTGAGGTGTAACCCAAGGCGCCTACCCTAAGGAGGCTAGGTGTATAAAATGTAATTAAGATTTAAACTTCAGTGTAGTCTAAAAAATGTTTTTAATACATAAATAAAAATGTTTTACAGATAAAACAAATATACATATAATGTCTCAGGTAAACATACAATGCTTCATGGATCCATGATAAATAACAGTGAAGTAAAATCAAATTTAAATAGAGTAAATCAAAAATAGATCCACAACAAAATGAATCTTCCTAACCAAATCAGCCCCTCTCAAAAGGTTTCTACTAAAGTAGACATCTCAGTTTTAAAAAAAGACTCTATAACCAAATATTGGGTTTTAAAAATAAGACCCACTACAATTTGAAGCTTCCCTAACCGAACTAATCCCTCTTAATATGCTTCTACTTGAGTAGCAATTTTAAATTAAAAGCAGATACCTCAGAAAAGTAATCCCCTTCGACCAAAGACACTCGTTTTTCAAAATTACATTTTATGATTCCAACCTTGATAAGGAACATCCAGAAAATATATAATAAGGGTAAAGATTAAAAGATGACACAATTACACTTTTATGAGACCCAAATTGCATCAAAAGTCCCCACATCTTGACGTCCCCTAAGTCATATAGGGAACATCAACCTCCCTATAGGTAAGGATCAAATATATTCAACCTATAGATATGTGTACAATACCATTCATTTTAGGTTAATACACATATCCTATTAGGGTAAGTACTGATCCCTCTTCTTTATTCCGCTGAACCCTATAGGCAGATAGTATGATAACATCTTGATTCTATATCACCAAAAAGATACTAATGAAATTAGGAAAAGGTATAATATATAGAAAACTTTTTAAAGAAGAAAAACCACTTAATTAGATCTCATAAGTACCCAAAACCTTCTATGCCCCTCACTATTAGAAAGAAAATAAGAAGTTATAACCACCCTCCCCTGTTATGCCGATAATCAATATCCATTTTTTCGTAAAAAAACATATGTCTCTCACCATCAGAAAGAAAATATAAGATACTATTATCTTCTCCTACTACGCCGATAACTAAAGTCCATCTTTCGTAAGATAACATTTGAACAATTCGTCAAAAAGCTACGTCCATTGAAAATCAACTGACAGTTTCAATCATTACGGTTGAAAAAATTCTTTATTTTTGAACAATTAAAAGCGAAAATTACACCAGGATACCTAGAAGATCTACATTAGAAAATACCAGTACACTGGTACTAAAGCACTCCTATTTTAATAGTTCAAGGAAACATCATACTCTTAAAATTATGGCTCTTAAAATTATGGCTATTCACACACCAATAGTAAGGCAGGATTAGGCAAACCCACCTTTTCAGAACCAATCAAAGGCGCCAACCCGAGACCGTGACGTCATGACCAATCAGGTCGGTCCGATTACGGACCCATGTTTACCAACACTAAGAAAATTAATATGGAAAAATAAGAAAAATATAGACTCCCCGACTCCCATTGAAATATAGACCTAAATAGAAATATGTACTCAATTCGCATATACGATCTATAAAACCGATCGTAAAAATTACCTAGACCGGAAGTGACGTCACGTTTTCCACGGAGGTATTAGGAAAGGGCTAACAACAAAAGAAACCTTTCTAAACAACAGAACGTCAGAATTTATTATCAGTTCACACTAAAACAAGTAAACTACACACAACTCTAGACTATATTTAGCCCCAAAACAAGATAGCAAAATCGGCAAAACCGGAAGTGAGTAATAAATCACTTCCGGTCAAACAAACTATATAAGGCCGCCACCAGTATACTAAAACCAGTCTTGAGAAAGGCCTAGCACGGGCCGAAACGCGTTGACCAGCTGGTAAGCCTTATTTCATTATTTGCTGAACATTTAGGACAATCTACACTATATTTTTTTCTCTTCTCTCTCTACAGGTTATCGTTCTCTGTTTTTTAATTTTTTAATTTTTATTTTTTTGGTTTTTGTTTTTGTTTTTTTCTGTTTTTTGCACTACTACTTTTTTGCGCAAATATTTTTTATTGGATTGAAGGTTAAGGATCTTTAGGAATAATGGATTACTGACAATATATTTTTTCACACCATTATTGACACTCTTATTTTCAACATTTGTACTGTTTTTTCTGAAAAAACTATTATACTTTCCACTGGGATTTAGGAAACTCAGCAACCGGAACAATTAGAATCATTTCAGACTTTTCACTCCACTAATTTTTCCATTTTTTTCACCGGTTTTGATCTACACAATAATTTGGACTACACTGTTGTGGAATATATATGTATATTTCTTTGAGATATATTTTTTGAGGATTATTTTTGATTTTTTTAGAGCACATTTTGAAGTTCCTTTCACCTACACAATTAGAGGAGTTTTTTTACACATCTTCAACTTTTTCTCCTCACATTTTGATTTATCCATCAGAGAATCCCCAAACAAAATCATCCGAAACTATATCTTTCGCTGCTATTGTATAACTTAGTATTGTATATTATTACCTCTACATTCTATTTTACTGTTTTACTCTATTTAAATTTGATTTTACTTCACTGTTATTTATCATGGATCCATGAAGCATTGTATGTTTACCTGAGACATTATATGTATATTTGTTTTATCTGTAAAACATTTTTATTTATGTATTAAAAACATTTTTTAGACTACACTGAAGTTTAAATCTTAATTACATTTTATACACCTAGCCTCCTTAGGGTAGGCGCCTTGGGTTACACCTCAATGTAATTCAATTTGTCTTTGTGTGCACCTTTGTACAGGTCTCCCACAAGAAATTCCTACAAAGGTTGCTAAAATTAGCTAACAAAATGTAATTGCAATGCAAGAAATGCACTGGTGTAAAAATACATTCCTGGCGCTATTTGTTGCCGTTACAAATTTGTTCTAGCTGACAGAGTGCCTTGATATAGACTCTCTGCATTAAATTAAATACAGGTTTTCTGACATTGATGCTGCATTTAACATAAAAATGGACAGTTGCCACTTCTCTGCTGTATCGGTGAGAAAAACCGGAGACATGGCGGCCCAGACGATGCAAGCAGCAAAATGCCCTACGGATGAGCTTTCCCTCACCAACTGTGCCGTGATCAACGAGAAGGATTTCCAGTCAGGAAAGCATGTGAGTGTGCGGACCTCTCCAAACCATAGGTACATCTTCACTCTAAGGACCCAGCACACAGTTCTGCCAGGGACAATAGCATTCAGCCTCCCCCAGTGAAAATGGGCTGGCCTCTCCATTGGGCAGGAAGTGGAAGCCCTTTTGTACAACTTTGATGAGGCAAAACAGTGCATTGGCACCATGACCATAGAGATAGATTTTCTTCAGAAGAAGAATGTGGACTCAAACCCTTATGACACAGACAGGATGGCTGGAGAATTCATTCAGCATTTCAACAACCAGGCCTTCTCAGTAGGGCAACAGCTTGTGTTCAATTTTAATGACAAACTCTTTGTATTGGTGGTGAAAGACATTGATGCAATGGATCCCAGCATCCTGAAAGGAGAACAACCCTCAGGCAAGAGACAGAAGATAGATGTTGGCCTGGTGGTGGGAAACAGTCAGGTGGTGTTTGAGAAGGCTGAGCGTTCCTCTCTGAACCTTACAGGCAAGTCAAAAACAAAGCAGGGCCGCCAGTCCATCATCAACCCTGACTGGAACTTTAAGAAGATGGGTATTGGAGGCCTGGACAAGGAATTCTCAGATATTTTCAGACGAGCCTTTGCATCAAGAGTCTTCCCACCAGAGATCGTAGAACAGATGGGCTGTAAGCATGTAAATGGTATCCTCCTGTTTAGCCCCCCTGGTTGTGGTAAGACTCTCATGGCTCATCAACTAGGCAAAATGCTAAATGCTCGTGAACCCAAAGTAGTGAATGGACCAGAAATTCTGAACAACTATGTGGGAGAGTCTGAGGCCAACATCCGCAAGCTGTTTGCAGACGCAGAAGAGGAGCAGTGGAGGATGGGTGTCAACAGTGGACTGTATATCATCATCTTTGATGAGATAAATGCCATCTGCAAGCAAAGAGGGAGCAAGTACTGGCATCCATGACACTGTGGTCAATCAGCTGCTGTCAAAGATAGATGGTGTTGAGCAACTGAATAACATCCTAGTCATATGAATGACCAACAGGCCTGATCTGATAGATGAAGCTCTTCTAAGACCTGGGAGGCTGGAAGTTAAAATGGAAATTGGTCTGCCTGATGAGAAGGGGCGACTCCAGATTCTAAATATCCACACTGCACGAATGAGGGAACACAGTCTGCTCTCCACTGATGTGGACATCCCAGAACTTGCTACGGAAACAAAGAACTTCAGTGGAGCTGAACTGGAGGGACTTGTAAGGGCTGCGCAGTCCACAGCCATGAACAGGCACATCAAGGCCACCACTAAAGTAGAGGTGGACATGGAGAAGGCAGAGTTGCTGAAGGTGACTAGAGATGACTTTTTTACATCCCTGGAAAATGACATCAAGCCAACATTTGGAACCAATCAAGAAGAGTACACCCAGTTCATTATGAATGGTATCATCACATGGGGTGACCCTGTGACCCGTGTCCTGGATGATGGAGAGCTGCTAGTGCAGCAGACTAAGAACAGTGACCGTACACCTCTGGTCAGCGTGTTACTGGAAGGGCCTCCTCACAGCGGCAAAACTGCACTAGCAGCTAAGATCACAGAAGAATCAAACTTCCCGTTCATTAAGATCTGCTCACCTGAGAAGATGATTGGATTCTCTGAGGCAGCTAAATGTCAGGCCATGAAAAAGACTTTTGATGATGCTTACAAGTTGCAGCTGAGGTGTGTGGCGGTGGATGATATTGAGAGGCTACTAGATTATGTTCCAATAGGACCTCGGTTTTCCAACTTGGTCTTGCAGGCTCTGCTTGTTCTCCTTAAAAAGGCTCCTCCCGAGGGCCGTAAGCTTCTGATTATTGGCACCACCAGCCGTAAAGATGTCCTGCAAGAAATGGAAATGCTTTATGCCTTCAGTCAGCACCACTATTCATGTACCAAACATCTGCACAGTTCAACACCTTATGGAGGCTCTAGAGCTTCTTGGCAGAGAAGAGCTTTCATTGCTAAGCAGGCGAAGACCCAGAATATATACACTGGAATTAAGAAGCTACTTATGTTAATTGAAATGTCTATGCAGATGGAACCAGAGTATCATGTTCACAAGTTCCTTGCTCTCCTGAAAGAGGAGGCTGTCGATCCCGTCCGTTCTTACAATTAAAAAAAAAAAATCAAGTTGGAAATGACAGGGTGCAGTGTATAAAATAATACAGAACATTCCCCACAATCCAGCTCCTCCTGTGAACATTGGATCATGGAACTAAGCCACTGAGTTCTGAGAGCTGTCACATTGATTATGCATGTAGTTTTAATATCCCTTCTGGTGTCTTGTAAACAAAATTACTTCTCTCTGTGCTTCTCATTAAGAATACTCAGGGCAAACTGTGGCAAAATGTTTTGTAGCAATGCTATAAGGTTTGCACACTTGTTTTGCTCAGGGCTGTCTTATTTGTTTTGAGATGTATCTATCAAGTAATGCATCTGCACACTCTAGTACATATAGTCCAGACTGTAGGACAGACGTGGAGTTTTTAAATAAATGCACTAATATCAACCAATCTTCTGGACAACTCACCCCTAATGTTCAAAAGGTAATTTGATTGCTTATGTCATGTAGTGATTGACAACCAGAAAAGCACATGGTATCTCTGTTGCTGAGGAAATAGACATTGGGGCCTAGTTATCAAGCCGTCAACCTCAAATACGCTGGAATTCCGCAGCGTATTTGTGGCAAGGCTGATTCGCCTTAGTTATCAAAGGCTCGAGACCGGCAAAAGTAGAATTTTGTGACGTAAGCATCGATCCGCCGGACTCAGTCCGACACAGATCGATTCTTACGTCACTCTAGATGTTCCGCACACAAGTGCGGCACATTCTCACTACTTTTGCTAGTTATCAAATGACTAGCAGGTACGCTCGGCACTTTTACGGCCCAGCGTACCTGGTTTTCAATCCGCCACCCCTGGAGGCGGCGGATCCCATAGGAATCAATGGGAGTCTGACCATAGCGAAAGTACAAGTTCGCTGCTGACAGACATCACATTGATTTCTATGGGAGCTGTCTACACCTAACACCCTAACATGTACCCCGAGTCTAAACACCACTAATCTGTCCCCCCTACACCGCCGCAACTAAATAAAGTTATTACCCCCTAAACCGCCGCTCCCGGAGCCCACCGCAAGCTACTCTATACATATTAACCCCTAAACCGCCGCTCCCGGAGCCCACCGCAACTATAATAAATGTATTAACCCGTAAACCGCCGCTCCCTGAACCCGCCGCAACCTATATTAAATGTATTAACCCCTAATATGCCCCCCCTACACCGTCGCCACCTATAATAAATTTATTAACCCCTATCCTGCCCCCCACTACGCCGCCACCACTGTAATAAAATTATTAACCCCTAAACCTAAGTCTAACCCTAACCCTAACACCCCCCTAACTTAAATATCAATTAAATAAATCTAAATAAATTAACTCTTATTAACTAAATGAATCCTATTTAAAACTAAATACTTACCTTTAAAATAAACCCTAATATAGCTACAATATAAATAATAATTATATTCTAGCTATCTTAGGATTTATATTTATTTTACAGGTACCTTTCAATTTATTTTAACTAGGTACAATAGCTATTAAACAGTTATTAACTATTTAATAGCTTACCTAGCTAAAATAAAGAGAAATGTACCTGTTAAATAAATCCTAACCTAAGTTACAATTACACCTAACACTACACTATACTTTAATAAATTATTCCTATTTAAAAATAAATACTTACCTGTAAAATAAACCCGAAGATAGCTACAATGTAATTAATAATTATATTGTAGCTATCTTAGGATTTATATTTATTTTACAGGTAACTTTGTATTTATTTTAGCTAGTTAGAATAGTTATTAAATAGTTATTAACTATTTAATAACTACCTAGCTAAAAGAAATACAAAATTACCTGTAAAATAAATCCTAACTTAAGTTACAATTAAACCTAATACTACACTATCATTTAATTAATTAAATAAACTACCTACAAATAACTACAATTAAATACAATTACATAAACTAACTAAAGTACAAAAAATAAAAAAAGCTAAGTTACAAACAATAAAAAAATAAGTTACAAACATGTTAAAAATATTACAACAATTTTAAGCTACTTACACCTAATCTAAGCCCCCTAATTTAAATAACAAACCCCCCCAAAATAAAAAAATGCCCTACCCTATTCTAAATTAAATAAATTTCAAAGCTCTTTTACCTTACCAGCCCTTAAAAGAGCCATTTGTGGGGGCATGCCCAAAGAAAACAGCTCTTTTGCCTGTAAAAGAAAAATACAACCCCCCCAACATTAAAACCCACCACCCACATACCCCTAATCTAACCCAAACCCCCCTTACAAAAACCTAACACTAATCCCCTGAAGATCATCCTACCTTTAGTTGTCTTCACTCAGCCGAGCCACCAATGGAACTGAAGAGGACATCCGTAGCGGAAGAAGTTAATCCTCCAAGCGGCGCTGAAGAAATCTTCCATCCGATGAAGTCATCATCCAGGTGGCGCTGAAGAAAAGTCTTCGATCCTGCCGATGTCATCTTCAAAGAGGCGCTGAAGAGGTCTTCTATCCGGGCGAAGTCATCTTCCAAGCCGGGTCTTGAATCTTCCTTCCGCCGACGCGGAACCACCTTCTTCACCGACGGACTACGACGAATGACGGCTCCTTTAAGGGACGTCATCCAAGATGGCGTCCCCTCAATTCCGATTGGCTGATAGGATTCTATCAGCCAATCGGAATTAAGGTAGGAAAATTCTGATTGGCTGATGGAATCAGCCAATCAGATTCAAGTTCAATCCGATTGGCTGATCCAATCAGCCAATCAGATTGAGCTCGCATTCTATTGGCTGATTGGAACATCCAATAGAATGCGAGCTCAATCTGATTGGCTGATTCAATCAGCCAATCAGATTTTTCCTACCTTAATCAATCGGAATTGAGGGGACGCCATCTTGGATGACGTCCCTTAAAGGAGCCGTCATTCGTCGTAGTCCGTCGGTGAAGAAGGTGGTTCCGCGTCGGCGGAAGGAAGATTCAAGACCCAGCTTGGAAGATGACTTCGCCCGGATAGAAGACCTCTTCAGCGCCTCTTTGAAGATGACATCGGCAGGATCGAAGACTTTTCTTCAGCGCCGCCTGGATGATGACTTCATCGGATGGAAGATTTCTTCAGCGCCGCTTGGAGGATTAACTTCTTCCGCTCCGGATGTCCACTTCGGTTCCATCGGTGGCTCGGCTGAGTGAAGACAACTAAAGGTAGGATGATCTTCAGGGGATTAGTGTTAGGTTTTTGTAAGGGGGGTTTGGGTTAGATTAGGGATTATGTGGGTGGTGGGTTTTAATGTTGGGGGGGGGTTGTATTTTTCTTTTACAGGCAAAAGAGCTGTTTTCTTTGGGGCATGCCCCCACAAATGGCCCTTTTAAGGGCTGGTAAGGTAAAAGAGCTTTGAAATTTATTTAATTTAGAATAGGGTAGGGCATTTTTTTTTATTTTGGGGGGGTTTGTTATTTTATTAGGGGGCTTAGATTAGGTGTAAGTAGCTTAAAATTGTTGTAATATTTTTAACATGTTTGTAACTTATTTTTTTATTTTTTGTAACTTAGCTTTTTTTATTTTTTGTACTTTAGTTAGTTTATGTAATTGTATTTAATTCTAGTTATTTGTAGGTAGTTTATTTAATTAATTTAATGATAGTGTAGTATTAGGTTTAATTGTAACTTAGGTTAGGATTTATTTTACAGGTAATTTTGTATTTCTTTTAGCTAGGTAGTTATTAAATAGTTAATAACTATTTAATAACTATTCTAACTAGCTAAAATAAATACAAAGTTACCTGTAAAATAAATATAAATCCTAAGATAGCTACAATATAATTATTAATTACATTGCAGCTATCTTAGGGTTTATTTTACAGGTAAGTATTTATTTTTAAATAGGAATAATTTATTAAAGTATAGTGTAGTGTTAGGTGTAATTGTAACTTAGGTTAGGATTTATTTAACAGGTACATTTCTCTTTATTTTAGCTAGGTAAGCTATTAAATAGTTAATAACTATTTAATAGCTATTGTACCTGGTTAAAATAAATTGAAAGGTACCTGTAAAATAAATATAAATCCTAAGATAGCTAGAATATAATTATTATTTATATTGTAGCTATATTAGGGTTTATTTTAAAGGTAAGTATTTAGTTTTAAATAGGATTCATTTAGTTAATAAGAGTTAATTTATTTAGATTTATTTAATTAATATTTAAGTTAGGGGGGCGTTAGGGTTAGGGTTAGACTTAGGTTTAGGGGTTAATAATTTTATTACAGTGGCGGCGGTGTAGTGGGGGGCAGATTAGGGGTTAATAAATTTATTATAGGTGGCGACGGTGTAGGGGGGGCAGGATAGGGGTTAATAGGTTTAATATAGGTTGCGGCGGGTTCAGGGAGCGGCGGTTTAGGGGTTAAACTATTTATTTAGTTGCGGAGAGGTGTGGGATCAGCAGGATAGGGGTTAATAATTTTATAATAGAGGGCGACGGTGTAGGGGGGCAGGATAGGGGTTACTAGGTATACTGTAGGTGGCAGCGGTGTCCGGGAGCGGCGGTTTAGGGGTTAATACATTTATAAGAGTTGCGGCAGGGTCTAGGAGCGGCGGTTTAGGGGTTAATACATTTATAAGAGTTGCGGCAGGGTCTAGGAGCGGCGGTTTAGGGGTTAGTAACTTTATTTAGTTGCGGGGGGCTCCGGGGGCGCCGGTATAGGGGGTAGAACAGTGTAGTTTAGTGTGAGTGCTTAGTGACAGGCTAGCAATAAAGCTGGGAAAAAGCCGAAGGGCAGCGAGATCGGATGAGTGATAACTCTCACAGTCCGCTGCTCATCGCCCCGCGGCTTTTTGACAGCTTTATTTGATAACTTAGGCGTATTTTTTCAGGTCCGCGGCGGCGATGTGAGGCGAGCTTAGGCGGGCGTATTGGGCCGGCGAAGCCAGAAAAGTAGACGGCTTGATAACTACCCCCCATAGAGTCCAATATAACCCCCTGAAACTTAGTAAAGTTATAAACTCTGAAAAATAAAAGTTTTGTAGTCTTACCAAGGTTTAGGTTAATGTTGGGATGATTGGCTGTTGATATACCTCTCACTCTGCATGTCTGAAGCTTTTTACATTCTCTCAGTTAGTGTGAGCACTGTGCTCGTCTGCTTAACTCCTAATACACCAGAGCATTTGGGAGCTTATTGGCATTAAACCCCTTCTTGACACTTGAATCCGTCAATATTGTGACTTCTTTGCAGTAAAAATCAATGTGAATCTGTGGCTTCTTTATTTACCCCAACCCTTCTTATACATTTCCTCTCCTTCATATGATATATATAAAATTTTATTGTGGATTTTATGTTTTTCTGTGATGTAATAAATATTCTATGGGTTACCACAATTGTTGATGGTTACAATAAACAAATTAATTATTGGAAAAAAAATGGACAGTTAGCATATAATATAAATACATTATCTCCTTACAAACACATAAATATCTTGGGGACAAAAAATACTTTTTAGACATATTGAATGAAAGAATTACACGCCTTGCATATTGCATTTAAGCTGCTAAGAGATTGAAATGATGGTAAGCTATTTCTTTAAATGAAGCTAAGTGGTACCAGTGTAATAGGAATAGCAAAGTGGTTGACACTTATTGCTGGGAATTGACAGAAATGTTCATTTGTGGTTTACTGGCTCAGCTAAAATGACTTTAAAATTAAGCATCTAGTTGACTTATATGTCGATAAATGTGTTGCATTACCACTGAAATAGCTGGAAACTCTAATGTATTTACTAAAATGTCAAAAATGATATACATTATCTTTACCCTGACTGATTTGATCCATACTTAGAATTTATTTTCTCTGTGTCTGAATTCAATGAAAACAAAACCCAGGAGGAACACCTTATAATTATTAAGTGGCTACATCTTGATTATTGGTTGTTTGATTAAGCATACAATATGTGTCAGTCTGGGCTTGTTCAGTAATAAAGATACATCATAGTACCACATTACCAGGAATATATTGGCACAATAACATATACATAGTTAACTCATTCCACATTCGAATAATTGAAAGCTGCTTATATATAAGTTCTTTTGATTAGTAATATTTCTAAAGCTTGCAGTGCAAAAATACAATTTTATCCCTTATGTTAAATGATTGGACATCACTTTAGTAAAGTGTATGTTTTAAAATGCTTGTTCCTGCCGTAAATAAAACAAATTTACATGCTTGTGGAGGAACAGCATAAATATAAATTTTGAATAACAATTTCACATTCTTTCATTAAGAAACTTTTTATTTTGTACGAGTTATACATTATTTTGGAGTATAGTGTCCATGTATTACTACTTATGGAACATTACCTACCTAATTGGGCTACTGTTAGGAAATGCATAATAAACAAAATCCCTGCCAGAACTTGTCTGACAATTTTGTTAATTTATAAAAAAAACAAATGCATTGAGGCCTATTTATCAAGCCGTCAACTGCAAATACGCTGGAATTCTGCAGCGTAATTGTAGCGAGCCTGATTCGCCCTATTTATCAAAGCCTACAGACCGGCAAAAGTTGAAATTTGTGACGTAATATACGATCCGCCGGTTTCAGTCCGACACAGATCGATGCTTACATCATTACAGATGTTCCAAATACAAATTCGGCACTATCTGACAACTTTTGCAAGTTATCAAACTTCTAACAGGTACGCTCGCCACTATTCCGGCCCAGCGTACCTGGTTGTCAATCCTCCACCCTGGAGGCCGCAGATGCCATAGAAATCAATGGGAGTCTGAAAGCAGCGAAAGCTAATGTTCGCTGCTGCCAGATATTCCATTGATTTCTATGGTAGAATAAAAGTTAAGTTTACACCTAACACCCTAACATAAGCCCAGAGTCTAAACACCCCTAATCTGCCGCCACCTACATAATGTTATTAACCCCTATCCTGCCGCTCCCGGACCCCACCGCCACCTAAATAAAAGTTATTAACCCCTATTGTGCCGCTCCCGGACCCCGCCGCCATCTAAATAAATATATTAACCCCATATCCCGCCGCTCCTGGACCCCCCACAACTAAATAAAGTTATTTACCCATATACCGTCGCTCCCTGAGCCCACTGCAACTAAATAAATGTATTAACCCCTAAACCCCTGGCCTCCCACATCACTACCACATACTAAACCTATTAACCCCTAAACCACCAGCCCCCCACATCATCATAAACTAAATTAACCTATTAACCCCTAAACCTAACAACCCACTAACTGTACATTAAAATTACTGCATCCCTATCTTATAATAAATTTAAACTTACCTTTAGAATTAAATTAAACTATATTAAACTATTAATGAGCCTACCCTTAGTGATGTCGCAAATCTAAAAATTTGGGTTCGCGAACGCCGAACGCGAACTTCCACAAACGGGTGAACCGGGCGAACCGCCATAGACTTCTATAGGCAAGCAAACTTTAAAACCCACAGGGACTCTTTCTGGCCACAATAGTGATGGAAAAGTTGTTTCAAGGGGACTAACACCTGGACTGTGGCATGCCGGAGGGGGATCCATGGCAAAACTCCCATTGAAAATTACATAGTTGATGCAGTGTCTGGTTTTAAGCCATAAAGGGCATAAATCACCTAACATTCCTAAATTGTTTGGAATAACGTGCTTTAAAACATCAGGTATGATGTTGTATCGATCAGGTAGTGTAAGGGTTACGCCCGCTTCACAGTGACAGACCAAACTCTCTGTTTAAAGGGACAGTCTACACCAGAATTTTTATTGTTTTAAAAGCTAGATAATCCCTTTATTACCCATTTCCCAGTTTTGCATAACTAACACATTTATAATAATATACTTTTAACCTCTGTGATTATCTTGTATCTAAGCCTCTGCAAACTGCCCCTTTTTTCAGTTCTTTTGACAGACTTGCAGTCTAGCCAATCAGTGCCTGCTCCCAGATAACTTCTCGTGCACGAACACAGTGTTATCTATATGAAATACGTGAACTAACACCCTCTAGTGGTGAAAAACTGTTAAAATGCAATCTGAAAGAGGTGGGCTTCAAGGTCTAAGAAATTAGCATATGAACCTCCTAGGTTAAGCTTTCAACTAAGAATACCAAGAGAACAAAGCAAAATTGGTGATAAAAGTAAATTGGAAAATTATTTAAAATTACATGCTCTATCTGAATCATGAAAGTTTATTTTGGCCTAGACTGTCCCTTTAACGCACCGCAAATAACCGCAAACAGTCCATTTGCACAACCGCAAACTCCCCATTTGCACAAGGTTGGATACCAAGCTAGCCATGTCCGTTCCTTGTCCTCACTGATGTCACTGAAGGTCTCTTCCTCCACCCAGCCACGTACAACATCAAGGTTCCCCTAAAGGTGACAACAAGCCCCCTTCGACGCCTGCTGTGTTTGGTCTTTTACCTCCTCAATGCCACCTTCCTCCTCTGACTCCTCTTCTTCAGACTCCTCTCTCTGCGTTGCCTCTCTCTGCATTATTATAAGGTGTGTTAAGTAGCACTATTCCTATCAGTTTAATCCCTGTTATGTGCCTTTTTTTTGGTTTGGTTCTTAAAGCCACAGTGCAGCACCAGAGGCCAGAAAAATTAGACATGTACACATGCCTGAAAAATTAGGTATTGTTGAAAATTGATGTTTGTTTCCCAGGCAGAAAGTACCCTAAACATTGTGGCTTGAACCCCAGTTGGTGGCGGATAAGTGATGCAAGTCATCCGGCATTCAGAAATGAAATACAGCAGCGTGTGGACCATTTGTAGCCCAAGGCAGCTCATCTCATCAGGCCTTTTTTAGTCGAATGTATCGCCCACTGTCAGTCATTCGGGATCCATCCCTCATTCATCTTAATAAAGGTGAGGTAATCTAGACTTTTTTGACCTAGTCGACTTCTCTTCTCAGTGACAATACCTCCTGCTGCACTGAAGGTCCTTTCTGACAGGACACTTGAAGCGGGGCAGGCCAGAAGTTCTATCGCAAATTGGGATAGCTTAGGCCACAGGTCAAGCCTGCACACCCAGTAGTCAAGGGGTTCATCGCTCCTCAGAGTGTCGAAATCTGCAGTTAAGGCGAGGTAGTCTGCTACCTGTCGGTCGAGTCGTTCTCTGAGGGTGGACCCCGAAGGGCTGTGGCGATGCGTAGGACTTAAAAAGCTCTGCATGTCCTCCATCAACAACACGTCTGTAAAGCGTCCTGTCCTTGACGGCGTGGTCGTGGGAGGAGGAGGATTACTTTCACCTCTTCCCCTGTTAGATTCCCGTTGTGCTGTGACATCACCCTTATACGCTGTGTAAAGCATACTTTTTAATTTATTTTGGAACTGCTGCATCCTTTCCGACTTGCGGTAATTCGGTAACATTTCAGGCACTTTATGCTTATACCGGGGGTCTAGTAGCGTGGACACCCAGTACAGGTCATTCTCCTTCAGACTTTTTATACGAGGGTCCCTCAACAGGCACGACAGCATGAAAGACCCCATTTGCACAAGGTTGGATGCCGAGCTACTCATGTCCCATTCCTCATCCTCAGTGATCTCACTGAAGGTATCTTCTTCCCCCCAGCCACATACAACACCACGGATACCAGATAGGTGACAACGAGCACATTGGGATGCCTGTTGTGGTTGGTCTACCTCCTCCCCCTCAAAGCCACATTCCTCCTATGACTCCTCTTCCTCACAATCCTCTTCCAGCGTTGCCACATTTCCAGTAAGCGATGCTGATAAGGCTGTTTCTGGTGGTGATGGTGACCACAACTCTTCCTTTTCCTCTTCACGCTCATCTACAGCCTGATCCAGCACTCTTCGCAGGGCACGCTCCAGGAAGAAAACAAATGGTATGATGTTGCTGATGGTGCCTTCGGTGTGACTGACTAGGACGCATGAGCCTACAAGCATTGCGCATGAGCATCCAGTAACGTGGCAAAAAAATTCCCAGCTCCGCAGAGGCTGTCCTAGCACCCCGTTCATACAAATAGTCGTTAACGGCTTTTACTTGTTGGATCAGGCGGTCGATCATTAGGAGTGTTGATTTCCAACATGTCAGGCTGTCGCAAATCAAGCGCCTCACTGGCATGTTGTTTCGCCACTGGATATCTGAAAAGTGCACCATGGCCGTGTAGGAATGCCTGAAATGGCCACACACCTTCCTGGCCTGCTTCAGGACGTCCTGTAAGCCTGGGTACTTATGCACAAAGCGTTGTATGATCAGATTACACACATGTGCCATGCACAGCACATGTGTCAACTTCCACCAAATTGCTTCCGTTGTCACTAACCACTTTGCCGACGTGTGCGTTCAGGGCAGACAGGAGTGCTGGTCCGGTGTGACTCTCTCCTTTCAGGCAAGTCAACCCCAAGACGGCGTGACACTCCCGTATCCGGGATGTGGAATAGTACCTTGGGAGCTGGGGGGGTGCCGTTGATGTGGAGCAAGATGCAGCAGCAGAAGAGGACTCAACCAAGGAGGTTATGGAAGAGGATGGAGTAGGAGGAGTAGAGGAGGTGGCAGCAGGCCTGCCTGCAAGTTGTGGCGGTGTCACCAACTCCTCTGCAGAGCCATGCATTCCATGCTTGGCAGCCGTCAGCAGGTTTACCCAATTCGCAGTGTAGGTGATATACCTGCCCTGACCATGCTTTGCAGACCAGGTATCAGTGGTCAGATGGACCCTTGCCTCAACACTGTGTGCCAGACATGCCATTACTTCCTTTTGCACAATTGAGTACAGGTTGGGGATTGCCTTTTGTGCAAAGAAATTTCATCCGGGTACCTTCCACTGCAGTGTCCCAATAGCTACAAATTTTTTGAACGCCTCAGACTCCACCAGCTTGTATGGTAAAAGCTGGTGGGCTAAGAGTTCAGTCAAGCCAGCTGTCAGATGCCGGGCAAGGGGGTGACTTTGTGACATTGGCTTCTTACGCTCAAACATGTCCTTGACGGACACCTGACTGTGGGCAGATGAGCAGGAACTGCTCAAGGCGAGACACGGAGTGGCGGATGGTTTAGAGGGGGCAAGGAGGACAGCAGTGGTTGACGTGGCTGAAGATGCTGGACCAACAGGAGGATGGCGGCTTTGAGTTTGTGTGCTGCTTCTACTCATGTGTTGATCCCATAGGCATTTGTGATGTGCGATCGTGTGTCTTCGCAAAGCAGTTGTACCTAGGTGGGTGTTGGACTTCCCACGACTCAGTTTCTTTTGGCACAGGTTGCAAATGGCATCGCTGTTGTCAGAGGCAGACACACAAAAAAAATGCCACACTGCTGGGCTCTGCAATGACGGCATTCTGGTGGTGGCAACAGCATGCGTTGATTGGTGTGTTGTCTGGCTGATCCCGGGTGCCGATGCATGCTGTCTGACTGTGCCACTAGCTCCTTGCGACAACCTCCCCCTCCTTCCAACTCGTCTCCTCCTCCTCTCTGTCTCCCCATCTGAACTTTCCCCCTCTTCTTCTTCTCTTCTAGTGGGCACCCACGTGACATCCACGGACGCATCGTCATCATCAACCGCTTCACTTGTATCTGACAAGTCAACAAAGGAAGCAGCAGCGGGTACAACATCATCATCATCACACCGTACGTCCATGTGTGTAATGCTGCCTGACTGAGACATATCCCTGTTATCTACATCCTCTGGCAATAATGGTTGCGCATCACTATCACTCATTTCTTCCAACTGATGTGTAAATAACTCCTCTGACAGATCAAGTGAAGTGGCTGTGGTGCTTATGTTGGTGGTGGCGGCAGGCGGGCGAGTAGTAACTTGAGAGGTGCCCGAAGCTAAGCTGGAGGAGGATGGTGCATCAAGGTTCCGAGTGGAAGCTGTAGAAGATTGGGTGTCCTGTGTTATCCAGTCAACTATGTCCTCAGAAATGTTTGAGTTAGGGGTATGTGGCCTCTGAACACTGGTCATTATTCTAGGGCCAAAGGGAATCACAGCACCACGAACACGACGGCCCCTTCGGGGTGGCCTGCCTCTGCCTGTCACTTTTTTTTTGATTAGTGGTACTATGCGTGCAAGCTACTGTGACAACAGATATGAGTGGCACTGTACACTGGCAGAAGTTGGCAGAGTAGACGCTGTAGGCCTGACACACACGCTTGCAGACAACGAACTGCTATTCAATCTATTACAGTCAAAAAAAAATTTTTTTTAAAAATGTACACTACTGTTACACCAGATATGAGCTGCACTGGTGTGACACTGTGCCCTGGCAGGCACTGAAACGCACACGTGTGAAGGAAACTGACTGCTATTATTTAACACAGTCAAAAAAGTGTTGTTTTTTTAAATCTACACTACTGTTACACCAGATATGAGTTGCACTGGGGTGACACTGTGCCCTGGCAGGCAGGCACTTAAATGCACACGTGTGAAGGAAACTGACTGCTATTATTTAACACAGTCAAAAAAGTGGGGTTTTTTTAAATGTACACTACTGTTACACCAGATATGAGTTGCACTGGGGTGACACTGTGCCCTGGCAGGCAGGCACTTAAACGCACACGTGTGAAGGAAACTGACTGCTATTATTTAACACAGTCAAAAAAGTGTTGTTTTTTATAAATCTACACTACTGTTACACCAGATATGAGTTGCACTGGGGTGACACTGTGCCCTGGCAGGCAGGCACTTAAACGCACACGTGTGAAGGAAACTGACTAATATAATTTAACACAGTCAAAAAAGTGTTTTTTTTTTTTTAAATCTACACTACTGTTACACCAGATATGAGTGGTGGCACTGGGCAAGTGGGCACAGTATACGGTGTGAGCCTGACACACACGCTGGCAGGCAGGGAACTGCAATTAGATTACACAGAGGAAAAAAAAGCAGCCCTAAAAAGGGCTTTTTGGGGTGCTGTCCTTACAGCAGAGATCAGATGAGTCCTTCAGGACTGTAGTGGACACTGAATACACTAGCCTAGCTATAGATTTCCCTACTAAATCAGCAGCAGCTACACTGTCCATCCTCTCACTAACAATGCAGCTTCTGAATTAATCTAAAATGGATGCTGTCCAGGAGGTAGGAGGGTCTGGGAGGGAGGGTCTGCTGCTGATTGGCTGGAATGTGCCTGCTGACTGTGAGATACAGGGTCAAAGTATTACTCAATGATGACGAATAGGGGGCGGATCGAACATCGCATATGTTCGCCCGCCGCGCAAACGCGAACAAGCTATGTTCGCCGGGAACTATTCGCCGGCGAACAATTCGCGACATCACTACCTACCCTAACTATTATACTAAAATTACATTAAACTATATTAAACTATTAATGAACCTACCCTAACTATTATACTAACATTATATTAAACTATATTAAACTATTAATTAACCTACCCTAACTATTATACTAAAATTACATTAAACTATATTAAACTATTAATGAACCTACCCTAACTATTATACTAAAATTACATTAAACTACAAATTAAATTAACTATATTGCATATTTAAAAACCTAACCCTTCTCAAGTTACTTAAATCTACAATAAAGAAGTTTCAAAAAAATAACAACTAAGTTACACAAAATAAAAAACACTGTTACAAAAAAATAAAAAACACTAAGTTACACAAAATAAAAACACTAAATTACAAAAAAACATAAACACTAAATTGCACAAAATAAAAAATAAATTATCAAATATTTAAACTAATTACACCTAATCTAATAGCCTTATGAAAATAAAAAGCCCCCCCAAAATTAAAAAAAAACCCTAGTCTAAACTAAACTGCCAATAGCCCTTAAAAGGGCCTTTTTCAGGGCATTGCCCCAAAGAAATCAGCTCTTTTACCTGTAAATAAAAATACAAATACCCCCCAACAGTAAAACCCACCACCCACACAACCAAACCCCCCAAATAAAAACCTATCTAAAAAACCTAAGCTCCCCATTGCTCTGAAAAGGGCATTTGAATGGGCATTGCACTTAAAAGGGCATTTAGCTCTTTTTCCGCCCAAAGTCCCTAATCTAAAATTAAAACCCACCCAATAAACCTTTAAAGAACCTTACACTAACCCCCGAAGATCCACTTACAGTTTTTGAGGACCCGACATCCAACCTCAACGAAGCAGCAGAAGTCCTCAGTGAAGCCGACCGAAGTCTTCATCCAAGCGGGCCGAAGTCTTCATCCAACCGGGCCGAAGTCTTCATCCAACGGGGCAGAAGTCTTCTTCCAGACGGCATCTTCTATCTTCATCCATCCGGCTCGGAGCGGCTCCATCTTCAAGACATCCGGTGCGGAGCATCCTCTTCTGATAACGTCTTCTGGAACAATGAAGTTTCCTTTTAAATGACATCATCCAATATGGCGTCCCTTACATTGCGATTGGCTGATAGAATTCTATCAGCCAATAGGAATTATGGTGGAAAAAATCCTATTGGCTGTTGCAATCAGCCAATAGGATTGAGCTTTCATCCTATTGGCTGATCCAATCAGCCAATAGAATGCGAGCTCAATCCTATTGGCTGGTTGGATGAAGACTTTGGCCCACTTGGATGAACACTTCTGCCTACTTCGCTGAGGACTTCTGCCGCTTCATTGAGGATGGATGTCGGGTCTTCAAAAACTGTAAGTGGATCTTCGGGGGTTAGTGTTAGGTTTTTTTAAGGGTTTATTGGGTGGGTTTTAATTTTAGATTAGGGACTTTGGGCGGAAAAAGAGCTAAATGCCCTTTTCAGGGCAATGCCCTTTTCAGGGCAATGGGGAGCTTAGGTTTTTTAGATAGGTTTTTATTTGGGGGGTTTGGTTGTGTGGGTGGTGGGTTTTACTGTTGGGGGGATATTTGTATTTTTATTTACAGGTAAAGAGCTGATTTCTTTGGGTCAATGCCCCTCAAAAGGCCCTTTTAAGGGTTATTGGTTGTTTATTGTAGGCTAGGTTTTTTTTTATTTTGGGGGGCTTTTTTATTTTCATAGGGCTATTAGATTAGGTGTAATTAGTTTAAATATTTGATCATTTATTTTTTATTTTGTGTAATTTAGTGTTTATTTCTTTTTTTGTTAGTTTTTTATAACTTAGTTGTTAGTTTTTTGTAACTTAGTTGTTAGTTTTTTGTAATTTAGTCATTTTTAATAGTAGATTTAAATAATTTGAGTAGGATTAGGTTTTTAAATATGTAATATATGTAATATAGTTAATTTAATTTGTAGTTTAATGAAATTTTAGTATAATTGGGTAGGTTAATGAATAGTTTAATATAGTTTAATGTAATTTAATGTAATTTTAGTATAATAGTTAGGGTAGGTTCATTAGTAGTTTAATATAGTTTAATTTAATTCTAAAGGTAAGTTTAAATGTATTATAAGATAGGGATGAGGTAATTTTAATGTAAAGTTAGCAGGTTGTTAGGTTTAGGGGTTAAAGGGACATGAAACCCAAATTTTTTTCTTTCATGATTTAGAAAGAGCATGTAATTTTAAACAACTTTCTAATTTACATCTATTATCTAATTTGCTTCATTCTCTTGATATCCTATGCTGAAAAGCATATCTAGATAGGCTCAGTAGCTGCTGATTGGTGGCTGCACACAGATGTCTCGTGTGATTAGCTCACCCATTTGCATTGTTATTTCTTCAATCTAAAGAATGAAGCAAATTAGATAATAGAAGTAAATTGGAATATTGCTTAAAATTGTATTCTCTATCTGAATTATGAAAGAAAAAATTTGGGTTTAGTGTCCCTTTAATAGGTTAATTTAGTTTATGGCGATGTGGGGGGCTGGCGGTTTAGGGGTTAATAGGTTTAGTAAGTGGTAGTGATGTGGGAGGCAAGGGTTTTAGGGGTTAATACATTTATTTAGTTGCGGTGGGCTCCGGGAGCGGAGGGTTGGGGGTTAATAACTTTATTAGAGTTGCAGTGGGCTCCGGGAGCGGCAGGATAGGGGTTAATAACTTTATTTAGTTGCAGCGGGGTCCGGGAGCAGCGGGATAGGGGTTAATAACTTTATTAGAGCTGCGGTGGGCTCCGGGAGCGGAGGGATGAGGGTTAATAACTTTATTAGAGTTGCGGTGGGCTCCGGGAGTGGAGGGATGGGGGTTAATAACTTTATTAGAGTTGCGGTGGGCTCTGGGAGCAGGGGATGGGGGTTAATAACTTTATTAGAGTTGCTGTGGGCTCCGGGAGCGGAGGGATAGGGGTTAATAACTTTATTAGAGTTGCGGTGGGCTCCGGGAGCAGCGGGATGGGGGTTAATAACTTTAGTTGCAGCGGGGACCGGGAGCGGCGGGATAGGGGTTAAACATTTTAGTATAGTGGCGGTATTTAGTGACAGGATATAAATAAAGCTGAGAAAAAGCCGAATAGCAGCGAGATCGATGACTGCTAGTTAACAACAGTCCGCTGCTCATCGCCCCGTACTTGGTGTGCGGCTTTTTGACAGCTTTTTTAATAAATAAGGAGAGCGTATTCAGGTTCGCGGCCGTGATGTTATACAAGCGTATTGGTGCCGTCGAATGCAGCACAGTTGACGGCTTGATAAATAGGCCTCTATGTCTTGTTTTACTTATAACACTGTTTATTGGTATGTTAACGTACAACATCAACATCTAAGCAGTTGCATTATGAGGAAGCATTTAACTGCAAGTTAAAAACAGTTGTCTTAAGATCGCTCAGAGGTGGTAGATTAAAATAACTCCAGACTTATCCAATGTGGGTGATCAACAACCTTTGCTTTTGTGTGATTGGTTGAATGATTGCACAAGAAAGTGCTTGTGCAATTTTAACTCACACCAGCAATGAGTGCAACACTGGCAGCAAGAACAGGCAGACACGTTCTTAAAAGCAGGCCTATGGGCTAGATTACAAGTGGCACGGTAAATATTTTTTTTCATTCACGTTCAAACACTGCTAAAAGTAAACTTTTAATGTAGGCAGGATAGTGTGCATATTACAAGTTGAAAGTAAATTCGTGCAAACGAAACCCAAACCGTGCTATCTTCAGGACTACGGATATCGAGGCTGCATTAACACATTCTCCCCATAAACTTCAATTGAGTGGGTTTATACAAGACACCTAACACACTTCTCAAGAGCTAATCCGACACCATGATAGACCTACAGTTCTAAACTCAAGGGTAGTTATGAATATTTTACATTCCAATGTTCTTTACATAGATGGAAAATATACATATATATATATATATATATATATATATATATATATATATATATATATATATATACTACTGACAACTTTGTACTCAAATGTATTTTATATTCCTGGACTAGGTTACTCAGTACACATATCCTGGTTCCCTATGTGGATTATTGTATATGCTTTTACTTACCTCATAACGATTGAGGTCTGATTTGTGAGTGCAAACTTTATATTGTTTCAGTTTTATGTTTGAATAAATAGAATGTACTTCACTATATAAGTGTTTGTTTACTTCCATATACCTATTCCACTACCTGGGAGACCAAAGTGTGGATGTACAGTGAGCAAAGGATACTACCATACTTCAAGAGAAGAACAGCAGATCTGAACCCCTGGATTTCCTGTTCCCATATTTAGAGAGCAGTTTTTGTAGCGGAGGTAGCTGTGCTCCACTTTCTCTTCAGTGGCTACTTACCTCATACTGATTGAGGTATTTTAAAGTAAGTGACTTGGTATAGGGTCTAATATCCCATACTTACTTTCTCTGTGAACAAGATCACAAAACAAAGGTGCCTCCTAGTGTGATACAGTGGATGTAATTGTATAAATAAGATGCTAAATGAGTACTCACAAGTGGAGCAGCACCCAATTGTGCTAAATAAGGCAGACTGGGAACTTGCAGTGTCCCAGCTCACTGTCTCCGCATTAGTACCGGTATCCCCAATGTCCTCAGTGGATAAAAATAAGCTCAGACTCTCAATGATAGTATTAAAATGAACCACAGTTTAATGGCATATAAAATTCAGATGTCAATCAAATGACTCTGACACATAAAATGCAACGCGTTTCTCAGACTAATGTCTGTTTCATCAGGCTTCTGTTCACAAAATGAGAGCTCTGGCTTAAATATAACAAAGGACCAATCCCTGTCTACTATTATCAAATACACCCTTCAGGTGTGAGTAAGCTTAATTTGTCCCATTCAAACTGTTGGGGGTGTAGTCAACCTATTTCTAAAACTCTGACATCAAGTCAAACTCTAATACACAATCATTACTGATACAGTACCTATGTAGGCATTATTCAATTACAACTTTAAATATTACCCAAATGGGAGTATCATGTCAGCACAGTATATGTTTATGTCCAAATTACATTTTCTGTGTTTATATGTAATTCTACGATGTCCTATTGATGTTAATTATTAAACTTATATCAAATTGGTCCACACCAAGTTTGTGAAATGAAAAGGATTTTTTACCTACCAATGCGTTTATTTAGACCAGTTTGAAAACAGATCCGCTTATCACGGATTTATAAGTTGCAATGTATAACTATAATTTCTTCAAAATATATCCATTGTGATACTTTATACAAGATGTTTAATATATAACACAATAAATTGGAGTACCTTAATGTTCTATGAATGATTTATGCAGTGGCAGTTCCGAGTTGCCTCTAGTGACACACGGAAAATAGTTCTGTATACGTCACCGCAAACAAAGAGGAGGCCTGTTAGGACTAATGCCGTCAAATTACAACTAAAGCACGTAACTCATCAGTGACAAGCTATTCGCTCCTTCCCTAGAGAGCCCATGTCCATTGATGTAAAAGTAACTTGCTAATTGTGCGTTTTAGGTTATATATTACCCACATGTAGTGCGCTAAAACTCCTAAATATAATAGACCATTATGATTCAATATGACTATGTGCTAGATGACAAAAAAAATAATAAAACCATCATCATAGCTCATCAATAATGATCAAAATCAGATCAGTGTAAAAAATTAGAAATAACACTAAGTGGTGTTTATGTGCAACTCAGCTTGAGCTTCAGCTGTTTATAAGAATGATCCTAAAGTGTATACTTAGGATGATTGTGTGTATATTTTTATTAACGTTAAGTGTTTAGATGTTTAAATTGCTGTAAACGTCCCAATATGTGCTTTATATGAAGATATGTGATAATGTGTGTTGAGATAGTATAATAAATGTGAGTGTAAAACTTTCTAATATGGTGCTAATAAAAGTTAATGAAGAATGTAATCTATAATATTGTTAATCTAATAATAATGTGTAATGAATTGTAAAAACAAAATGAATTTTGGTGTATCTCATGTTTGTGTATTTCAATTAGTGTATCAATGTGGGCTATAGATATCAAATATAGCCCTGTCTATCTATATACTGTATATAAAAAGAGAATGGTGATAGTTACATCATGGATATATATATATATATACAGTGAACTATTATATAGGCTACAAAAGGAGTCAGTTCTAACATGTTAATAATATCAAAAAGTTTCCCTTAATACGTGTAGCTAACTGAACTCAATATGTCTATGAAACTACCACCCATTCCTAAATGTATGGTTAACTTAGTCCCGTCTCTATTAATAAGATGACCTATAATAGCCAATGTTGTATGCAAGGATTATGATGACATGAGTAACTCCCAGCTGGTGTACAATATATTAAAGGGCACGGAAATAATACAGATAATTAAAAAGCAGCCATATCTATGTTTTCGTTTAACCCTGCTGGAAATAGGGTATTGAAATTATAGATCCAGTAGGTTTCTCTATGGCATAGGCTCTTAAACCTATTGATACCCTGCTTAAAAGGAATCTTTTCCAGATGGGTAATCCGAAATTGACATTTAGAACCAGAGTGGCACTGTACATGGTGTCGCGAAACACTATGTTTAAGGCTGCCCTTATCAACATTTCTATAGTGTTCACCCCATCTACTTCTAACTTTCCTGATAGTCCTACCTAAATATTGGGCTCCACAAATACAAGTGAGTAAATATATTACATAATTTGAGCTACAATCCAATCTATTTTTAAATTGATAAGTGTAACCTGAGGAAGTAGATGTAACACTAGTAACCCCATGTGTAATATATTTACAAATATTACATCTTTTTATTCTACATCTAAATGATCCTTTATGCTGATAATTATTATTATGGTCTCCTATCTTAAAGGCTTTTTTAGACATTATGATTTTACTTGGGGCTACTTTCTGTTTTATGGTGGGGGCTCTCCTATATGTGATGTTAGGTCGATCTTCTAAAATTCTCTTTAGTATAGAATCTTTCTTAAGGAGATACCAATGCTTGTTAATTATTTTTTTTTATAGCTTTATAATTTGAATTGTAGTTGGTAAAGAATGACATTTTTCCTTTTATTATTATTATTCGGCAATTTTTTGGGAGGAGGATTAAGAATGGTTTCTCTCTCTAGTTGTCTAGCCCTCAGATACCCTTCCTCTATAAGCGCTGGAGGATAGCCCTTTTCAATAAATCTGTTTTTAAGAATATGGGACTGTTCATCGTATGTTTCTATTAAGGTACAGTTGTGCCTAATGCGTCTAAACTGGCTGAAAGGCATGTTTCTCTTCCAACCGCCTAGATGATTACTCTGATAGTTTAAAAAGTTATTACTATCCACTAGCTTGAAGAAGGTTTTAGATTTAACCAAATTATTAACATCCCATGTGAGAACTATATCATGATAGTCAATTTCTTCCGGATGTATTTTATGGGTAAAAGTGAGACCAAAGGAATTGTCATTTAATTTAAGAGCAAAGTCTCTAGCTGAGTTAATGGTCCCATTCCAGATGAAAACTAGGTCATCAATATATCTGCCATAGAAGACAAGGTTCTCCCTCCAGCCTTGATTTAAGACATAAGTGTCCTCAAATCGTCCCATAACCAGATTGGCAAAGCTGGGGCGAACCTGGTCCCCATGGCAGTACCTTTTGTCTGAAGGTAATAGTTGTCTAAATATTTAAAATAATTGTGTTAAAGTATGAAGTTAATCAACTCAAGTAGATACTCCTTCTATATCTTTGGCATATAGATATCTATGTCTAAATAGTCT
The DNA here is from genome assembly GCF_027579735.1 of Bombina bombina. Classification (NCBI taxonomy): domain Eukaryota; kingdom Metazoa; phylum Chordata; class Amphibia; order Anura; family Bombinatoridae; genus Bombina; species Bombina bombina. Next base: position 671,711,547 of record NC_069499.1, read on the forward strand.
GATACACAGTGTACACCTATTTCATGTGAGATGTTGGAGTATAATGCATTGACATCACATGTCATCCATAAGTACTGATCTCCTCTTTTTATATTAGATAGTTTCTGAAGTAGGTCAGTGGTATCCCTAATAAAAGAAGGAAGTTGCCTAACATACTTCTGCAAATAAAAATAAACATAGGCTGATAGATGGTAATACTTTTAATACCAGATATAATAGGCCTTCCAGGAGGGGTTTGTAAATACTTATGGATTTTTGGAAGGTGGTAAAAATACGAAATATTAGGATATTTCGGTGTTAAATACTGTTTCTCTTTCAACGTCAGAATACCTTCCTCAAACCCAAATTGAATTATAGAGTTAAGTTTTTTAGTAAAAATTGATGTGGGGTCTTGATCTAATGACCTATAGTATTGTGCATCCTTTATTATTCTTTCCGCTTCTTTAAGATAATCTTGGTAGTCCTGTAGGACTATCCCCCCCCCTTGTCAGCCTGGTGGATGACTATTGATTCATTGGTCAATAGATTTAATAAAGCCTTTCTTTCATTTGGCCATAAGTTTTAGTTACCCAAAATATGTTTGGAAATGCGGGCTAGGTCTTCCAGAACTAAACTCTGGAATAAATCTATAAATGATCCATCCTCTCTTGGTGGCATAAAAGAGGAGGGGGGACATTTGTCCGAATGCATATAGCCATCATATAGATGGTCCACTATGTGGTCAATGTCATTATGTACAACTAAATGAGGATGTCTCTCCTCCATCTGGTCTGTGAGGATGGGGATACATTCAATACCCTTATTTTTTAATGCTTTTTTTAGCAAAATACTTTTGCAAGGACAATTTACGAGTAAACCTGTTAAGGTTTATCAGAGGAGGAGTGACTACTCTGCCGCAGATACCAAGGGACGTTCCTAATTGGCCAAACAGTGTCCCAGCTGATGCATCAGCGTTAAGGCTCAGGCTGGGACACTGTTTGACCAATTAGGAACGTTTCTTGATATCTGTGGCAGAGTAGCCACTCCTCCTCTGATACGTCACATTGGTGTATTCATGCCCAGAGAGGGTGGGAGTGGACAAGTGTTTGTATGAACGTCATAACATCAGATACAAGTTTAAGATACGTGCAAAATTACCTCTTGATGTACTTTGCCTATGACCTGAAGTGCAGTTTGATCTGCCGTCGATCTTTATATTGGAACGAGACTGCTTGTAAAGTACATAGTGTGTTTACTTACGGAACTTTAGAGCAGTTGAATCTGCGGTTCCATTCTATACTTACTATGCTTGTCTATGCTTCACATGTATTACGTTTATCTGTATGACCTGAAGTTGGTTTATAAATTGCTAACTGGTATTTGTTCAATGTGGTTTATGTATCAGCACAGATACAGACCTCTGTTGGTATTTGTTACTGCATTTTGTAATATGTACTGTACATTACGATGTCTCACTATATGTATATATTCTGTGTTGTAATATGTTTTCACTTCATTCAATGCTGTAGAGCGTAATTTGGTGAACACCATTTGATATTTTGAAAGTTAATTAAACTGATGTATAAGCCTATCTTGTGTGCAGTTTTCGTTCCCTTCTTTTTAGGACATTATTATATGTCCTATAATTTTCTTCCTTTTTTAAGTATATATATATGTCAATATAAGGGAAGCACCGATAGGCATAAAACAGCAGTATTATCTACTCTCTCTTTTTCTGCATTTATGATATATATATAAATTACATTTTCTTATAAGTGAAGAACATTGGAATGCTAAATATTTACAGTTAATCACATTAAAAAAACTTAGTAAATATTACAATTTATTAGAAATGATTTTTCAATGTTTATGGAATCTAAGTGTAAGGGCTCCAGAGTGTATATTATATGTGTATATATTTATATACGTGTGTATTTGTGTTTACATGTGTATACATGTATGTATAGAAATAAACGCACACTCACACACACACATATATATATATATATATATATATATATATATATATACATATCCACACACATATATTTATATATATATATATATATACAAAACAACAGAGAGGGTTGGCGCACATCCAAATACTTGAATCCACATGTTTATAACATTTACAAGCAAAATTATATTAATGCTGCAAGACTTTAAGCCTATATATCTTTAAATAAAGTTGGGATCTTAGTCACACAATATGGCCATATTCTGCTAAGCCAGTCACCACTTTCAAGGTGTCCCAAAATAAGACTGGTCCTAACACTAGTCTGTTTAGCTTTGCTGGGCTAAGTCATTCGATTCTAATACTAAATACAGAATTCCAACATTGCAGTGCTATGCCTCAAATCATGACTGCACAGAATGAAACTCCCTAGCTTTATATGTATATATATACCATAGTCACATTATACTAGTCAGTTTACCTTTGCTGGGCTGAGTCATTCGATTCTAATATTAAATACACAATTCCAACATTGCAGTGCTATGCCTCAAATCATGACTGCACAGAATGAAACTCCCTAGCTGAGTGTATATATATATCATGATCACATTGTATGGAATACACCTGGGCTCGGTGGTGTGCATTAACCAAAGGGATTTGGTCAACTCCCTATTATAGAAGCAAACACAAGGGTGGGTTGGTTAAGCACACCACAAAAAAAAACATTTTTAAGTTTTTAAAATACTAGCACACATATTGTGGGTGCTTAACCAACCCCCCCTTGTGTTTGCTTCTATAATAGGGAGTTGACCAAATCCCTTTGGTTAATGCACACCACCCAGCCCAGGAGCCCAGGTGTATTCCATAAAATGTGATCATGATATATATATATATACACTCAGCTAGGGATTTTCATTCTGTGCAGTCATGATTTGAGGCACCTCCTTTTCTGTCTTTCAGGACTTGCTATGTGTCCCTGTATAAAGGGTTAATTTCTCTAAAGGGAAATAAACATTCATTAAAGAAGCAAAATGCTGTAACGCTTGCCAGCTTACTGCTGAAAACATTCTTATTAGTAACAGGCAGGCAACAAGAAGCCAATTAACAGTTAGACGGCTATATAAGGCAGCTTGTGCAAGCAAGGTTAGATTCCGTTTGGATCTCAAACAGGGAAGTAGCAAGACAAATTCTTAGGAAAGCAAAGGCATGACCTCAGCATTGTTGATGCTGATTGGCTATTTTTTTTTCAACCTGCAGCTGGACAGTAACTAAAGAATAACAACTGTTCCCTGAGTATTTACTATTGTGAGATGAAGAAATTTTGAGGTAAAATATTGTACTTTTTACACAGAGATGCTCATGTGATGTTTTATTGTCAGATTTTTACAGTTATGCTTCATAACTTTCCAATTATTTAGCATATGGGTGTTATGTCCCTTTAATTGCGTTTTAATTCAGAGGCCCTGCAGTTCAAACTTCACAGGGAGTAAACTCACTGAATATTCAAAAGAAAAAGGGCGGAACTCTCCCGCACTGCTAGATCTATAATTTCTATATATGAAGGAGAGACAAACCTAGTGCAGTACAACACTGCATGATATGAGAGTTTTGGTACACCTACATTTTGTGCTTTGTATTATAGCATTTAAACTTTGCACTTTCTCATTTATGTTCTAATACATTTAGATTTAGCTCTAGCAGTGATTTTACAAATTCTGATTATCTTTTAAAACTTTCTGTGTTACTTTAACAAATTAGGATCATGCTTTGTATATTTCTGTGTAGTTTTTACAAATTATATAGCACCTTGAATTTGCTGCATTGCAAACAAAAATTGACAGCTTCAGAAAGTGGGTGCGCTGAACAGTGGAGTTCCCAGGGTATGTTTGAAGATATCTTACAAGTCTTGTGAAATTTTGTAAGCATTTTAAACAAGCTGGTCTCACTGATTCTTCTCGCCAGCTGTATGCAGGTGAAGTTTGCTCAAAATTCACAATACACTTATTTTAGCAAACAGAACAGTAATATACAGTATATTAAAATAGAGACAAAAGCAATTTAAATTGTAGTGAAAACATTTCAGTTTAATTTGTAATTGATGCAAACAAAACCTTTATATCAGCACCGGGAGTTCTCAGTTTACCTTCTCTCTCATATGTGAAATGTTGTATCCCAGAGAGCTTAATTGCTTTATATTGAAGGTATCTCTCATCTCTCTGGGGTTTTCCAGGTTCCCCCCCTTTACTTGAAAAGTCAGTAAGTTCTGTCCCTGTAAATCCAGCACTAATCTATTCCCAAACTAGAGAATGTTTGATTATCTGGCCCATAGAAAGCAATGACGCTCTCTGGGAAATCCTAAATACACTGCTGTATACAAAATGAAATTAATTGCTGAAGGAAAGTAAAGACATATAAAATTGAAAACTTGTTTTTGCATCATGATGTGCTTAACATTTCCTGACAAGGTCCACTCTATTACACTCCCACACAGTGGTTAAAACATAGGTTAAATCCCCCATTGGGAGCTTTGAACCTTGCTGCTACAGAGCAGAACACAGCAGGTGATTGGAAATGCTGCTTTTGATTGGTTGACTAGACCTATCCTGCTTGCAAGCAACCTATCTGTTAAAGGGACAGTCAAGTCCAAAAAACACTTTCATGATTTAAATAGGTAATGCAATTTTAAACAACTTTCCAATTTACTTTTATCACCAATTTTGCTTTGTTCTTTTGATATTCTTAGTTGAAAGCTAAACCTAGGAGGGTCATATGCTAATTTCTTAGACCTTGAAAACTGCCTCTATCTGAATGCATTTTGACCACTAGAGGGCATTGGTTCATGTGTTTCATATAGATAAAATTGAGCTCATGCACGTGAAGTTACCTAGGAGAGAGCACTGATTGGCTAAAATGCAAGTCTGTCAAAAGAACTGAAATAAGTGGGCAGTTTGCAGAAGCATAGATATAAGGTAATCACAGAGGTAAAAAGTGCATTTCTATAACAGTGTTGGTTATGCAAAACTGGGGAATGTGTTATAAAGGGATTATCTTTCTTTTTAGAAGTGTTTGAGGATAAGAACACTTGGCCAAATTTCCTAAGGGACTGAAGAGGTTCCCTGCCTTTCTTAAAATGAGTCTCCTGTATTAGGATGATATCACTTTTTTGTCTATGGTAGTCTCTCAAGGCTTGGGATCTTTTTTGAGGGGTGTTCAGTCCCTTAACATTATGGGACATTATTTTAATAGACCTAAGGTGTTTGGCCATAGGAAAGATGTGTGAGGTCAATTATATTTCTAAAGGTGTGGGATTGAGAGGAGGCAGAATGCTTGTGGATTGAATGTGGAGATATATGATGGCTATTGTGTGAGTAATTGTGAGGAGAAGCATGATGAGAAGTGGTTGAGCAATGTTTGAGGTATTTGGAGAGGCTGGATAGACTGGTACAGTAAACATTAAAATATTCAGTAACTTGCAGTTTAACTTTAGAGAACATGAATTCAACAAGTAAAATATGCAAAACAAACAAACAAATACAAGGATGAAAATTTTTCCAACAATAGGTGGTGTGTATTAAGGTTTGTGAATACACCATTCGGGGGGGAGGAATGATGTTGGATAACCCTAAATGGCATTCAAACATTAAATGACGAAAAGTAAGGCATTGTTAGCAACTATAAAAATTAGACTAGAGTGGACATATTGAAATAGCAAGGCGATTAAGAACAAGAACAAACAAGCAAAAAAAGGTCGTTCATACAATACCCCTGGAACAACCTATCATAGAGTCTTTCAGGAAGAAATGTCCAGTAGAGGTAATGTCCAGGGACAAACCCACGCTTGCGCGCAGGAAATGTGTATGGTAAGTAGAGGTCCTCAGGTTTCTGTAGCTGCAGATGAAGGGCCAGTTTTGCGTCGTTTAGGTTCAACCCTCGACCAACTCGGTCTTTGTTCTCTGGAAGATCCTTCCCTCGAGCAATCCGGCTCAGGGGTTGGGACAATAATTTTCTCTGGGGGGGGGTCAAAAGATATATTGAGTTTCTTGGATATGTCCTCCAGGTCAGAGAAGTTTTTATAGATGATCTGTCCTCCATTGAAAGAAATAATTAAGCTAAAAGGGAAGCCCCATCGATATTTAATACTTTTTTCCTGGAGGACTTTGGTGATGAAACGAACCTCTCTTCTGCGCTGAATTGTCTGGGGACATAGGTCTTGATAGATCTGTAGATTGTGGTTATGGAAAAGGATTGACCTCCTAGTCCTAGCAGCTTGCCAGATCTCCTCCTTGGTGGTAAACTTTAAAAATCTAATAATAACATCCCTGGGGGGTGCCGGGGGTCGAGCAGGGGGCCTGAGGGCCCTATGGACTCTCTCGATGTCATCATGTTGTATGGGAGGAGCTTGAGGTAATAGGACTTGGAAGAGCTCAGTGACATAGGCCCTAAGTTGCTCCTGAGAGACATCCTCAGGTATACCCCTGAGGCGCAGATTGTTCCTCCGCCCTCGATTTTCAAGGTCCTCAATTTTATCATTGAGATTTTGCAGCATAGAGTCTTGGATAGATATTTGTTGGGAGTTCAAGCTAACCATGTTGTTAAGGTGGTCTTGTCCCTCCTCTAAGAATTCCATCCTAGAACCAAGGTCATTGAGATCCTTCTTTAGGTCTTTTATTTCATTTTTAATAAAATTCTTCAAATCGGCAATATCAGATTTAGATGGGAGACCAGCAATCTGGGACTGAATAGACTGTAAGGGGTCTTGTGTGTTATTGGCAGCGGGGTTGACAGGAGTGGAATCTGTGGCCTGCATTGTGATCGTGCCAGTAGAATCCTGAGGATGGAAGAAGGATGACACTGAAGGGCCAAGCTGATTTAATTTGCCTTGTTTTTCAGGCTTATTGCCCTTCCTGCCTGCCATGCTGGGAGTAGAAATGACATGGACAGGAGGGGGAGCGAGAATGTCTGACTTAGATTATGAGATTAGCAATGGGTAGGGGAGACTAGCTGGCAGTGATAGCAACGGCCTTGGGGAGCACGTGGCAGATTGGAAGATAGTGGAGGCGGGCTGCAGAGCCTATGTGTAAGATTATATCCTAGGCCTCAGTATCCCCAGGGGGAAATATTATGATCTAGCCGGTTCTGTGAGATGTAAAGTAGTCCGGTCTACCCCTATGCTTACCCGCTAATCATATTCAGGTTCAATGAGAATGTTTATGTTATTATGCTTGCCTGAGCAGTCTGCTGTGTCGTTACGCTCGCCCGGTGTAGTCGTGGGCTCTGGTGCAGCTCCCTGTCACAGCGTGTCATCCGTTGCGGATCAGCGGTAGCAAGACTCCGAACACTCTAAGCAGGGTAGATGAGGTGTTGTTACATCGCAGGGATCCCACATATCAGTATGAGGCAGTTGGGGTTTGAGGAGTCAGGGCATTACATCTGGCGGCTAGATGGCGGTAAGATGGCGGCCTCAGTCGTATAGCAAACCGCCTCAGGTATCACCAAAGAGTGACTGCAGCAAACTAATCATAGTCCATAAGAAGGGCCAGTTGGTGCTAGGTATTTAGTAGAAATAGGAAAGTCCATATTTAGTATAAAATGCCTTTTTTAGATGCTAAATAGGGACCAACAGCTCCGGAGCTCAGTCACACAGCGTCCATGCTCCAGCACGGCGAAGCTCCGCCCCCCGATTATCTTTCTTTTTAAACAGCACAAATTCTGGTGTTGACTGTCCCTTTAAATCTCTTTGCTGAAGTCAAACTCATATGAGTCAATCAAAATCCTTTAGAGAAACTTATCAAAAAATGTATTCTGAAAATCCCTATAGACTTCAATGGTGACTGTCATAGTAAAATTTTTAGATAAACGTTGATTACTTTGATTATGATCAACCTCATAATTATCTAGTTGTAGCATGTCATTTGTGCAATAGAATGCCACTTTATATGGCAGCTGCATCTGTTTCATCTAGAGTAGCTATAAAGGGGTTAATACTAAAACAATTTGTCACTGGGTCTTATAATTGCCGAGCCTGCAACACTAAAGTTATTTATCAACAGTCTGAGATCTCAGGAGGAATTAAATATCTGCTTCCGGTTATTACCTTTAGCTCAGTTTAAATATAAAAGTAATAATGTGTCCAGTACAATTTCTGCTCCTTATCTTGAATATATTCACAGTATGTACTCTTTTATATACTACAAAAAAAACTGTAGCAGTCATAGGTAAGAATACAAATCCAATTTCCTATTTCACTGCAATATTTACTAAAGAGACTAGAGCCTGCTGATTTAGTGCTATTAATAAACTGATTGCATAAGCATTATGTAAGCATAGCAAGAAAATAGCTTTTTGCAATCCTCTCTTTAGAGGGCTGCATAGAACAAATCAATTGTCGGGAGCCTATGAAAATTACTTAGAAATTGCCATACGTCATTTAATATGTTAATATGTGTTGCTTACCTTCTAGAAACATAAAAAGGTCATTTTACAACAATCTGCATAGTTATGATCAGGAAGAATATTTATTATTAAGGGCTGTAAACATTGGTGTATAACAAAATATGTTGCTATTGGTGTCTGTATTTGATTAGGAAATATATGTCAAAGCATTGCCACCTTTGCTCTAGAGCAGTGTTTTTAGGGCACACCAACAGGCCAGATTTTCAAAATACCTGAACTAGAGCACAGGTGAAATAATCAAGTGATGGGAGAGAGCAGGTTAGTAACCATGGTTAATGATCAGCTGCTTATTTCACCTGTGCTGTACTTTATTATCACAAAAACATGGCTAGTCGGTGTGCCTCGAGGACTAGAGTTGAAAAACACTGCTCTATATGTCTGATATACTTAAAGGGACACTGAACCCAATTTTTTTTCTATTGTGATTCAGATAGAGCATGCAATTTTTAGCAACTTTCTAATTTACTCCTATTATCAAATTCTTTTCATTCTCTTGGTATCTTTATTTGAAATGCAAGAATGTAAGTTTAGATGCCGGCCCATTTTTTGTGAACACACTAAGTTGTTCTTGCTGATTGGTGGGTAAATTCACCTACCAATAAACAAGTGCTTTCCGTGGATCTGAGACAAAAAAATAGCTTAGATGCCTTCTTTTTCAAATAAAGAAAGCAAGAGAACGAAGAAAAATTGATAATAGGAGTAAATGAGAAAGTTGTTTAAAATTGCATGCTCTATCTGAATCACGAAAGAAAACATTTAATGAGTATTTCTGTCTTTTATTTTGCTGGATGCTCTGTCCTGCCACTGAAATCTACAAGACTTGCTAAACTGATTACATGGTAATCGTTTTTATTTTTTATAGACCTTAATTAAAGCAGATCTATTCTGTAACTAAACGCTACCTATAATGATGTTACATAAATGTCCTGTTTATCTTGCTTTATTACTGTCCTCTCCACTAAATTGGTATAACACAGTTTACCTACAATATTAGTTTCCAAGATGAATTGTTTAAATGGAAAAAACAGACCCATGTACTATTGTTCCCAAGACCTGGATACATAGCACTTGTTTTCATCTCTGGTGACACTAAGTGCTGCATATTTAATTAAAAGATCAAGCTACCTCAAATAATTGTCTGAAAATAATCCTATTCACCAACATTGGCTCTCAAACACCTATATTATCTACTGCAGTTGCTAGATTGTGAGTCCTTATTCCTAGAGAATAATAAAAGTGATACTGTCATTGTAATATTATTAAATTTTTATTAAGGTATCTTATTATGGATTATTTTATGACATCATTGCTTTTTATTTTACTCTGTTTTTTATAACCATTTTTATTATTTAAAGGGACATGGAACCCAATTTTTTTCTTCTTCATGATTTAGATAGAGCATGCAACTTTAAACAACATTCTCTTGCTCGAAAGCATATCCAAATAGGCTCAGTAGCTGCTGATCGGTGGCTGCACATAGATGCTTCATGTGATTGGCTGACCCATATGCATTGCTATTTCTTCAACAAAGGATATCTAAAGAATCAATCAAATTAGATAATGGAAGTAAATTGCAATGTTGTTTAAAATTGTATTGTTTATCTGAATCATGAAATTTTGGGTTTCATGTCCCTTTATGGGTGATCTTATAAGAACAATTGATGTCAAACAATATCAAACAATTTCTCAATAACCATATGTTTCATTTTCTCTCAGTTATTATTCTATATACATAATTTAATTTACAAGGCACTTTATCTTTCAGGCAATAATTACAGTAACATGATCTGCTAACTCAATTTGACATAACTATAAATAGGATTTCCTTCATTCTAACCAGAAAAACTGCATGAAAGCCACAGTCAGTAAAACTTTATTTGTGGCACTCATCAGTTACCAAATTAACTGATATGTTATATTTCATTTTGATTACCAACTTTGAAATATTTTTAATAATATGACATTAATGCAGCTGCTAAGGTTTATAAGATTATACATTTATTAAGGCATTTAAAAAGAAATGAAATCACTCAATTAGGGCTAGATTTTCAGCGGTTCGCAATCAATATCGCAGGGTGCTTCGTGTTTTGTGTGTCCTTACAAAGAATAACGCACAGTGTGGAATTAAAAGTGGATGGTTAAATATTTTAACAAAGCTTCTTAACACAGCTGTAACTTTTTTTAGCAGTCCTCTTTAATGAAAAGCACAGGGAATGCTATTAGCATGGTCATTGCGGTAAATGCAGTGCTTTATAAGACCTGAAGTAAACTATTATTAATAGTATAGCCCAGAACTACATGACGGCTTATCACACCATTGCCTTAGTGCTTGAGTGATATCCTACATGAATTCTAGGGTGTGCCCCATAGTAATCTATTATATGAGGGATTTAGCGCTAGGTTTTTTAAAGTGCAGTGAGGAACATTTTGTTTCGAAACTAAATTTTCATTTTGGACATTTAGGGAATTTTTTTTCTATGAATATTCATTGCCTGCACTATTCGGTTTTCATTTTGTGTAAAATGAAAGGAAAATCGAATTTTCGTTAGACATTTACATTCATTTCTGCATTTGCATTCAAGTTAATATACAAAATATAAAATGTAATTGCCACAAGCAACTTATTGCTTGGTCACATATGTCATTTACAGTTGTAAACTGGTATTTCTCCTTTCTTTGTGGCTTTTTAGTTCTTGTTTAAAGGGACACTAAAGTCAAATTAAACTTTCATAATTCAGATAGAGCACACAGTTTTAAGATACTTTCCAATCTACTTCTATTATCAAATTTTGCACAGTCTTTTTAAATGCACACATTATAAGGCACCAGATGATACTAAGCATGAGCATACGTTCACAATGTATATGCATACTGGTCTGTGATTGCCTGATGGCAGTTACATGATACAAGGTGCCAGCAAATGGGGAAAAACATTTCAGAAAAAATCTACTGCTTATTTGAAATTCAGAGTAAGGGGTAGATTTAACAAGTTAAGAAGCAGCACTCGTAAGACCGCTGCTCCTTAACTTGTCCGCCACCTCTGAGGCAGCAGACAGCAATAAGCCCGATCGGATACAATCGGGTTGATTGACACCCCCTGCTAGCGGCTGATTCGCCGCGAATGTGCAGGGGGCGGCATTGCACATGCATTTCACTAGAAATCTGTAGACAATATAAAAAGACAGAAGCGCCATATGGCCCAATATTGTTTGATACAATGGATAAATAAAATGTGGTAGGTATACTCACATTTGGTGTGGCAGCAGAGTGACCGCCAGTAGGTGTTCGATAAACTGTAGATGATATATACAGAAAACAAAGAGTGCCAATATGGCCTAGTATTGTTTGGACAAGCAAGGTATAATAATAAAATTGGTAATCGTATATATATTTTTATCTCAACCTACACCTCATCTCTGGATTGTTGGGAGTTCCTAATTGCCGGATATCAGTCTACTGGGTGACTGTTTTGACCCCAGTTTGCTTCTATTGCACCAAGGGAGGTGCTCTACCAAATGTGAGTGTAATCTTACCATATTATACCTCGCTTGTCCAAACAATAATAGGCCATATTGGCACTCTTTGTTTTCTGTATATATCATCTACAGCAGAGGTTTCCAAACTTTTCATGTTGGTGACACACTTTTTAGACCTACATCATTTCGCGACACAGTAATTTAGTTGTACTAGCAAACAGGAGGTTAAACTAACTGGTTTTAAGAGATACAGACACATACATAAATTATATAATAGTGAAATGTATTTACAAGTAACAGTAAGCATGTGCAAGAATTAAAAAAAAATTTAATAACACCAATAGCTACTTACTATTTTAATGGTGAACACAGTTTCTGAATATTTGGTGAAAGATTAGATAAAGACACTCGCATTTTATTATAAAGCATTTTTAAGCTTTCCCTTCCTATCCATATATCAAGAGCAGGAGCAACAATGCACTACTGGGAGTTAGCTGTAAAAAAAAACACTTTAACTTCTGACTTCAGTTCAGCATTTAAGCTGCTGCCCTCAGAGTTCTGCGAGTCTGATTGACTACTGCCCGTGCTGCAAACACACTGCTGTCCCATTCACTGACTACACATGCAGTCACGAGCCAAATGAGGAGACTACACTTGCAGTCAGGAACAAAAGCCGCCAATAGTAATAGTTTCAGTACCCGCTGAGCTGCGGCAATAGGTTAAGATGATCGGTGACCCACTAGGTATAATTCACGTGTCAACCACGTGATATGCGTAGCAGGCAGGAGGAAAGTCGGAAACCAAAAAAAAATAATTTTAAATTCAAATAAATTTGTGCTGAAGCTGGGACACACTTACACACTGCCGCCGACACACTAATGTGTCACGACACACAGTTTGGAAAGTACTGATCTACAGTTTATCGAACACCTACCGGAGGTCAGTCTGCTGGGTGAATGTTATTGATCCCAGATTACCCCATCTGCACCACTAGGGGTGCCACACCAAATGTGAGTGTACCTACCACATTTTATTTATCCATTGTATCAAACAATATTGGGCCATGTGGCGCTTCTGTCTTTTTATATTGTCTACAGATCACTGATTCTGGATCGTGGCCTTGACTCTTATACAGATAGCTGCCTTGACCTGCACCTACCACCTACTGGTGACATCGCCTCCTTTTACGGGACACTATCATTGTTATAGCTATTGAGAAATAGCTAGTATTAAAGTATTTACTTTTATGTTATTGCCTTTTAAAAGGTATCTATATAAAGATACATCACTTCTGGCTATCGTTGTGACATACATGGTATCTAGCATCTAGTTAAGATATATCACTGCTAAACTGTTATATACATTAATATTATATTGTTATTTTTATTGATATATGCTGTATCTAGTTATATAGCACATCTTTCAGCTTTGAATTGATTGTATACAGTACACCAAGGGCGCCCCGTATTTACAAATTTTATTGTCTCACTAGAAATGTTAGTGCAATGATAAATGCAGAGAGCGTATGCTGTCAGCATTTATTGATGTGTGGTGGACATTGTTAAATCGGCCCCTAAGTGTTATTGCTTTGTGTTTTTATTATGCACGTATTAATTATTCAATTCTATTGTATTTAATGGTCCTTTAATGAACCAAAAAAGGCCTTGTATAGCTTTACACATATACTTCATCATACATTTTCATTCTGTCAGACATTTATCATTCGATATATAATCATTAAGTATATCATGTATATGAGCTATTGTTGATATTGATTTGATATTACTTATTACAGTCTATACCAATACAGAAATGTATATTACAAGTTTGCTAGTGATATCAGAAATAAATATATACATTAAATCAGGGCTCAACATTTTAGGTTGTAAGCTACTAGCCAGGCCAAAATGTTACTCGCCACTTCTGATCCTACCCACACCACACCCAATACTCCACCCCCTCCGCATATGTTTAGCCATTGTGAAACACATTATTGTGCAGTCATTTTTAATATTTTTTATTTTATACCTTAACAAATTAAATAATGCTACATACAGTAATAGATAAACAAAAATAAGTGCATAGCAGTTAGCAACATCAACTTGGTTGTTCTGGGTAAGACAATGGCTGGACAGAAATAGGAAGTTGTTAAAGTAAAATAGTGGAGAAAGAGAGTGCTGACAGTCATGAAAGGTCATAGCAGACCTGGAGATTTTCTTTTAATAATTATCATCTCTCTCTTAACTATCTTTCTCCCCTCCCTCCTCCCTTCAATCTCGTCTTTTACCGTTTCCCTTTTCTCTCAGGCCAGATCTTCTCTTTACACACTCTATCCCCTCTCTCATATCTCTTTCTTTTTTTTGCTCCATTCTCTTTTAAAACTATTTCCTTCTCCACTTTTACTTTTCTCTCTCTCTCTCTCTGCCCCCCAATTACCATCTCAGAAGTAAGTCCAAGCACTAATGTTGTTCCTACAGCCCTAAAGGAATAATATCCCTTCAGATAACATGTTTAGCACATAGTCCAAAATGTGTGTTTGTCAATGCTGCAATAGGAGTGTATATTTTTTTCACTCACTAACTTTTACTTGCCACCATTAAATTTCCACTTGCCAATGGCTAGTAAAGAGTGGAAATTTTGAGCCCGGCATTAAATGTTGACAGACAGGTTTTTCATGTAAAAAAAATGTGCTTGTTCCACACTCCCTAGAGCAGAGCTTTCCAAACTTTTCATGTTGGTGACACACTTTGTAGACCTACATCATTTAGCGACACAGTAATTCAGTTGTACTAGCAAAAAGGAGGTTAAACTAACTTGTTTTAAAAGATACTGACACATACATAAATTATATAATAACAAAATGTATTTACAAGTAACAGTATGGATGTGCAAAAAAAGTTTAATACCACCAATAGCTATTTACTATTTTAATGGGATGCATGAGGTTGATGGGATGAACACAGTTTCTGAATATTTGGTGGAATATTAGATAAAGACACTCACATTTCATCATCAATCATTTTTAAGCTTCCACTTCCTATCCATATATCAAGAGCAGGAGCATTAATGCAATACTGGGAGCTAGTTGCAAAAAAAAAAAAAACTGACTTCTGACTTCAGCTCAGCGTTTAAGCTGCCACCCTCAGAGCTCTGTGAATGCGACTGACTACTGCCCGTGCTGCAAACACACTGCTGTCCCACTCACTGGCTACACTTGCAGTCACGAGCCAATTAAGGAGACTACACATGCAGTCAGGAGCCAATGTGCTGCCAAATCCGTCAATAGTAATAGTTTCAGTTCCCACTGAGGTGTGCCAATTGGTTAAGATAATCTGTGACCCACTAGGTATCAAACACGTGTCAACCATGTGATATGCGTAGCAGGCAGGTGGAAAGTCAGAAACCAATAAACAATTAAAAAAATAAAAAAAAAAAAAAAAAAATTGTGCTGAAGCAGGGACACACCTACACACTGCTGCCGACACACTAGTGTGTCCCGACACACAGTTTGGAAAGCACTGCCCTAGAGAGACCAAAAAGTCAGGGACCTAAGTTTTCAAAACGCTGTAAATTGCCTAAAATAGGTATTTGAATGGAACATTTTAAAATCCTAGGTTACAGAATTTGCTTTTTGGTCTCTCGAGGAATAATAACAATTTTTTACAGAAAAAATTTATGTCCCTTTATATTTTTTTTTGGAAAATATGAACATTTCTAGCATATGTATTTTCCTATATATATAAATTTGGCAGTTAGAGTGCCAAAATGGGATTTTCAACTCATACCCCTGTTTTTTCAATCTCAAATATCTCAAAAACTCCTTAAAGGGACAATCTACACTTTAGTCATCTTAAAGTCTTACCGTAGCTTAAGCTGCAAATAGCCTCATGCACCCCTTTCTATATCATGCAGCAGGAACAGTAAAAATTTTATTTTAAAATGAATATTGCTTCTGACCACTTTGAAATGGCAGCCAAGCTCCGGCCACTGATGATATCACCATCTAGGCTGCATAATAGGTTTAATGCTATTAAAGGGACACTGAACCCAAATTTTTTTTCTTTCGTGATTTAGACAGAGCATGCAATTTTAAGCAACTTTCTAATTTACTCCTACTATCAATTTTTATTCGTTCTCTTGCTATTTTTATTTGAAAAAGAAGGCATCTAAGCTATTTTTCTTGGTTAAGCACTCTGGACAGCACTTTTTTATTGGTGGATGAAATTATCCACCAATCAGCAAGGACAACCCAGGTTGTTCACCAAAATTGGGCCGGCATCTAAACTTACATTCTTCCATTTCAAATAAAGATACCAAGAGAATAAAGAACATTTGTTGATAGGAGTAAATTAGAAAGTTGCTTAAAATTTCATGCTCTAACTGAATCACAAAAGAAAAAAATTTGGTTCAGTGTCCCTTTAAGCAGAGTGCCTAGATTCAGCATGATATAGAAAAGGTGCAGGATGCTATTTGCAGCTTAATCTAAAGTAAGACTTTAAGATGACTAAGGTGTAGACTGCCCCTTTAAGTAGTTTTTGAGATATTTGAGATTGAAAAAAACAGGGGTATGACTTGAAAATCCCATAGGGGGATATCTATCAAGCCATCAACTGTGTTTGTGCATTTGACGGCATCAATACGCTCTCCTAACATCACGGCTGCGTACCTGAATACGATCTCCATATTTATAAAAAAGCTGGCAAAAAGACACGCACCAAGTACGGGGCGCTGAGCATCGGACTGTTGTTAACTAACAGTCATCGATCTCGTGTCTATTCAGCTTTTTCCAAACTTTATTTATACCCTGTCACGAAACGCAGCCACTATACTAAAATGTTTAACCCCTATCCCGCTGCTCCCCAACACTGCCCAACCTAAATAAAGCTATTAATCCCTATCCCGCCGCTCCCCGACACCGCCGCAACCTAAATAAAGTTATTAAACCCTACTAAATAAACCTCTGGCCTCCCACATCACTACCACTAACTAAAGCTATTAACCCCTAAGCCACCAATCCCCCATATCGCCATAAACTAAATTAAGCTATTAACCCCTAAACCTAACAACCCGCTACCTTTAAATTAAAATTACAACATCCCTATCTTCAAATAAAATTAAACTTACCTGTAGAATTAAAATAAACTATTTTTAAACTATTAACCTACCCTAACTATTATACGACAATTAAATTAAACTACCAATTAAATTAGCTAAATTACATATTGAAAAACCCTAACCCTTCTCAAATTATTTAAATATACTATTTAACCTTATTAAAAATTACTAAATTGCAAAATAAAATAAACGCTAATTTACAAAAAATAAAAAACACTAAATTACGAAAAAAACAAACCACATTATAAAAAATAAAAAAGAATTACACCTAATCTTATAGCCCTATCAAAATAAAAAAGCCCCCCCAAAATAAAAAAAACCTAGCCTACAATAAACTACAAATGGCCCTTAAAAGGGCCTTTTGTGAGGCATTGCCCAAAAGAAATCAGTTCTTTTACCTGTAAAAAAAAATACAAACACCCCCCAACAGTAAAACCCACCACTTCCACAACCCCCCAAAATAAAAAAAACCCTAGCCTACAATAAACTACAAATGGCCCTTAAAAGGGCCTTTTGTGAGGCATTACCCAAAAGAAATCAGCTCTTTTACCTGTAAAAAAAAATACAAACACCCCCCAACAGTAAAACCCACCACTTCCACAACCAACCCCCCAAATAAAAAAACTATCTAAAATAACCTAAGCTCCCCATCGCCCTGAAAAGGGCATTTGTATGGGCAATGCCCTTAAAAGGGCATTTAGCTCTTTTGCTGCATAGACCCTAATCTAAAAATAAAACCCACCCAAAAAAACCTTAAATAAACCTAACACTAACTCCCGATGAATCGCTTGAAGGATCCATACAGCCAGCAAGAAGTCTTCATTCGGGCGGCAAGAAGTCTTCATCCTGGTGGCCTCTTCCATCTTCATCCAGCCTGCAAAGTCCTCATCCAGACGGCAAGAAGTCTTCATCCAGACAGCATCTTCTATCTTCATCCATCCGGCGAGGAGCGGGTCCATCCTGAAGTCATCCGGCACAGAGCTCCTCTTCACACGGTCGCCGCCGTAAGCTGGAACTTTAATGCAATTGACGTCATCCAAGATGATTTGAGCAGCTCTCATCTTATTGGCTGTTCCAATCAGCTAATAGGATGAGAGCTCAATCCTATTGGCTGATTGGAACAGCCAACAGGATGAGAGCTGCTCAAATCCTATTGGCTGATTGGAACCTTTCAGCCAATAGAAATGCAAGGGATGCCATCTTGGATAACGTTACTTGCATTCAAGTTCCAATTTACAGCTGCGACCGTATGAAGAGGAGCTCTGCGCCGGATGTCTTTAGCATGGACGCACTCTGCGTCGGATGGATGAAGATAGAAGATGCCATCTGGATGAAGACTTCTTGTCGTCTGGATGACGACTTCGCTGGCTGGATGAAGATGGAAGAAGCCGCCCGGATGAAGACGTCTTGCCACCCAGATGAAGACTTCTTGCCGGCTGGATAAATCCTTAAAGAAGGACTTCAAGAACTGTAAGTGGATCATCGGGGGTTAGTGTTAGGTTTATTTAAGGGTTTTTTGGTGGGTTTTATTTTAAGATTTAGGGTCTGGGCAGTAAAAGAGTTAAATGCCCTTTTAAGGGCAATGCCCATACAAATGTCTTTTTAAGGGAAATGGGGAGCTTAGGTTATTTTAGATAGTTTTTTTATTTGGGGGGTTGGTTGGTTGGGTGGTGTGTTTTAATGTTGGGGGTGTTTGTATTTGTTTTTACAGGTAAAATAGCTGATTTCTTTGGGGCAATGCCCCACAAAAGGCCCTTTTAAGGGCCATTGGTAGTTTATTGTAGGCTAGGGCTTTTTATTTTTATTTTGGGGGGCTTTTTTTATTTTGATAGGGCTATTAGATTGGGAGTAATACTTTTTTATTTTGATAATGTGTTTTTTTCCCCCCGTAATTTAGTGTTTTTTATTTTTTGTAACTTATCGTTTATTTTTTTTGTAATTTAGTAATTTTTATTAAGGTTAAATAGTATATTTAAATAATTTGAGTAGGGTTAGGTTTTTTTAATATGTATTTTAGTTAATTTGATTGGTAGTTTAATTTAATAGTAGTATAATAGTTAGGGTAGTTTAATTAATAGTTTAAAAATAGTTTATTTTAATTCTACAGGTAAGTTTAAATTTATTTGAAGATAGTGATGTTGTAATTTTAATTTATGTTAGCGGATTAGGTTTAGGGGTTAATAGCTTAATTTAGTTTATGGCGATGTGGGGAGCTGGCGGTTTAGGGGTTAATAGGTTTAGTTAGTGGTAGTGATTTGGGAGGCCAGAGGTTTAGGGGTTAATACATTTATTTAGTGGCGGTGGGGTCCGGGAGCGGCAGGATAGGGGTTAATAACTTTATTTAGGTTGCGGCAATGTCGGGGAGGGGCGGAATAGGGGTTAATAACATTATGTAGGTGGCAGCGATGTCGGGGAGCGGCGGAATAGGGGTTAATAACATTATGTAGGTGGTGGCGATGTCGGGGAGCAGCGGAATAGGGGTTATTAACATTATGTAGGTGGCGGCGATGTCGGGAGCAGCAGATTAGGGGTGTTTAGACTCGGGGCTTATGTTAGGGTGTTAGGTGTAAATGTTACTTGTTTTCAACCATATAAATCAATGGGATATCTGGCAGTATCGAACATAAGCTTTCGCTGCTTTCAGACTCCCATTGATTTCTATGGCATCTGCGGCCTCCAGGGTAGAGGACTGAAAACCAGGTACGCTGGGCCGGAATAGCAGTGAGCGTATCTGTTAGAAATTTGATAAGTATCAAAAAGTGTCTGATAGAACTGTATGTGTATTCGGAACATCTGTAATGACATAAGCATCGATCTGCGTCGGATTAAGGCCAGCAGATCATATGTTACATCACAAATTTCAACTTTTGCCGGTCTGTAGGCTTTGATAACTAGGTCGGATCAATCTCGCTACAATTATTATTATTAGTATTTGCGGTTGACGACTTGATACATATCCCCCATAGACTTAACATTGGAGATCTATACACGTTTGGAATGACATATCTTGCTGAAATTTGGCAGTTAGATCCGGATTTGGTTAAGTAGTTTTTGAGATATTTGATATTGAAAAAACAGGAATATGAGTTGAAAATCCCCTAGACTTAACATTGGAGGTTCAGAATAGTTTATCTAAGAAACAAATGCATGGATTTGTTTAAAACTTGATATTTGAATAGATTGTGGGGTGAGGAGCCCCCATTACATTTGTGTGATTAGTAGTTTTTGAGATATTTTAAGTTATTTTAAACTGAGTCAAATTCAAAATGGAGATAAGCATATTTTTGCACGTGCATGTTTGATTCTTTTGTAAACTATCCTCTTTGTTATTATTGAGGCCCTGATATTCAAAGCATCGACAGACCAACGAGAAACTGCCTCGTCAGCCTTGCAGTCCGTCGGTCTGTAAATGTATTTAAATAAAGGGGACAGACCTGCAAAGTGTAAGCAAATGGCGATGTGTCTCCCTTAGGATATAATGGGGAGTGTTACATCAGCAAAACATCGCCAACATTGTCATTCGTCTGCACTTACTGTGACCCGGAGGGGCCATATTTGAAGTGTTCCTACACAGCACAGACAGGGCAAGCTGCCTAGGAACACTTCAGATAATGGGGCCTATTTATCAAAGGTCTGTCGGACCTGATCCGACAGTGCGGATCAGGTCCGACAGACCTCGCTGAATGCAGAGAGCAATACGCTCTCCATATTCAGCATCGCACCAGCCTCTTGCAGATTCGCGGCCAGTAGGGGGGTGTCAATCAACCCGATCGTAATCGATCGGGTTGAATTTTCGGCAATGTCTGTCCGTCTGCTCAGAGCAGGCGGACAGGTTATGGAGCAGCAGTCTTTAGACTGCTGCTTCATAACTGGTGTTTCTGGTGAGCCTGTAGGCTCGCCAGAAAAACGGGCCATCAAGCTCCATCCGGAGCTTGATAAATGGGCCCCACAGCCTGTGTGACCTTACTTTCTGTAAACCCACAC
Source organism: Bombina bombina (assembly GCF_027579735.1). Taxonomy (NCBI): domain Eukaryota; kingdom Metazoa; phylum Chordata; class Amphibia; order Anura; family Bombinatoridae; genus Bombina; species Bombina bombina. Next base: position 671,732,508 of record NC_069499.1, read on the forward strand.
TACGTTTCTCATACCGGAAAGTCTCGCCACTGAAAAGATGGTGAGACAAAAAAAATTGCGTTGGGGGTTGTGACGGTGTAGGAATTTATAGGTTAGGGGGTTTATTGTGTTGGTGGGTTGGCGCGATGTAGCGGTTAAAGGGACACTGTACCCAAATTTTTTCTTTTGTGATTCAGATAGAGCATGATATTTTAAGCAACTTTCTAATTTACTCCTATTATCAAATTTTCTTCATTCTCTTGGTATCTTTATTTGAAATGCAAGAAAGTAAGTTTAGATGCCGGCCCATTTTTGGTGATCAAACTGGGTTGTTCTTGCTGATTGGTGGATAAACTCATCCACCAATAAAAAAGTGCTGTCCAGAGTCCTGAATAAAAAAAAAAGCTTAGATGTCTTCTTTTTAAAATAAAGATAGCAAGAGAACGAAGAAAAATTGATCATAGGAATAAATTAGAAAGTGGCTTAAAATTGTATGCTCTATCTGAATCATGAAAGAAAAATTTTGGGTTCAGTGTCCCTTTAAGTAGAGTAGGGGATAATGCGTTTTTTGGGGGTTAAGGGGTTAATAGAGTAGAATGTTTATTGCGGTGGGCTATAGACGGTTTAGGTGTTAAGTAGTGTAGGGTTAGTTTGTGGTGGTGGGTTCTGTCAGTTTAGGGGTACACTGTTAACATTGTTTGGCTCAATGTAATATATTCCAAAGGGATCTTTTACTATATATCACTGTTGGCTGAAATTTATCGCCAGCAATGTCGACAAATTGGGATGTATAGTAAAATGCCTCTCAGTGATGCTGTCTGTTAATATAGATGTTGGCAGCTTGGAATATTTTGCAGGCTCACTCGACAGCAAGTCAGAGCCCTTTGAATATATTGCTTTCAATCATCGGGTCCTAAATGTTGTTCACAACTCCCTGTCACTTTCTCAACAATGGCAATTAGATTTAGAAGTGTGAGTGATAATAATATTCCACTATAGTAAAAGGAATTATAAGAGGAGGATCTTACAATATAATTATTTTGTGAGAGAGGTGGGTAGAGTGATGCTAGATTAGTATAGTACCAATTATATATATATATATATATATATATATATATATATATATACATACATTTTAAGTTTTTTATTGAGGTGTTCAAAACATACATAAAGTGGTAAGACTTTAACATTCTAGGAACATGTTGCTTTTAGTACAGAATAAGAAGTTACAACTCTATTAACATATAAATTGACGACAGTAATATCATATTGGTGTACATAAAAAATACAGATATCCGTCACGAAGATATAGTAAAACCAGCTAATGAATGTGCTGTGCGGATAAGTTTTATAATAAAGATACAATGAAGAGTAGTCTCTAGAATAATCTTAAGTCTGTATGGCAAGGACCTCTTTTTCTGTATTATAAATTGGGCAATGGTAACTACAGCTCAGGTATTTTATGGGCTAAATGAAAGATAACTCTTATGGAGATTAAAGGTAACTCATAGGGTCACTTGAGGGCTAATTAATAAATATCTAGTTCCATAGAGGCTTTAAAGTGTATATATGGTGAGCATAGTTAGTGAGTAGGGAATTGGGTAAAGGGGTACAGCTGGCAAGAGCCGCTCAAAGGAGGGTGGGGAAGTATTTTAGCAATATAAGATACAGCTTGAGTTCGAATGTTGATGGAGGAGGTTAATAAATTTTGGGCGAGGATATATATCACCTGAAGAGGAGAATAGAATATAAGAAGGTGAAGGAGGCAGTTAGATTATGATTTGGGGAGGGAAGTAGCTGCGGGTTTATGTGGTTTTCAGCTAGACAATGATCATGGATTTGAAGATCTCTATAGGAACAGACTAAGATATAAATGAACTCATATAAAATATGTGTAATGTCAAAAAAAGAAACCTAGGAATTGGCAGGCATGAAATAGATTGCTGTTAGAGAAGACTGTGTAAAATGGTGTAACATGAGGTTACGTCAGTGAATCACTGATACTACCAGGATTAAACCTATAAGACATATAACTTATATCCACATGAAGGAGCTGGAAATGATCCCAGTATATAGTGGCATTTTATAAAACTAATGAGCTTGTAATATTTTTTACACAAATACAAACCACATAAAAGGTATCAATAAATTATTACAATTGATTACACTCATTTGAGGTCTAGCAGTGGCTTTAAATACAGATAGACCAGGGAAAAGAATATATAAACTACATTTCCGAATGATCTAGGGTAGATTAAGGGGACTTAGCTAGATCTGAGGTGACAAATAAAATATACGTTGCTAAGGCAGTGAGTAACGCACATGCTAAGGGCAGTTAATAATATTCAATACAAATAACAGCTATAAATTAACTGCCTATGTGGAAATCTCTATAGAGGCAACCTAGGATATAAATGCCTGATGGATATATTACTTACAACCACAAAGTGTAACTGAATAATTGTTAGCACAGGAAACACTATTACTCCATCTGGGTGCATTAATATTGTTAAAGGAAATGGTAGTTATATTAAGGCAATAAATAGCTCTGCATATGGGGAGCTTCGCTAGAGTAATATGGGAGCTCTATTTTCCTATAGACTCAAATAGATTAAATAGAGTTGCCTAAGAGTTGAGCAACCAATAAAACAAGCATTGCTAAAACAGCGTATAGCATAAATTCTGAGGTCAGTTTCTTAAATTCAGCCCACAAAACAATCTTATATACTAGAAACCTTACAACGTTAGTAAATGCTAATAATTCTTGAAGTACAAATTGCTTAAAAACGTCTAGCAATATTGAACATGTTAATGAGCATATGCTGAAACATAGAACTACATGTAGTATAGGGGAAGTTCCCCGAATCATGTAGAAATCCTCTCTAGCCTACTCCTGATCTACAGCCAGTCTGCATGCAACTGTAATTATCTGAGGTGTCGCATGTGACAAGATCAGAGTCTCGAGGCCATAACACATGTAGGTCACTCGGTTCTTAGGAAAACGCGCTTCAATCACCCAGTCTCTACCCTTCACATTTCTCTCAGGCAAAAGAACAGCAAGCTCCGTGACTCATCCGTGGGAGTCGGCCGCACCTTCCCGGAACGGGCCTATGGGTAGGAGAAAAAGATGCAGTGTTTCACTGAAGCGTGGGGCAAGAGGTATTGGGTACCACAGATTCTGCCAGTTACCGGATCGGAAGGGCCTCGCCTCAACGTCGACATTCATCTGACTCTTCCGTGATATGCTTTCTTAGTCAAGTGGTAAGCTGTCAGCGCAGTGCCGGTTTGTAAGATTGTCTGCGACAGCTTCCAAAACTTTACCAGAGAAAGCTGTTTCATAGGGGGCATGCTCTCTTCCGGCTCTGTAATGTCGGCTCATGAGCTTGTAAAGTGGCTATTTTCCTCTCGTAGAGACGTATCTCTGATAATGTTCGTGAGATTGTTAAACCTCCTTATAGCTTTGTGCTCCAGTTCCTTCAGCAGAATGACTATGTTTGAATGAAACTCCTCCTTCTTGGGTCAGTTGTACCAATTATATTTTTATTACCTTTTTTAACAAAACAAATATATAGTGGGTGTTTGTGATATTTCTGAAAGAAAATAGGTTAAACGTATGTTAAATACCTTTTTTATTGTTACTACCTTTGAAGCTCTAAACAGTGGTATATTGCTAATAGAAATGTTTTCTTTTATTTATTTATTTAAACTGTACTAGTGGATTGCTTATTATTTCCTGTTATAGTTGCACAATAAGTACTATACTTCTACTGGAAGGATTCTTAATAGAATTTTCTGTCTTAAATTGTGAGTGTACTTGGTCCATCTGTAGTTGTACTTTTACTTCATTAATTAGATATTTAAATGTAATTTCCTTCACGGATTTCCATTCCTTCAGAATCAACTTCCTGCTAATAAGAATGATCATATTCAGGAGCCAAAGGTCGTTTCCTTCCTCTGTGAAATTACTAAGAAAAAATATTTTTTTATTATTAAATTTAATCCTTCTGCCTAAAATTTGGGATCCCCAGTATTCTATTTTACCCCAGAATTTGTGACTGTAGGGACAGCTCCAAAACATGCGTATAATATTAGCCCTAGGGAATGAACATCTTTTACATTTAGTCTCATTAATATCCTCACTCCACCTATGTCAGAGAGCAGGGCTACCCTGTGTGCAGGAGGAGAAACCCTACTGCAAGAAGCACACAAATCCAAAGCAAGGTACAGACAAGGAAGATCCAAAAAGGAGTAGTCAGGATAATATAAATCAGTCCAGGCAGCAAGTATCATAAACGGGAGTCAGGCCAGGGGTCAAAACCAGGAAATCCAATATCAGAGGAAAGGGAATAGGAACAGAGAAAATACAATGCTTAGTTATGTAGCTAAACTGGCAAAATAACTCAGCAACAAGCCAGGGCTCAGACCAGAATTTAAACCTAACAGGACCCAGGAATGCCCCCGTATCCAAGACAAAGACAGCATCAGATACCTAGTACCAAATGAGAAGGCAGAGAGAGGCATGTCACAAAGATTCCCCTAGCTGATGGAAAGCACCTGTGACGTCAACCGCGCACCCACGCATGCGCACACACGCGCACACCAAGGCACACCCGCATGCACACCTGCGCACAGATGAGTGTGCACATAAATTTGATGTCAAATTTTGAATTGCTGTTCTCTATAGTTGCTAGATGACGATATGTTTTCTACCTTCCTGATCGATTCTTTTATCAACTCACTATTACATTGAACTTATTTTAGTAAATTCCATTTAAGTAAAACTACATTCAAAGCTTCCTGCGCTTATACACTTCAGAATTTTTAGCGCTGCGGAATCTGTTGCAACTCTACAAATAACCGATAATAATAATAATAATAATAAATTATAGAGATATGTAATATTTAAAATTAAAGAACAATGAATTCACTGAGTGCCATTGGGTAATCAAGTCCAAGGAGCCCGTTATTTCCCTGCAGTAGTTTCTTATTTGTAAGTATGCTAGAAAGTTTTTATTTGTAAAATTAAATTCTAATTTACATTCTTCAAACAATTTCACCATTTTATAATCATTCTCTAGAGTTTGGAAGATATATTCCAAACCTTTTTCCTTCCAAGCTTGCATTGTTTTTTAGGTTGTTCCAACTTTAAACTCAGGATTCCCTTGAATTGGAAGGTATCGGGAGAACCTAGATTCAATATTCAATAGTTTGCAACTTCTATGCCAGGCAATTAATGGGTCTCTTAAAAAGTCCATATTTTAAATCCATTTTGGAAGATTTTTAATTTTAACATGAGGTAGAGCTTTCAAATCATATGGGGCTACCATACTAATTTCTAACTGTGCCAATGTAAAGTGGTCTATTCCTAATAACCAATCTATTATAATTTTATTAAAAAAGGTCAAGTTATATACTTCTATATTGGGTACTGTTAATCCTAATTTGCTTTTTTTCCCATACATAGACTTGAGTCTGACCCTAGTTTCCTACCCCCCCCCCTCCCATATAAAGGTGTTAATACTTTTTTTTTTTTTTTTTTCAACAGTAGAGGAACTACTGTTTGGGAAAACTAATCATTTTAACCAAACTAATTCTTCCTCTTAAGTGGTAAATTCTTCCATCTCTTCAGTTCCTCTGCTAGTTGATGTATTATTGTGGTCTACAGATAGTTTAATTCCCAAATACACTAGAAAATAACGAACTTCTTTAAAGTCTGATTGAATTGGGTATTTTTTACCTAGCCACATTATTTCTGATTTGGATGTATTTATTTTATATCCGGAAAATGTGCTGAATGCATTTATTAGCTTCATAATGCTAGTATATGTCCTTGAAAAATTATCTATAAATAAAATTAAATCGTCCGCATACAATGCTAATTTTGTTTCCATTTTTCCTAATTTGATACCTTTTATTTCTCTTCTTAGTGCTATAGCAAGGGGTTCAATAGCTATATTAAAAAGTATTGGTGAAATTGGGCAACCTTGTCTTGTGTCCCTATATAACTTAAAGGTAGATGTCTGCATATAATTTATAATTAATGAGGCAATTGGATTTGAATATATACGTTTTATCATTTGTAAAATATTACCAGTAAACCCAAATTTCTCCTTTGAAGTAAATAAATGGTTCCAGACTATGGAGTTGAAAGCTTTTTGTGCATCTAACAAGAGCACAGCTTTATCATCTTCCTTACCCTTTAACCTTCCACTTTTTTGCGTTTGGGAGGCTATTACTACGAATAATTTCCTTAGGTTAGTTGTTATTGATCTGCCTTTAATAAACCCAGACTGATCTTTATGTTTTATAGATTGTAAAGAGGATTGTAATCCTATTTGCCAGTATGTTTGTCAATATTTTATAGTCCGAATTTAATAAGGATATTGGTCTATAGGAGTCCATTGACTCTGGGTCCTTTCCAGCTTTTAACAATAGTATTATTTTAGACTCTGCAAAATATTTTGATGGTTTTTATTTTGTTATAAAGTAAATATTATATAGTTTAGTTAGGATAGGACTTATGTTCTGTACCAAGATTTTATAGAGTCTGGTCCAGCTGCTTTGTTCAAGGAAAGTTTATTAATTACTCTTGTTACCTCCTCCTCCAAATTTGGGCTATTTTTTGTTTCTAGTTGATCAATTGTTAATTTATTCAAGTCGAGGTCTTTCCAAAAGTCCTCCTCATTATTAACGTCAATTGATATAATTGTATAGATCTTTTTGAAGTAGTTTAAAAATGGTGTGCTAATATCATTAATCTCAGTATATCTGTTACCATTATTCCTAATGGCTGGGATAATTCCTTTATTTCTCTGTTGTTGTACTAACGTGGCTAGATATTTAACTGACTGGTTTCCAAAATAAAATAATGGAATTTGCTCATCCCCTTAATATTCCTCTTAATATTGGGGAATGACATTAAGATTTGCGTAATGGAATGCTGGGGGATTTACATCTCCAATAAAACGGAAAACGGTTTTAAAACACTAAGGCCTAGATTTAGAGTTCGGCGGTAAAAGGGCTGTTAACGCTCCGCGGGTTTTTTTCTGGCCGCACCATAAATTTAACTCTGGTATCGAGAGTTCAAACAAATGCTGCGTTAGGCTCCAAAAAAGGAGCGTAGAGCATTTTTACCGCAAATGCAACTCTCGATACCAGAGTTGCTTACGGACGCGGCCGGCATCAAAAACGTGCTCGTGCACGATTCTCCCATAGGAAACAATGGGGCTGTTTGAGCTGAAAAAAAACCTAACACCTGCAAAAAAGCAGCGTTCAGCTCCTAACGCAGCCCCATTGTTTCCTATGGGGAAACACCTCCTAAGTCTGCACCTAACACCCTAACATGTACCCCGAGTCTAAACACCCCTAACCTTACACTTATTAACCCCTAATCTGCCGCCCCCGCTATCGCTGACCCCTGCATTACACTTTTAACCCCTAATCTGCCGCTCCGTAAACCGCCGCCACCTACGTTATCCCTATGTACCCCTAATCTGCTGCCCTAACATCGCCGACCCCTATGTTATATTTATTAACCCCTAATCTGCCCCCCACAACGTCGCCGACACCTACCTACACTTATTAACCCCTAATCTGCCGAGCGGACCTGAGCGCTACTATAATAAAGTTATTAACCCCTAATCCGCCTCACTAACCCTATCATAAATAGTATTAACCCCTAATCTGCCCTCCCTAACATCGCCGACACCTACCTTCAATTATTAACCCCTAATCTGCCGACCGGAGCTCACCGCTATTCTAATAAATGTATTAACCCCTAAAGCTAAGTCTAACCCTAACACTAACACCCCCCTAAGTTAAATATAATTTTTATCTAACGAAATTAATTAACTCTTATTAAATAAATAATTCCTATTTAAAGCTAAATACTTACCTGTAAAATAAATCCTAATATAGCTACAATATAAATTATAATTATATTATAGCTATTTTAGGATTAATATTTATTTTACAGGCAACTTTGTAATTATTTTAACCAGGTACAATAGCTATTAAATAGTTAAGAACTATTTAATAGTTACCTAGTTAAAATAATTACAAATTTACCTGTAAAATAAATCCTAACCTAAGATATAATTAAACCTAACACTACCCTATCAATAAAATAATTAAATAAACTACCTACAATTACCTACAATTAACCTAACACTACACTATCAATAAATTAATTAAACACAATTGCTACAAATAAATAACATTAAATAAACTATCTAAAGTACAAAAAATAAAAAAGAACTAAGTTACAGAAAATAATAAAATATTTACAAACATAAGAAAAATATTACAACAATTTTAAACTAATTACACCTACTCTAAGCCCCCTAATAAAATAACAAAGCCCCCCAAAATAAAAAATTCCCTACCCTATTCTAAAATACAAATATTACAAGCTCTTTTACCTTACCAGCCCTGAACAGGGCCCTTTGCGGGGCATGCCCCAAGAATTTCAGCTCTTTTGCCTGTAAAAAAAAACATACAATACCCCCCCCCAACATTACAACCCACCACCCACATACCCCTAATCTAACCCAAACCCCCCTTAAATAAACCTAACACTACCCCCCTGATGATCTTCCTACCTTGTCTTCACCATGCCAGGTTCACCGATCCGTCCTGGCTCCAAGATCTTCATCCAACCCAAGCGGGGCTAGACATCCACTGAAGAAGTCCAGAAGAGGGTCCAAAGTCTTCCTCCTATCCGGCAAGAAGAGGACATCCGGACCGGCAAACATCTTCTCCAAGCGGCATCTTCTATCTTCTTCCATCCGATGACGACCGGCTCCATCTTGAAGACCTCCAGCGCGGATCCATCCTCTTCTTCCGACGACTAGACGACGAATGACGGTTCCTTTAAGGGACGTCATCCAAGATGGCGTCCCTCGAATTCCGATTGGCTGATAGGATTCTATCAGCCAATCGGAATTAAGGTAGGAATTTTCTGATTGGCTGATGGAATCAGCCAATCAGAATATAGTTCAATCCGATTGGCTGATCCAATCAGCCAATCAGATTGAGCTCGCATTCTATTGGCTGTTCCGATCAGCCAATAGAATGCGAGCTCAATCTGATTGGCTGATTGGATCAGCCAATCGGATTGAACTATATTCTGATTGGCTGATTCCATCAGCCAATCAGAAAATTCCTACCTTAATTCCGATTGGCTGATAGAATCCTATCAGCCAATCGGAATTCGAGGGACGCCATCTTGGATGACGTCCCTTAAAGGAACCGTCATTCGTCGTCTAGTCGTCGGAAGAAGAGGATGGATCCGCGCTGGAGGTCTTCAAGATGGAGCCGGTCGTCATCGGATGGAAGAAGATAGAAGATGCCGCTTGGAGAAGATGTTTGCCGGTCCGGATGTCCTCTTCTTGCCGGATAGGAGGAAGACTTTGGACCCTCTTCTGGACTTCTTCAGTGGATGTCTAGCCCCGCTTGGGTTGGATGAAGATCTTGGAGCCAGGACGGATCGGTGAACCTGGCATGGTGAAGACAAGGTAGGAAGATCATCAGGGGGGTAGTGTTAGGTTTATTTAAGGGGGGTTTGGGTTAGATTAGGGGTATGTGGGTGGTGGGTTGTAATGTTGGGGGGGGGTATTGTATGTTTTTTTTTACAGGCAAAAGAGCTGAAATTCTTGGGGCATGCCCCGCAAAGGGCCCTGTTCAGGGCTGGTAAGGTAAAAGAGCTTGTAATATTTGTATTTTAGAATAGGGTAGGGAATTTTTTATTTTGGGGGGCTTTGTTATTTTATTAGGGGGCTTAGAGTAGGTGTAATTAGTTTAAAATTGTTGTAATATTTTTCTTATGTTTGTAAATATTTTATTATTTTCTGTAACTTAGTTCTTTTTTATTTTTTGTACTTTAGATAGTTTATTTAATGTTATTTATTTGTAGCAATTGTGTTTAATTAATTTATTGATAGTGTAGTGTTAGGTTAATTGTAGGTAATTGTAGGTAGTTTATTTAATTATTTTATTGATAGGGTAGTGTTAGGTTTAATTATATCTTAGGTTAGGATTTATTTTACAGGTAAATTTGTAATTATTTTAACTAGGTAACTATTAAATAGTTCTTAACTATTTAATAGCTATTGTACCTGGTTAAAATAATTACAAAGTTGCCTGTAAAATAAATATTAATCCTAAAATAGGTATAATATAATTATAATTTATATTGTAGCTATATTAGGATTTATTTTACAGGTAAGTATTTAGCTTTAAATAGGAATTATTTATTTAATAAGAGTTAATTAATTTCGTTAGATAAAAATTATATTTAACTTAGGGGGGTGTTAGTGTTAGGGTTAGACTTAGCTTTAGGGGTTAATACATTTATTAGAATAGCGGTGAGCTCCGGTCGGCAGATTAGGGGTTAATAATTGAAGGTAGGTGTCGGCGATGTTAGGGAGGGCAGATTAGGGGTTAATACTATTTATGATAGGGTTAGTGAGGCGGATTAGGGGTTAATAACTTTATTATAGTAGCGCTCAGGTCCGCTCGGCAGATTAGGGGTTAATAAGTGTAGGTAGGTGTCGGCGACGTTGTGGGGGGCAGATTAGGGGTTAATAAATATAACATAGGGGTCGGCGATGTTAGGGGTAGCAGATTAGGGGTACATAGGGATAACGTAGGTGGCGGCGATTTGCGGTCGGAAGATTAGGGGTTAATTATTTTAAGTAGCTTGCGGCGACGTTGTGGGGGGCAAGTTAGGGGTTAATAGATATAATACAGGGGTCGGCGGTGTTAGGGGCAGCAGATTAGGGGTACATAAGTATAACGTAGGTGGCGGTCGGCAGATTAGGGGTTAAAAATTTTAATCGAGTGGCGGCGATGTGGGGGGACCTCGGTTTAGGGGTACATAGGTAGTTTATGGGTGTTAGTGTACTTTAGGGTACAGTAGTTAAGAGCTTTATAAACCGGCGTTAGCCAGAAAGCTCTTAACTCCTGCTATTTTCAGGCGGCTGGAATCTTGTCGTTAGAGCTCTAACGCTCACTGCAGAAACGACTCTAAATACCAGCGTTAGAAAGATCCCATTGAAAAGATAGGCTACGCAAATGGCGTAGGGGGATCTGCGGTATGGAAAAGTCGCGGCTGAAAAGTGAGCGTTAGACCCTTTAATCACTGACTCCAAATACCAGCGGGCGCCCAAAACCAGCGTTAGGAGCCTCTAACGCTGGTTTTGACGGCTACCGCCGAACTCTAAATCTAGGCCTTAGCGAGTCTAAAAGTAGATATAGCTTTGATTCAGGAGTCGCATTTAAATGCTAAAGAATCTGAGAAATTGAAATGGGGTTGGGAAAAGGAGGTAATATTTTAACCATGTGAAAAAAGACTGAAAGGAGTAGCAATATTACTGAAAAAAATTTTAGATTACGAACTAGGTAAATCCATCAAAGATAAAGGAGAGAGAGAGATAATATTAGAGATAAAAATACAGGGAATAGATTATGTAATATGTAATATTTAAGGCCCTAATATTAAGCACAACCATTTCTGGGAAGATATCCAGAAAAAGTTGCTTGAATACACCAATAAAAACTGGTGGTGGCCGGGGATTTTAATTTGGTACATAACTCAACACTAGATAGATCTCGACCACCGCGGAGGAATAGTAATAATAAAAATATAATTAGCTAAGAAAATGCTGAAGAAACTATATACGTACTTATCAAAAGCTCACAAAACACAGTCTAGGATTGACATGTTTCTAATTTCAAACCCCTTAATGGATAACATCTCCTCAACAAAAATATTACCATTAACACTATTGGATCATTCACCAATTTTACTGCCTAAAGTTCAAGTTGATAATCAAACTTTATAAAGCAAAGACATTCCCAACTTAAACTGCCCCTGCCCTGGGTGCTTTGCACCACTGATTACATCACTCATTACATTGTTTATGACATCGTTGACATCAATAATGACATCAATGGCATCAGTAGTGACATAACCCATGACATCATCCTACAGATCAGAGAAATGATATATTTTTAAATCATCAATGATATCACTAGTGACATCAAGTTTGACATTATCAATGGCATAAGTAGTGACATAACTCATGAGAATTTCCTACACAACTGAGAAATGTGGAAACATGTACTATGATGTATTATAGATTACATTGTACAATATTGTTTATAATATCATATATGATGTAATTAATGGTGCCACCCTATAGAGAAATGTGTAGAAATATATGCATGTTTACTATAAAAAAGTATGTAGTGAGATATTTAGTATAAATAAAAAGAGAAAAACGCTCAACCTGGGAATGAACAATAGCATAATAGCTTGTTCTATGGCTAGCTACCATCCAAAATAAGCAGCCTCTTTTTGCTCAACATGTGCCTTTCACAGAGAAAAACTTTCCTGAAGCATATCAGCCTGATCCTGACTTCACAGTACAGTCCAGCCCCGAAATAACAGGCAATCCCTCTCTGAACAAGAGAAACAGCAAAACCCCAGACGTACGTTTTGGCCTATTGTGGACCTCGTCGGTGAGGTGCAGCCATATCCCTCTAGGCACACTGAGCAACGATTCCACGTCTGGATTCCCGCATCACACTTAGGGAGACTTCCCTAAGTGTCATAATTTGCATAAATAAAAAGATAGAAGCCCTCAACCTTGAAACCATAAATAAAAAGATAGAAGCGCTCAACCTGGCTGCACCTCACTGATGAGGCCCACAATAGGCCGAAACGTACATCTGGGGTTTTGCTGTTTCTCTTGTTCAGAGAAGGTTTGCCTGGTATTTCGGGGCTGGGCTGTACTGTGAAGTCAGGATCAGACTTATATGCTTCAGGAAAGTTCTTCTCTGTGAAAGGCACATGTTGAGTAAAAAGAGGGTGCTTCTTGGGTGGTAACTAGCCATATAACAAGTTATTATGCTATTGTTCGTTCTCAGGTTGAGCGCTTCTCTCTTTTTATTTATGCAAGTTATAACACTTAGGGAAGCCTCCCTAAGTGTGATGTGGGAATCCAGACATGGACCATTTGCTCAGTGTACCTAGAGGGATATGGTTGCACCTCACTGACGAGGCCCACAATAGGCCGAAACATACGTCGGGGGTTTTGCTGTTTCTCTTGTTCAGAGAAGGATTGCCTGGTATTTCGGGGCTGGACTGTACTGTGAAGTTAGGATCAGACTGATATGCTTCAGGAAAGTTCTTCTCTGTGAAAGGCATATGTTGAACAAAAAGAGGCTGCTTCTTGGGTGGTAACTAGCCATAGAACAAGCTATTATGCTATTGTTCGTTCTCAGGTTGAGCGGTTCTCTCTTTTTATTTATGCAAGATATTTAGTATCTTGTTTGTATTTACTTAATTGATTGTATGAAATGTGTTAACTGTGACCTAAAAGAGTAAGGATGGATTATATATGATAGGTGTAAGAGGGTTAGGAAGATGTTCTGTGATTGGAAAACCCCTAAACCGCCGCACTCCCGCCTCGCAAACATTAGTTGAATATTATTAACCCCTAATCTGCCGTCCCTAACATCCCAGACACCTACCTACATTTATTAACCCCTAATCTGCCGCCCCCCAATGTCACCGCCACTATACTAAAGTTATTAACCCCTAAATCTAAGTCTAACCCTAATCCCCCCAACTTAAATATAATTTAAATAAATTTAAATAAAAAATACTATAATTAACTAAATTATTCCTATTTAAAACTAAATACTTACCTATAAAATAAACCCTAAGATAGCTGCAATATAACTAATAGTTAAATTGTAGCTATCTTAGGGTTTATTTTTATTTTGCATGCAAGTTTGTATTTATTTTAACTAGGTACAATAGTTATTAAATAGTTATTAACTGTTTAATAACTACCTAGCTAAAATAAATACAAAAGTACCTGTAAAATAAAACCTAACCTAAATTACAATAACACCTAACACTACACTATCATTAAATTACTTATTTATTTATTTATAAAATATTTTACCAGGAAGGATACATTGAGATTTCTCTCGTTTTCAAGTATGTCCTGGGTCCACAAAACATTGCATTGATACAGTAGGGTACAATAAAATTAAAAAACAATAATACACAATATATTCAAAAAATTTACATAGAACAGGTAGGAAATATATAATCAACCATGACAGGTGCATTCTGTTTTGAGATATGTAGAGAGGGATCTCTTAAAGGATATTAGGCTTGGGAAAGGTTTGAAAGTGTGCGGGAGGTCCTTCCATAACTGTGGTGCTCTGTAGGAAAAGGAGGATCGAGCTGCTTTCTTTTTGTATTGAGGCAAGCTAAATAATGTGTTTGTACTGGATCGGAGGTTATAGGAGGTGGGAATAGCTGGAGAGAGCATTCTGCTCAGGTAGGGTGGGAGCTTCCCAGAAAGGCTCTTAAACACAAGGCAGGAAAGATGGAGGATGCGTCTGGATTCCAGCGACAGCCAGTTTAGTTCTTTTATTAATTGGATTTTGTTTTGATGCGTAGGTGGGAATTTTCTAATTTGTGTAATTTAGGACCCATTCCAAAGATCATTGTGACAGTTTTGTCAGTGTTTAGGAAGAGTTTGTTTTTTGAGATCCACTTTTCTACCTCTGTAACTGGTCTTGGAGCACTGCTTCAAGCTGCGGCAGATCAGATTTGTTTGCATAGATTACCGTGTCGTTTGCGTACATGTGTACAGTTGAAGATTTGCAGACATTAGGCAGATCATTTATAAATAATGTGAATAGTAGGGGGCCGAGAATGGAACCTTGGGGAACACCACACGTGACTGGGAGAGGGAGGGAGTCACTGTTAGAAATGGAGACATATTGTGATCGATCCGATACATATGATCTAAACCAGGTTAACGGATGATCAGCAATACCAGAGTTTTTTAGTTTCAGCAGTAGTATGTTGTGGTCCACTGTGTCAAAAGCCTTTGCGAAATCAAGGAAAATAGCTCCAGTTAGGTCTCCTTGTTCCATGCCAGTTTGGATGTCATTGCAAACTTTTAGGAGGGCAGTTGTAGTGGAGTGATTCGGTCGAAAACCTGATTGATCAGGGGTCAGATAGTTAGAAAGTTGGTAATACTCGCATAATTGCATATGGACGCATTTTTCTAAGATTTTTCTAAGTGTCTGATACACTTATAGCCTATGAAGTTATATTGCTGGGAACAAAGTAAAACCTAATCTTATAAGGATTAAGGAGTAAATAAAGCGGCAACAAAGAAACAACTCAAAAGTGCACCCAGATAAACCAAAAGACCCAGTCACTTTTAGTCAAATGGAATATCCCTGTATACATCATAACTTGACAACATGTTATCAAGAGATACTAGTATGCAGTGACTGATGTTCTATTTACATATGCATAAGTTAGGTGCTTAAACAGACGTTATCATCATCTGAACACTGAACCTTAAGGGGGGTAGTTATCAAGCCGTCTACTTTTCTGCCTTCGCCGGCCCAATACGCCCGCCTAAGCTCGCCTACCTTCGCCGCCGCGGACCTTGAATGCGTTCGCCTAAGTTATCAAATAAAGCTGTCAAAAAGCCGCAGGGCGATGAGCAGCGGACTGTGAGAGTTATCACTCATCCGATCTCGCTGCTCTTCGGCTTTTTCCCTGCTTTATTGCTAGCCTGTCACTAAGCACCCACACTAACTACACTGTTCTATCCCTATACCGGCGCCCCCGGAGCCTCCCGCAACTCAATAAAGTTACTAACCCCTAAACCGCCGCTCCTAGACCCTGCCGCAACTCTTATAAATGTATTAACCCCTAAACCGCCGCTCCCGGACACCGCTGCCACCTACAGTATACCTAGTAACCCCTATCCTGCCCCCCCTATACCGTTGCCCTCTATAATAAAATTATTAACCCCTATCCTGCTGATCCCGCACCTCGCCACAACTAAATAAATAGTTTAACCCCTAAACCGCCGCTCCCTGAATCCGCCGCAACCTATATTAAACCTATTAACCCCTAATCTGCC
Source organism: Bombina bombina (assembly GCF_027579735.1). Taxonomy (NCBI): domain Eukaryota; kingdom Metazoa; phylum Chordata; class Amphibia; order Anura; family Bombinatoridae; genus Bombina; species Bombina bombina. The sequence continues at coordinate 671,748,461 of NC_069499.1, forward strand.
CCCCCTACACCGCCGTCACCTATAATACATTTATTAACCCCTATCCTGCCCCCCACTACGCCGCCGCCACTGTAATAAAATTATTAACCCCTAAACCTAAGTCTAACCCTAACCCTAACGCCCCCCTAACTTAAATATTAATTAAATAAATCTAAATAATATTTCTATTATTAACTAAATTAATCCTATTTAAAACTAAATACTTACCTTTAAAATAAACCCTAATATAGCTACAATATAAATAATAATTATATTGTAGCTATCTTAGGATTTATTTTTATTTTATAGGTAAATTTCAATTTATTTTAACTAGGTACAATAGCTATTAAATAGTTATTAACTATTTAATAGCTTACCTAGCTAAAATAAACTGAAATTTACCTGTAAAATAAATCCTAACCTAAGTTACAATTACACCTAACACTACACTATACTTTAATAAATTATTCCTATTTAAAACTAAATACTTACCTGTAAAATAAACCCTAATATAGCTACAATATAAATAATAATTATATTGTAGCTATCTTAGGATTTATATTTATTTTACAGGTAACTTTGTATTTATTTTAGCTAGTTAGAATAGTTATTAACTAGTTATTAACTATTTAATAGCTACCTAGCTAAAAGAAATACAAAATTACCTGTAAAATAAATCCTAACCTAAGTTATAATTAAACCTAATACTACACTATCATTAAATTAATTAAATAAACTACCTACAAATAACTACAATTAAATACAATTACATAAACTAACTAAAGTACAAAAAATAAAAAAAGCTAAGTTACAAAAAATAAAAAAATAAGTTACAAACATTTTACAAATATTACAACAATTTTAAGCTACTTACACCTAATCTAAGCCCCCTAATAAAATAACAAACCCCCCCAAAATAAAAAAATGCCCTACCCTATTCTAAATTAAATAAAGTTCAAAGCTCTTTTACCTTACCAGCCCTTAAAAGGGCCATTTGTGGGGGCATGCCCCAAAAAGTTCAGCTCTTTTGCCTGTAAAAGAAAAATACAACCCCCCCCAACATTAAAACCCACCACCCACATACCCGTAATCTAACCCAAACCCCCCTTACAAAAACCTAACACTAATCCCCTGAAGATCATCCTACCTTGAGTCGTCTTCACTCAGCCGAGCAGCGATGGAACCGAAGTGGACATCCGGAGCGGAAGAAGTTAATCCTCCAAGCGGCGCTGAAGAAATCTTCCATCCGATGAAGTCATCATCCAGGCGGCGCTGAAGAAGTCTTCGATCCGGGCGATGTCATCTTCAAAGAGGCGCTGAAGAGGTCTTCTATCCGGGAGATGTCATCTTCCAAGCCGGGTCTTGAATCTTCCTCCCGCCGACGCAGAACATCCTTCTTCACCGACGGACTACGACGAATGAAGGCTCCTTTAAGGGACGTCATCCAAGATGGCGTCCCTCGAATTCCTATTGGCTGATAGGATTCTATCAGCCAATCGGAATTAAGGTAGGAAAAATCTGATTGGCTGATGGAATCAGCCAATCAGATTCAAGTTCAATCCGATTGGCTGATCCAATCAGCCAATCAGATTGAGCTCGCATTCTATTGGCTGATCGGAACAGCCAATAGAATGCGAGCTCAATCTGATTGGCTTTTTCCACATCCTAAGCAGCATTTCTGATATTGCTTAAATGTTCAGTCATTCTTATTCCCATGCTTCTGGTTGTCATCCCTACATATATTAGGTCACAACTGCAAGATACACAATATATTACATTAGAAGTTTTACATGTAATATGATTAGATATGGCATCCACAAATTCAGTTTAAAGTCTCCTACCATCCTTATAGATGCTTATTATACACACAGGTCTTATATTATTTTGTTAGGGAATAATTCACTATGTATGGGGTAAATGTCGTTTAATCGATTTTACTGATTCCCATAACACTGCAAAATTAATATGATTTTTCCTTATGTCCATTGTGGACACTTAAGGTTCAGTGTTCAGATGATGATAACGTCTGTTTAAGCACCTAACTTATGCATATGTAAATAGATCATCAGTCACTGCATACTAGTATCTCAAGTTGTCAAGTTATGATGTATACAGGGATATTCCGTTTGACTAAAAGTGACTGTGTCTTTTGGTTTATCTGGGTGCACTTTTGAGTTGTTTCTTTGTCGCCGCTTTATTTACTCCTTAATCCTTATAAGATTAGGTTTTACTTTGTTCCCAGCAATATAACTTCATAGGCTATAAATGTATAAGACCGTATGATCGGTCTGGTATTGCTCTTTTGTATGTTGATTGGATCTGTCCGAAGTAGCCGTTACCAATCAGTATATCCCTTTAGACAATGGGGCCTATTTATCATATGTCTGTCGGACCTGATCCGTACTGTACGCTCTCCGTATTCAGCATTGCACCAGCAGATCACAAGAGTTGCTGGTGCAACGCCGCCCCCTGCAAACTCAGCAGGGGGTGTCAATCAACCCGATCTTACTCGATCGGGTTCAATTCTGGCGATTCCTGTCCGCCTGCTCCATAACTTGTGGACCGCTGCTCCATAACTTGTGTTTCTGGCGAGTCTGAAGACTCGCCATAAACACGGCCATCAAGCTTCGTTCGGAGCTTGATAGATTGATTGTTAGCTTGATTGTCTTCTATGACACGCATTTAAGGGGAGGTGTCTAGAAGGGGGTGTGTAGAGTTAACAGAAGATGATTGGTCTCTGCTTAACCACTTAGGATATATAAGGCGTTCGGTTTGTCATTTTTTTCTACACATTGAGAAAGGCCGCTTTGCTATGGCCAAAACGCGTATGTGGCATATTTTGTCCAAGTTTGGTGAGCCTCTGGTCTGAACACAGTCTCAGCCGCCCCTGACACCTGACGCCGATGTGTCCGGTTATCGGACAGGAATACAGGGGGGTGGCTGAACTGTGTATCTTGCTTTCCACCCTCCCAGTTTGGAATAGGTTTTAGGTAATCACAAGAGGAATAGGTGTTCCTTCCTTTATCAAGTAATATTTATTACAAACCTTATTTTAATATATTTGTAAATAAAATTAGTTTTTTAATAAACTCAATTCCCTACCTTAGCAGTTAATCCTGCATATACTTCCAATAATTTCTAATAGAGTTTTCTCTATATACTTATCATTTAAAATAGGAATGAGTGCTCATTAACCCTCCCTGTCCTCCCCATTCCCTGTTATTTATCCTTATTTACACGTATGCTCATTTGAGGGGTAGCACCAAGGATTATTATATCCTTTATTTCCTATAGACATTTTTATCACAGTGCCAATACTTTCTTTCCATTATAAATTTAGAGTGGGCAAACCACATTCCATTATTAGAGCACGTGATTTAGCTTCATTTACAAATTTTGAACGACAACCTTTGATGTGGGGGCGGAGATGCTTCGGTGGTCAAAGGATATAAAGAACTTAACAGTTGATTTGAAACACAAAAATACCTTAAACAATGAACAAGTTGGTGATTGGCTTAAATCTCTAAAAAATCTTAAAAAAATCTGAAAAAGACAAATAAAAAGACAATGGAATATTGGTATGTTTAATTTCTACACTGACAATAAGGTAATACCTAGAGGCCTACGACTAAAATGATTTCCTACATTTCAAGACTTAAAGCCAGAATTGAAAGTTAAATGGGAGGATGCCCTCTCTGAGTGCTCTTTTAAATTAATTGGATATCTTATAGAGCACGAGATTGATAAATTGAATGCGATAACTGAAGAAATTACAAAGATCAGTGTAGAATTTAAATTACATGAAACAAACAAATCATTCCAAAAATCCTATGTCAAAACCAATTTATATCGGACAAAAAAGAAAAAAAGATAGAAAGAGATCTAACTGAATATGCCAATAAATCAGTGTATATGTGGAATATTAATAAAAATATGAGTACTGACTCCGACTTTTCAGATAAAGACTGTAATACCACTGATGCTGACAATTTTGATGATGACGTAACACCTAAACCCATCCTACACAATAGGATTATACCCCATGATAGTAATGCAACTGACCCTTTAGGCGGAGAACCCGAAGAGGCAGGGGAAAACAGACCCAGAACCAGAAAACAGGTCAATTTCAATCAGAAATCCCTAACCAAGAAGAAACAAATCTGAAAGAATTAAATATAATTAACCTCTCTGACAAAAAAAACTCACAGATACACAAATCTCTGTCCTCAAAAAAGGTTTGTCTTTTGTACCTACACCTCATTTTGACAAGTTTGAGACTATAAAAGACGTCCATTTATTTACCCGCAAGGTGCTACTTAAGAAATATTTTTCCTCTGATTCAGAGACAGAGGGTTTAGATACGAATTATAACTTAATTGCTCTTATAGATGATTCAAATTATGTAAACCAAGAAAGCTTGACCCTTAACACTAACTGGCGTAGTATACTACAAACTAAGTCACACTTTATACCCCCACCCAGCACATCTTACAATACTCTGACCTTTTTAGATCTTGTATGTAAAGACATATTGAAATTATCTGATAAATGTGATATCCATTACTCTAATCTGTCCAGAGAAGAAAAACTAGCTTTAAAAACTATGATTTAGTGGACTGATATTCAGATAAAACTCAGTGACAAGGGTGGGAATATTGTATCGTGGCCTATACAAATGTATGTGGAGGAAGCCAGAAAACAGTTGAATAATCAGAGGAACTATAAAACCTTGTTTGGGAATCCCACTGAAGCTTTCCTTAAAAAGTATAATACTTTAATTAATTCTGCAGCTCTTGAAGGAATTATTGATAAGAAAGAACATAAATATTTGGAAGTTAAGCAACCCAAAGTGGCAACATTGTATTTATTGCCAAAAGTCCATAAGAATCTAGCATGTCCAACGGGAAGGCCAATTGTATCAGGCAATGATTCCCTGACAGAAAAAGCTAGTAAATACGTGGACGCAAGATTACGCCATATTGTAGACTCCTTGCCCTCACATACGAGAGACACTATGCATGTTTAGTGATGTTGCGAACCGCCATTGACTTCAATAGGCAGGCGAACTTTAAAACCTACAAGGACTCTTTCTGGCCACAATAGTGATGGAAAAGTTGTTTCAAGGGGACTAACACCGGGACTGTGGCATGCTGGAGGGGGATCCATGGCAAAACTCCCATGGAAAATTACATAGTTGATGCAGATTTTGCTTTTAACCCATAAAGGGCCTAACTCACCTAACATTCCCAAATTGTTTGCAGTAACGTGCTTTAAAACATCAGTTATGATGTCGTATCTATCAGGTAGTGTAAGTGTTACGGCCGCTTCACAGTGACAGAGCAAACTCCAAGTGTAACACACCGCAAACAACCGCAAACTGTCCATTTGCACAACCACGAGATAGATAGATTTGATAGATACATAGATTACATAGCTCAATCGATGCAATATACATATGATCGATACAAATTACATAGATCAATAGATGCAATATACATTTGATAGATACGAATTACATAGATCAATAGATGTAATCTACATTTGATAGATATGTTTGTTATCGATCCAAAGATGCAATATACATTTGATAGATACGAATTACATCAATCAAAATATGTAATATACATTTTATAGATACGAATTACATCGATCAATAGATGTAATCTACATTTGATAGATATGTTTGATAGTTAGATCGATTTGATAGATAAATACATAGATTTGAAAAATATATAATTTCCCTGACAGAGTATAACAATAAGACATGCGGTCTGTGACCCGTGGTGTGTTAAGTAGTACTATTCTTAGCAGTTTACTACAACCTGTTACTCCCCCTATCGGGGGAGGTCTATATGGCCTGCATTTTTGGAACCGGGAGATGGAAGAAGATGATTGGTCTGTCCTCCTACTTCAAATTTGTCATAAACACAAGTGGCTGTCTCAAAACAGTCCGGACACAAGATAGATAGATAGATAGATAGATAGATAGGACAGATAGATATATATATAGATTGATAGTTAGATAGAATCGATAGAAGAGAAATAGATAGATTTGTTAGATATATAATTACCATGACAAAGTATAATAATTAAACATGCGGTCTGGGATCCATGGTAACTAGGTTGTGTTAAGTAGTACTATTCTTAGCACTTTCAGCCCTGTAACTCCTCCTATCGGTGGAGGTCTATATGGCGTGTATGATTACCCTGACAAAGTATAACAACAAGGCACGAGGTCTGGGACCCATGGTAATTAGGTTGTGTTAAGTAAAACTTTTCTTAGCACTTTAATCCCTCTTACTCCCCCTTTCGGTGGAGTTCTATATGGCCTGCATGATTACCCTGACAAAGTATAACAACAAAACATCTGGTCTGGGACCCATGTTAACTAGGTTGTGTTAAGTAGTACTATTCTTAGAACTGTAATCCCTGTTACTCCCCCTATCAAGGGAGGTCTATATGGCCTGCATGATTACCCTGACAAAGTATAATAAGAAAACATGCGGTCATGGACCCATGGTAACTAGGTTGTGTTAAGTAGTACTATTCTTCGCACTTTAATCCCTGTTACTCCCCCTATCGGGGGAGGTCTATATGGCGTGCCTGATTATCCTGGCAAAATATAACAACAAGACATGCGGTCTGTGAACCACTGTTAACTAGGTTGTGTTAATTTTTACTATTCTTAGCACTTTAATCCTTGTTCCTCCCCCTCTATCGGGGGCGGTCTATATGGCCTGGCTGATTATCCTGGCAAAATCTAATAACAAGACATGCGGTCTGGGAACCACTGTTAATGTTAACTAGGTTGTGTTAAGTTGTACTATTCTTTGCACTTTAACCCCTGTTACTTCCCCTATCAAGGGAGGTCTATATGGCCTGCATGATTACCCTGACAAAGTATAACAACAAAACATGCGGTCTGGGACCCATGGTGGTACTGGTATAACTAGGTTTTCTTAAGTGTTACTATTCTTGTTCTCAGTTCTATTCTCAGTTTAATCCCTGTGATTGGTCTGTCCTCCTACTTCAAATTTGTCCAAAACACAAGTGGCTGTCTCAAAACAGTCCGGACACAAGATAGATAGATAGATAGATAGGATAGATAGATATACATAGATTGATAGTTAGATAGAATCGATAGAAGAGAAATAGATTGATTTGTTAGATATATAATTACCCTGACAAAGTATAATAATTAAACATGCGGTCTGGGACCTATGGTAACTCGGTTGTGTAAAGTAGTCCTATTCTTAGCACTTTCATCCCTGTAACTCCTCCTATCGGTGGAGGTCTATATGGCCTGCATTATTACCCTGACAAAGTATAACAACAAGACATGCGGTCTGGGACCCATGGTAACTAGGTTGTGTTAAGTAGTACTATTCTTAGCACTTTAATCCCTGTAACTCCCCCTATCGTGGGAGGTCTATATGGCCTGCATGATTACCCTGACAAAGTATAACAACAAGACACGCGGTTTTGGACCCATGGTAACTAGCTTGTGTTAATTATTACTTTTCTTAGCACTTTAATCCCTGTTACCCCCCTATCGGGGGAGGTCTATATGGCCTGCCTGATTACCCTGCCAAAATATAATAAATAAATATTAACAATACTGTTACAACAAATATGATTGGTGTAACTAGTTGGCAAGTGGGCCTGGCACACAGGCTGGCAGGCAGGATGAAACTGCAATTCAATGGCACTAGGAGACTGAAGATTCACAGTCAAAAAAGTTATGATTTAAATTTTTTTCAATACTGTTACAAAAAATATGATTGGTGGCACTAGTTGGCTAGTGGGCCTGGCACACACGCTGGCAGGCAGGAGGAAACTGCAATTCAATGGGACGAGCAAACTGATGATTCACAATCAAGCAATTTTTTATTTTAAATATTAACAATACTGTGACAACAAATATGATTGGTGTAACTAGTTGGCAAGTGGGTCTGGCACACACGCTGGCAGGCAGGCAACTGCAATTAAATAACAATAGCAGAATGATGTAACAGTTTGTTTTTAAAAAAGTTACAAAAATGTTACAACAGATAGGAGTAATGGCATTTAGGATACAACAAGGCACAGTATGTGCTGGCAGCCTAACACACAGGCTGGCACTAGTGGTGGCAGGCTGTCCTGTGAACTAATATTAAATAACACTCGAAGAGTGATGTAAACATTTTTTTTTACAAATTTTAATGTTATGTTACAACAGATAGGAGTCGTGGACTGGCACTGAGGATGAAAGTAGGCACAGTATATGCTGGCAGCCTGACACACAGGCTGGCACTAATGGCAGCCTGGCTGGCCTGGCAACTAAAATTTAATAACACACATAAAATTTACACTAATGTTGTTACACCAGATATAAGTGGTGTTGTTACACCAGATATAAGTGGTGGAAAAAAAAAACAATTAATCTGTGTAATACTATATGATGTGGGCCAGAAACACACAGGCCTGATGGAAAAAGAAATTAAATTACACTAGCAGCAAGATGATTTAAAAAAATGTTTTAACTTTAAAATAATGTAAAGCAGATATGAGTCGTGGCTTGTAGGTAGGGCAGCAATTTACCACAGTATGCTGTGTAAGTGAGAAACACACAGGCCTGATAGAAAATTAAATTAGATTACACTAGAAAAATAATTTAAAAGTTTTTCTTTTAAATTTAAAATAATGTGAAGCAGATATGAGTGGTGGCACTGGCTGGCTGCTACGTAGGGCAGCAACAATTAACAACAGTATGCTCTGTAAGTCAGATACACACAGGCCTGATAGAAAATAAAATTAGATTACACTAGTAAAATGATTTAAAGATTTTTTTTTTAATTTAAAGAAAAAGGTTAAGCACATATGAGTCGTGGCTGATAGCCTTGGAAGGGCAGCAATTACAAACAGTAGGCTCTGTAAGTCAGATACACACAGGGCTGATAGAAAATAAAATTAGATTACACTAGCAAAATGATTTAAAGTTTTTTTTTTTTATTTAAAGAAAAAGGTTAAGCACATATGAGTCGTGGCTGCTAGCCTTGGTAAGGCAGCAATTAACCACAGTAGGCTCTGCAAGTCAGATACACACAGGCCTGATAGAAAATAAAATTAGATTACACTAGCAAAATGATTTAAATTTTTTTGGGGGGGAATTTAAAAAAAGGTTAAACACATATGAGTCGTGGCTGATAGACTAGGGAGGGCAGCAATTAAACACAGTATGCTCTGTAAGTCAGCAAAACACACAGGCCTGATAGAAAATGAAATTAGATTACACTAGCAAAATGATTTAAAAGTTTTTTTTTTTTAAATTTAAAATAAAGTTAAGCAGATATGAGTGGTGGCTGGCACAGAGCAATGAACCACAGTATATGCTGTGTGAGCCTGAGAGACACAGGCCTGATAGGAAATGAAAATAAATTACACTAGCAAAATAATTTCCAATTTTTGTTGGTTAAATTTAAACTAATGTTGTTAGGCAGATATCAGTGGTGGCACTAATCACAGTTTATGCTGTGAGCCTCACACACAGGCTGAAAGCCAGGCAAATGCAAATAAAAATACAAAGAAAAAAAACAAAAAACGACTGAAGTTATAGCCCTAAAAAGGGCTTTTTGGGGTGCTGTCCTTGCAGCAGAGATGAGATGAGTCCTTCAGGACTGTAGTGGACACTAAATACACTAGCCTAGCTATCTATTTCCCTATAATGGCAGCAGCAGCAACACAAAAGGTCCTCTCACTAACAAAGCAAGGTCGTAATGAGTCTAAAATGGCTGCTGCCAAGAAGCTGGGAGGGTCTGTGAAGGAGTGTCTGATGGTGATTGGCTCTAATGTGTCAGAAGGCTGTGACATACAGGGTCAAAGTTTCCTCAATGATGACACATAGGGGGGCGGATCGAACATCGCATATGTTCTCCCGCAGCGGCGAACGCGAACAAGCTATGTTCGCAGTGAACCGTTCGCGGGCGAACAGTTCGGGACATCACTATGCATGTTTTAAATAAGATAGAGACGCTTATCATCACCTCTAATTCAACATTAGTTACATGTGACGTTGAATCACTTTATACTAGCATTGAGAGATATTGGGGATGTAAAGCAGTTTCCCACTTTCTCCAAAAAAATTAACTTATGTCTATTGAAGTCAAACAATTTATTATGAACTTATTGGAATTTGTCCTGGACATAACTATTTTACATTTGATGGTAGATTTTATTTGCAAACATGTGGGACAGCTATGGGGACTTCATGTGCCCCAACATATGCCAATATCTACCTGGTCTGGTGGGAAGAGACTGTAGTTTTCCATGACACCCTTAAACAGTATACTCAATATATTACCCACTGGTCCAGGTATATAGATCTTGCAACAATGTATCATGAAACACAGCACTCACTGCACAGCCAGGAACAGGTTTACCAAACCCAGTATAGATACATAGAAACAGAAATCGTTCCAGCTGGTGCAACAAAAGACAATAAAGTCTTTTGTTGCACCAGCTGGAACGATTTCTGTTTCCAGGTATATAGATGACATTTTCTTTGTATGGGAGGGATCCAAAGAACTGTTGAATTAATTAATTACTCGACTGAATACGAATCCTTTTGGCCTGTTTTTGACTATGATTATGGATGATCAACAGGTTAATTTTTCTTGATTTAACGATCAAGAAAGGGAATGGCTATCTAGAAACTGAAACTTATAGGAAACCTACAGCCACTAATAATAACTTAAGAGCAGATAGTTACCATCACCCTAATACCATACAAAGTCTGCCAATTGGTGAGTATTTGAGGATACATAGTAACAGTTCATCTCTGGAATCTTTCAACAAAATGGCATGGGAACTAAGAAATAGACTCATTTTGAGGGGCTATTCTAAAAAGTCTCTTAAGAGAGCTTACCAGATTGCTTTAAACAAAAACAGACAAGAGCTGTGTCAGGTTAGGAAATGTCCAGAAGAAGACCCAAATGCTAGGGCGAACTTAAACAACACCCTTGCACTCTGAGTTTAATCCAGGACGTGTCCCCACGACAACCTCCAAAAAACAAAGTACTCACGATATGGAGCAGGGTTAGCCTGTGCCAAAGTAATTCATGATATCAGCCAGATAGACTTCTGAATAAGGAACTGGTTTCAGGAAATGTCTTCCACAGTATCAGGAGAGCAGGGATAGTTCACTTATACTCAGACAGAAGAAGGGTAAAACAGGAAACAGTTAATAATGCAGGAGTAGGTCATTTGTTATCAGGCAGTCTGAAGGTTAACATTGTGTAGACAGTCTTTGCAGAGTATGCAACAGGTAATCAGGCAGTTTGAGGGTTAACACTGAGTAGACAGTCTTTGCAGAGTATGCAACAGGTAATCAGGCAGTTTGAGAGTTAACACTGTGTAGACAGTCTTTGCAGAGTATGCAACAGGTAATCAGGCAGTTTGAGGGTAAACACTGTGTAGTCAGAACTTGCAGAATTAACAACATGTAATCAGGTAGTTTGAAGGTTAACACTGTGTTGTCAAAACTTGCAGAGATAGCAACAGGTAAGCTGGTAGTTTGAAGGTTAACACAGATTAATCAGTACTTGTTGAGATTGGCCACAGGATATCAAGCAGTTTGAAGGTTTACACTGAATAATTGTATTTGCAGAGTTTGGAAACAGGTAAACATGCAGATTGAAGGTTTCACAGAAATAACAGTATTTGAATAGTTTGGCAGTACACAGAGTAGTCTGAATATGCAGGGTTTGCAGCAGGTAAACAGGAAGTTTGAAAGTTTCACAAAACAAACAGTACTTGCATTGTTTGGAGACAGGTAATCAGGAGGTTGAAGGTTAATCCAGCATAGTAAATCCTTGAAGAGATTGGCAACAGAAAAGAAGCAGTTAGAGAGATTCCTCAGCGAAATCCTATCAGAAGCCACAAAGTTAACAAACAAACTGGCACTGGAGAAACAGGAAGCCAAGAATAAAAAGCCTGGTTGTGACATCATCAGGAAGGGGTGGCTCAGACACCTGTCAATCAAGCACACAGAGAGGACTGCAGAGCTTCCCAGCAGCTGAGCGTGACAAGCTGTTAATTCCTAAAATTAAAATTAAGGAACATTCCTCCACCCTCAGATTTATTTCTACATTTACCAATCAGAGTAACCAAGTCTCTAATATTCTACAAAAACATTGGCACATTTTACAGGCTGATGAACAACTTCAGTCAATCCTCCCTAATAAACCGCAGATGACATATAGGAGAGCCAGTAATCTTAGTGATTGCCTAACCTCAAGTCACTTTAAAAGAAATGCCAAAAAGGCACCTTTATATAAAGGCTGAACAGCCTGCGGCAATTGCAAAGTATGCACCTAAAAGATAAAGAAGAAAACTATGATGGATCGATTCCATAATAAATGGACTATATCTAATCATATTACATGTAAAACTTCTAACGTAATATATTGTGTATCTTGCAGTTGTGACCTAATATATGTAGGGATGACAACCAGAAGCATGGGAATAAGAATGACTGAACATTTAAGCAATATTAGAAATGCTGCTAAGGATGTGGAAAAAGGAAAAGAAATAACTAACGTGGCACAGCATTTTCTACAGTACCATGGTGGCAAAACGAGGACTTTTAAATGTTGGGGCTTGGAAACTCTTCATATGGGAATTAGAGGAGGAGATGTGGAACAAGCTTTATTAAAAAGGGAAGCAAGGTGAATTTTGAATTTGAATTCTGTCATGCCTCATCGCATGAATGAAAACAATAATTTTTGGGTGTTTTTGTAAGAGTATAGGATATATGATAGGTTAATAACACAGATACATACTATCAACCACTCTTACATATATAGTCTTTCCATCTTTTTGACTCTCAAGTGCACCCAGAAACAGTTATCTGCATAAGTCTATTACTATTATGCAATTATAGATATATACCAGATATATTAGTGACACATTCTGAACGCATTAGTTAGTTATTTCTTCTACTTGATGTATGCAATGACACACAGTACATCACTCAGCAATTTGTACTACTTATACTGTATATATAACAGTGGTATATAATATTGTACAGTGCATTTTGTCTCACGTTTTAGCATTAAGTAGCAAGTTCCATCTGTATTAAAGTATTAGATGGTATCCACAAATTCAGTTTAAATTCTCCTACCATCCTTATAGATGCTTATTATACACACAGGTCTTATATTATTTTATTAGGGAATAATTCACTATGTATGGGGTAAATGACATTTAATCGATTTTACTGATCCCCATAACACTGCAAAATTAATATGATTTTTCCTTATGTCCATTGTGGACACTTAAGGTTCAGTGTTCAGATGATGATAACGTCTGTTTAAGCACCTAACTTATGCATATGTAAATAGAACATCAGTCACTGCATACTAGTATCTCTTGATAACATGTTGTCAAGTTATGATGTATACAGGGATATTCCGTTTGACTAAAAGTGACTGGGTCTTTTGGTTTATCTGGGTGCAATTTTGAGTTGTTTCTTTGTCGCCGCTTTATTTACTCCTTAATCCTTATACGATTAGGTTTTTCTTCGTTCCCAGCAATATAACTTAATAGGCTATAAGTGTATCAGACCGTATGATCGGTCTGGTATTGCTCTTTTGTATGTTGATTGGATCTGTCCAAAGTAGCCGTTACCAATCAGTATATCCCTTTAGATATTGTCTTCTATGACACGCATTCAAGGGGAGGTGTCTAGAAGGGGGTGTATAGCACCATCAGAAGATGATTGGTCTCTGCTTAACCCCTTAGGATATATAAGGCGTACCACGAGCAACGTTTGGCTTGTCATTTTTTTCTACACATTGAGAAAGGCCACTTTGCTACGGCCGAAACGCGTATGTGGCATATTTTGTCCAAGTTCGGTGAGCCTCTGGTCCCAATACAGTCTCAGCCTCCCCTGACACCTGACGCCGACGTATCCTGTTATCGGACAGGAATACAGGGGGGTGGCTGAACTGTGTATCTTGCTGTCCACGCTCCCAGTTTGGAATAGGTTTTTAGGTAATCACAAGAGGAACAGGTGTTCCTTCCTTTATCAAGTAATATTTATTACAAACCTTATTTTAATATATTTGTAAATAAAATTAGTTTTTTAATAAACTCAATTCCCTACCTTAGCAGTTAATCCTGCATATACTTCCAATAATTTCTAATAGAGTTTTCTCTATATAATTATCATTTAAAATATTAATGAGTGCTCATTTACCCTCCCTGTCCTCCCCATTCCCTGTTCTTTATCCTTATTTACACAATAGAGTAAAGTTACAAGCCGATGTATCACTTTGTATATTAGAGCTTGTACGCCGCAGTGTGAATGCGGTTATTAGAATCCCTTGTGTGCAAAGCATTCAGGTTTATAATATGTTGCTCAGAGGTACAAAGCCTCTATATAATTATTTATACATTTGGCTATATTGTGTCTTTGCTAGATTGTGCTTTGTTCTCACACGAAAGTGCAGCTGATTGTGCCTAGATGTAGCAGTTAACTTGCATTATTAAAATTAGTATGTCTCAAGTACTACTATTGGATATGCTACAAACAATTGCTATCAATGTAATTAGTTACTGACTTGATTAACAGTTCCCATTTGCTTCAGTATAAGGCCCAGTTAAATAAGCACATATTATTCAATATACTACAGAGCAGCAACTTCTTTATTCCATATTAGTTAACATTTATAACAGAATAAGGAGAGAACTATTGGGTCTTGGACTAAATAATAGTAGTGAAATTTGGTTTTCTCTATCTAGCATTAAATATACTGTAGATGTTTATTTGGACTAATATACAATGTTATATGATCATAAGTGATAACCATATAATATGCCCTAGTGTATCTGGATTTTAGAGGGAGATAAAATGCACCTTATTATATATATAATAAGGAAATATATTAATGAACCCATATCAAGGTATCTTCTTAGTATTGCTATCTTGACTATGAGAGTAAAAAAATAAATATAATAGAAAATAGAAATATTGTATTTTATCTCCCTCTAAAATCCAGAGACACTTAATCACACTATAGTTGTTGTTCCTTTGTACCATACACTGTAGACTAAGCTATAGTTAGCTGTTGATTTCCATTACTATACACTGCTGACCAAGTAACAGACACTTATGGGTGTAGGGTCACATACGGCTAGATTTAGAGTTTGGCGGCCAAAGGGGTGCGTTAGCTACGCATGCTTTTTTTCTCCCGCACCTTTTAAATACCGCTGGTATTTAGAGTTCACAGAATGGCTGGGTTTTCAGTGCGTTAGGCTCCAAAAAGGGAGCGTAGAGCATAATTTAACGCCACTGCAACTCTAGATACCAGCGGTTCTTACGGACGCGGACAGCTTCAAAAACGTGCTCGTGCATGATATCCCCATAGAAAACAATGGGGCAGTTTGAGCTGAAAAAAAACTTAACACCTGCAAAAAAAGCAGCGTTCAGCTCTTAACGCAGCCCCATTGTTTTCTATGGGGAAACACTTCCTACGTCTGCACCTAACACTCTAACATGTACCCCGAGTCTAAACACCCCTAACCTTACACTTATTAACCCCTAATCTGCCGCCCCCGCTATCGCTGACCCCTGCATATTATTATTAACCCCTAATCTGCCGCTCCGTATACCGCCGCTACCTACATTATCCCTATGTACCCCTAATCTGCTGCCCCTAACACCGCCGACCCCTATATTATATTTATTAACCCCTAATCTGCCCCCCACAACATCGCCGCCAGCTACCTGCAATAATTAACCCCTAATCTGCCGATCGGAGCTCACCGCTACTATAATAAATGTATTAACCCCTAAAGCTAAGTCTAACCCTAAAACTAACACCCCCCTAAGTTAAATATAATTTTTATCTAACAAAATAAATTAACTCTTATTAAATAAATTATTCCTATTTAAATCTAAATACTTACCTGTATAATAAACCCTAATATAGCTACAATATAAATTATAATTATATTGTAGCTATTTTAGGATTAATATTTATTTTACAGGCAACTTTGTATTTATTTTAACCAGGTACAATAGCTATTAAATAGTTAAGAACTATTTAATAGCTACCTTGTTAAAATAATTACAAAATTACCTGTAAAATAAATCCTAACCTAAGTTACAATTAAACCTAACACTACACTATCAATAAATAAATTAAATACAATTCCTACAAAAAAACTAAAGTACAAAAAATAAAAAAGAACTAAGTTACAAAAAATAAAAAAATATTTACAAACATTAGAAAAAAATTACAACAATTTTAAACTAATTACACCTACTCTAAGCCCCCTAATAAAATAACAAAGACCCCCAAAATAAAAAAATGCCCTACCCTATTCTAAATTACAAAAGTTCAAAGCTCTTTTACCTTACCAGCCCTTAAAAGGGCCCTTTGCGGGGCATGCCCCAAAGAATTCAGCTCTTTTGCCTGTAAAAAAAAACATACAATACCCCCCCCCCAACATTACAACCCACCACCCACATACCCTAATCTAACCCAAACCCCCCTTAAATAAACCTAACACTAAGCCCCTGAAGATCTTCCTACCTTGTCTTCACCATGCCAGGTATCACCGATCGTTCCAGGCTCCGAAATCTTCATCCAAGCCCAAGTGGGGGCTGGCGATCCACAATCCGGCGGCTGAAGAGGTCCAGAAGAGGCTCCAAAGTCTTCATCCTATCCGGGAAGAAGAGGCAATCTGGACCGGCAACCATCTTGATCCAAGCGGCATCTTCTATCTTCATCCGATGATGACCGGCTCCATCTTGAAGACCTCCACCGCGGACCCATCTTCTTCTTCCGACGACTTCCCGACGAATGACGGTTCCTTTAAGGGATGTCATCCAAGATGGCGTCCCTCGAATTCCGATTGGCTGAAGGATTCTATCAGCC
This sequence comes from Bombina bombina, assembly GCF_027579735.1. Taxonomy (NCBI): domain Eukaryota; kingdom Metazoa; phylum Chordata; class Amphibia; order Anura; family Bombinatoridae; genus Bombina; species Bombina bombina. Next base: position 671,765,362 of record NC_069499.1, read on the forward strand.
AATCGGAATTAAGGTAGGAAAATTCTGATTGGCTGATGGAATCAGCCAATCAGAATCAAGTTCAATCCGATTGGCTGATTCAATCAGCCAATCAGATTGAGCTCGCATTCTATTGGCTGTTCCGATCAGTCGTCGGAATAAGAAGATCGGTCCGCGGTGGAGGTCTTCAAGATGGAGCCGGTCGTCATCGGATGAAGATAGAAGATGCCGCTTGGATCAAGATGGTTGCCAGTCCGGATCGCCTCTTCTTCCCGTATAGGATGAAGACTTTGGAGCCTCTTCTGGACCTCTTCAGCCACCGGATTATGGATCACCAGCCCCCACTTGGGCTTGGATGAAGATTTCGGAGCCTGGAATGATCGGTGATACCTGGCATGGTGAAGACAAGGTAGGAAGATCTTCAGGGGCTTAGTGTTAGGTTTATTTAAGGGGGGTTTGGGTTAGATTAGGGGTATGTGGGTGGTGGGTTTTAATGTTGGGGGGGGTATTATATGTTTTTTTTACAGACAAAAGAGCTGAATTCTTTGGGGCATGCCCCACAAAGGGCCCTTTTAAGGGCTGGTAAGGTAAAAGAGCTTTGAACTTTTTTAATTTAGAATAGGGTAGGGCATTTTTTTTATTTTGGGGGGCTTTGTTATTTTATTAGGGGGCTTAGAGTAGGTGTAATTAGTTTAAAATTGTAATATTTTTCTTGTTTGTAAATATTTTTTTATTTTTTGTAACTTAGTTCTTTTTTATTTGTTGTACTTTAGTTAGTTTATTTAAATGTATTTATGTGTAGGTATTGTATTTAATTAATTTATTGATAGTGTAGTGTTAGGTTTAATTGTAGGTAATTGTAGGTATTTTATTTAATTAATTTATTGATAGTGTAGTGTTAGGTTTAATTGTAACTTAGGTTAGGATTTATTTTACAGGTAATTTTGTAATTATTTTAACTAGGTAACTATTAAATAGTTCTTAACTATTTAATAGCTATTGTACCTGGTTAAAATAAATGCAAAGTTGCCTGTAAAATAAATATTAATCCTAAAATAGCTACAATATAATTATTATTTATATTGTAGCTATATTAGGGTTTATTTTACAGGTAAGTATTTAGCTTTAAATAGGAATAATTTATTTAATAAGAGTTAATTTATTTCGTTAGAATAAAATTATATTTAATTTAGGGGGGTGTTAGGGTTAGGGTTAGAATTAGCTTTAGGGGTTAAAAAATTTATTAGAGTAGCGGTGAGCTCCGATCGGCAGATTAGGGGTTAATACTTGAAGTTAGGTGTCGGCGATGTTAGGGAGGGCAGATTAGGGGTTAATACTATTTATTATAGGGTTATTGAGGCGGGAGTGAGGCGGATTAGGGGTTAATAACTTTATTATAGTAGCGGTGCGGTCCGCTCGGCAGATTAGGGGTTAATAAATGTAGGCAGGTAGAGGCGACATTGAGGGGGCAGATTAGGGGTTAATAAATATAATATAGGGGTCAGCTGTGTTAGGCGCAGCAGATTAGGGGTACATAGCTATAATGTAGGTGGCAGCGGTGTACGGAGCAGCAGATTAGGGGTTAATAATAATATGCAGGGGTCAGTGATAGCGGGGGCGGCAGATTAGGAGTTAATAAATATAATATAGGGGTCGTGGTGTTAGGGGCAGCAGATTAGGGGTTCATAGGGATAATGTAGGTGGCAGCGGTGTGCGGTCGGCAGATTAGGGGTTAAAAAATTTTAATAGAGTGGCGGCGATGTGGGGGGGCCTCGGTTTAGGGGTACATAGGTAGTTTATGGGTGTTAGTGTACTTTAGAGCACAGTAGTTAAGAGGTTTATGAACCGGCGTTAGCCCAGAAAGCTCTCCTTGTTTTTTTTCTGCGGCTGGAGTTTTGTCGTTAGATTTCTAACGCTCACTTCAGCCACGACTCTAAATACCAGCGTTAGAAAGATCCCATTGAAAAGATACGATACGCAATTGACGTAAGGGGATCTGCGGTATGGAAAAGTCGTGGCTGGAATGTGAGCGTTAGACCCTTTAATGACTGTCTCCAAATACCAGAGGGCGGTAAAAACCAGCGTTAGGAGCCTCTAACGCTGGTTTTGACGGCTACCGAACAACTCTAAATCTAGGCCTTAGTGACTAGTTGGCATGACACAACCCATAATCCCATAATACACTGCCAATATGCAAAAACAAACACCTGTCATTTCTTATCCAACATTCACTCTAGCAATAATAGTAATTACTGACATTGTTTTTTATTTACCATTTATTAATAACCTATACCACTAATGAATTAAACACTTCGCTTTATATTAGGACTCACAACATAAACTTCCAGTCATTGCACTTATATAGCATTAGCACACCATTATTTTCATAAGTGCAAATAATACATAGAATTATAGATTTATTAGCATAGCAGTTTATTTCACTAGCACTATCAGTTCATTATTAGATGGAATATTACACAATTAATATATTAAATTATAGATTTGTTATTAGTATAACATTTAATTTCACTAGCACTACTAGTTAATTATTAGATGGAATATTACACACAATTACACTGCATCTTACCTCACTAACCTACATAATAACATCTTTATATATCCCGTTATATATGAAGTAGATTTTTAGGTATTATCTGCAACACAGGACACATATGCATATTATATGGTTATTACTTATGATCATATAACATTGTATATTAGTCTAAATATACATCTATATTTAATCTTCCAGCATACTCTATACTATATATAACACTGTCCTTAATTTATATACACACTATAGCCATTTCACATACACTATTGGTGATGTAAACCACATCACATATCTCCTACTGGTATTTTATGCACATATTAAAGGGCCATTATACGCTCATTTTTTCTTTGCATAAATGTTTTGTAGATGATCTATTTATATAGCCCATAATGGGTTTTTTTTTTAAAAAAATGTATAGTTTTGCTTATTTTTAAATAACATTGCTCTGATTTTCAGACTTCTAACCAAGCCCCAAAGTTTTATGTGAATACCTCATATACCTACTCCAGCTTGCTCCTGTTTGTGTAAAGGGTCTTTTCATATGCAAAAGAAGGGGGAGTGTCTTATTTCCCACTAGAAGTGGGCTTTCCAGCTGCCTTTTCAACAGAGTTAAACTGAGAGCTTCTAAGTAAGTTTTTAAACAGTTTTATACTGGATTTTTATATCAGTATCTGTGCATCTTATTCTTTATAGTAGTGTCTATTACATGCAGTTATATGAAAATGAGTGTATACTGTCCCTTTAAGGGCACACTATTATTAAGAGAATTAGCGTTATCAGTATAGTATATTATATTACACATAGCATTATGCTATTAAGTCACGTCCTGTTTTTCATTGGGGCCTCAGCAATCTACACTCACTCACTGTGAATGAGAATTCCACATTGACACAGGCTCAATACAACTTCAAGCTGGTTTCTGATTTGTTATTACACGCCCTATGTCACACGTTATATGGTTAGCACCATATTATTGGTCCAACATAGTAACGTCACTAGAAATGAGATACTCTGATTGGTTAGACATCGTAAAATGGAGAAGTCTCTTTGATTTGGGCCAGCATTACCCAGTGCAGATCCCACAACGCCACTTACAGCTTTTCATTCTTTGAGGATCGCATACGATAGTGAGCACTAAGTTAGATAAAAATACGAGGAAAAGGGGTTGAAAACTACACTATAGGTACCTGAACTCCACAAAGGGTCAATTAGTACTGAGGGCAATAGAAAACAATTGCTAACTGTAAGTATGGCACAAAACGAAAGAATAAGGACTAAAAACATTATTTCCATGATGGTTGTGATAACTATATAAGTGTCAAACAATAAAAGACAGAGGGAGTATGAACAGGATACCTATGATGAATGTCACAACTATACATGTGTCCAATGCAGTTAATTTATATCTGCCTATATTATATGCTTGCATGTCAGATGATGCACATAGAGATTTGCATCCTATATAAAGTTTGCCACATATATGCATACACATTTTGGGTAGCACTGTGATTTCAATTTATGTTTTTGTTCTTCATATTGTATAACACTGTATGTGTCTCAACCTTAACTACAGGATTGTTGTTAGTTACTAATTAATCAAATGTATATTTTCCCATACACCCCATTATTGGTGTGTACTTGTCCACTATTGGTTAGAACTAGTTTAACTAGTATGTCAGTTAGAAGGTGCTTTATGTCTGATGAAACAGCCAATGCTAATACTAAGAAACGCGTTGTATTTTATATTTTGTAACCATTGCTTGTTACATATTTTAAATTGTTTTTAATAAACAACTCGTTTTAACACAAGCATTGGTTCAGCGCCTTATTGAGTGGCATAGCTACTGCACCTGACATTCGACCATTTGGAATAAACCACTCAATGAGTGGGACAAGACACACGTGCATTGGTTCCACTTCGCCTGGAGAGGGGTAGCTGGTACACCCCAAGTTACCAGCTTGCTCCTACCAGTACATAAGTGTACTTGGTCTAAATGTTAGTATCCATTTGGCTTTATCTACTTCTGTTCACCTATTCTGATATGTTGATGTACACATGAGGCGCCCCTCTGTTTTCTGTTTCTTCTATAGCTATATCTGGATAAGTCTGTGAGGATGAGAGCAGCCATCTACCTGGTTTCGCACATATTGAGTTGGATTATCTGGTCATATTGGACTTTCTACTCGATCAACAGTCCAATACTCTAATTGGGACATTCTTGTTGGGACTATCACCATCCATGATTATTGGATGATATGGTTGGATTTATATATTGTATAAATATATGCTTTATATATGCAATTTTGCTTGTCACACAATTTTGATATACAACTAGATATGGTCCACCATGTTTGATATAGATTCATAGAGCACCCCTCACTTGTTCTACAATAAAAACTAACATTACAAAAATAAAAACCTAACATTACAAAAAATAATAAATGAAATTATCCAAAATAATAAAAATTATTCCTTTTCTAAAACCCCCATTTAAAAAAAACAGCTCTTTTGCAAAAAAAACCCCCAGAAACAAACACCCCCTAACATTACAAACCCCCAACCCCCAAAATAAAAAAAAACTAACTAAAAAAAAAATAATCTACCCATTGACCTGAAAGGGGCATTTGTATGGGTATTGCTCTTAAAAGGACATTCAGCTCTGTTACTGCCCTTAAAAGGGCATTCAGCTCTTTTTTGGCCCAAACAAAATCGATACTCACAGTTGCTGAAGTCCGGTGAAAGATCTTCATCCCAGTGGCGAAGCATCTTCATCCAGGCAGCTCCATCTGAATCCATCACGGGACTGGCATCTTCTTCATCCCTGCAGAGGCGGAGCGGTTGATGCACAGAGGCGGAGGTCCAGGTGGAGGTCAAGGCTGAGGTCCATAGGTCCGATGTGGAGGTCCTCTTCATGCGATCGTCCGCCACACACCGAGGATTCACTGCAAGGTACCCCTTTTATATTGGAGTAATCGTTGCATTCCTATTGGCTGATACATTAAAATCAGCTAATAGGAAATAGAGCTGCTTAAATCCTATATTTTTTGTAATTTTAGTGTTTCTTATTTTTTGTTATTGTAGTTTAAATTTTTTTGTAATGTTAGGTTTTTTATTTTTGTAATGTTAGGTTTTTTATTTTTAGTAATGTTAGGTTTTATTAGTGTATGCTTAGGTTTTATTTCTATTTCACAGGTAAGTTTGTATTTATTTTAACTAGGTAGTTAATAATTGTAACTTTAATTTAGGTTTATTTTAATTATGTTAAAGTTAGGGGGTGTTAGGCTTAGGGGTTAATATAGTTTAATTTCGGTTGTTGCAATGTGGGGGGCAGTTTAGGGGTTAATAGGTTTAGTTAGTGTTGGCGATGTCAGGGAACTGTGGTTTAAGGGTTAATAGTCTTAGTGTTGGCGATGTTTGGGAACGGCAGTTTAGGGGTTATTATTTTTTTTTAGTTTTGGCGATGTTTGGGAACTGCGATTTGGGAGTTAATAGGTTTAGTTAGCGTTGGCGATGTTTGGGAACGGCAGTTTAGGGGTTAATAGGTTTATTTAGTGTTTAGTTAGTGACGGCGATGTCGGGGAACGCCGGTTTAGGGGTTAATAGCTTTATTTAGTGTCAGTGATGTGGGGGGTGCGGTTTAGGGATTAATAATTTTAGGTAGTGTTGGCGATGTGGGGGGGACGGGGGTTTAGGGGTTAATAGGTTTAGTTAGTGTCGTCAATGTTTGGGAACTGCGGTTTGGGGGTTAATAGGTTTACTTATTGTTGGTGATGTTTAGGAATGGCAGTTTAGGCGTTAATAGGTTTATTTAGTGTTTAGTTAGTGTCAGCGATGTCGGGGAATGGCGGTTTAGGGGTTAATAGGTTTAGGTAGTGTTAGTGATGTTGAGGGACAGCAGTTTAGGCGTTACTAGGTTTATTTAGTGTTTAGTTAGTGTCAGCGATGTCGCGGAATGGCGGTTTAGGGGTTAATAGCTTTATTTAGTATCGGCGATGTGGGAGTTGCGGTTTAGGGGTTAATAGGTTTAGGTAGTGTTGGTGATGTGGGGGGATGGTGGTTTAGGGGTTAATAGCTTTATTTAGTGTCGGCAATGTGTGGGGGTGGTGGTTTCGGAGTTAATAGCTTTATTTAGTCTCAGCGATATTGGTGATAGCGGTGGTTTTAGATAATTTTGTTTCAGCAATCGCCGGCATATTAGTTATGTTAAATTAAATTGTTTTTTCAGATCCTTTAGTTTTTTCGGATCCATTCTTTATTCAGAATAGAATAATGCATATGAATAAAGAATGGAACCAAAAAAATGAACGGATCCGAAAAAACGATTTAACTTAACATAACTAATTTGTCAAAACAATTTTTTTTAAACTTAACTAAACTAATTTGCTGAAACAAAATTATATATTTAACTAATGAAAACAAAACAAAACAAATTTTTTAGCATCACACGTTTAGAAAATATTATTTTTTTGATTTGAAGAATGATGTCATGGGTTATGTCATTATTGATGTCACTAGTCATATCATTTAGATATTATAATTTCTTTGTGTAGGAAGATTGCTACTACTGATGCCATTGATTTTGTCATAGATGATGTTACTAGTGATGTCATTGATGATTTAAAAATATATAAATTCTCTGATTTGTAGGATGTTATCATGGCTGATGTCACTACTGATGCCATGGATGATGTCATAGGGGATGTCAATAGATGTCATCAACAATGTAATGTGAGATGTAATCAGGGATATCATTGATGATGTCATGCAAAATACACAGGGCGGGGGCAGTTTAAGTTAGGATTTTCCTTGCTTTTTAATGTTTGATTAGCTACTTAAACTCTAGGCAGTAACATAAGTGTTTTGCTAATTAATATATTCAATATGTTTCACCTACCTGATTAAACTTGATAGCTCACATGGGGCTGATGTATAATAATATCAGGGGCATATTCATTTATTTTGGTTCTGATATATACTTTTTCATATCCTATTCACTTATTGTCTGCTCTTTCAGTTTAGATTTCCATTAAATATACAAGCCAATTTAACATTTTGAGAACAATCTATCCACTACTTTATCAGCTTTTTCTCTGCTGTCATTTAAACAACTAACTAAGATTTTATTAACTCCTTCACTGCTGCACCATTTCACACTGCCACAGTTCTTAATCTTTTTCACTCCTGTTATTTCATATCAGTTCCAGAGCTTTTCTTGTTAGTTACCCACACAAAATAATGTTTTCTTTTCCGCAGACTAAAGATTTTTAGAAAATAATAGTTTGCAGGAATACCTAAATAAGGTAAAAGACACAAACAAACCCCTACCCCCCAAAAAAGACCCCAAGATACTAAGAGTAAAATGAATAAAACATTTTAGCTATGACATCTACAGAGAACCTCACTGATATTTTGTGTCATTTTTGGCAGATACAGTGCGTATTGAAAATAATTACCCCCCTTGAATGTGAAAATAATCACATTTTGTTGCTTTGCAGCCGGAAATAAAGACAGACACAGTTTTGGTTTATCCAGTAGTATTTACTCAGTGCAACTTATAACATCCAAGTGAAAGCTATAACACCAACATGTCAGGCAAAAATAAAGACAATTCAAAAACAGAATCACTGAGTTAGAAAAAGGATCACCCCCTTCTAAAATTACCTTGTAAACTTAGGTGTAGCTAATCACCTTCTCAACTGCACACACAGAGCCATTTGACCTTTAACTGTGATCAGCTGTGTGCATATTGATTAGCTCAGCATGAAAAGAGCTTTCCTGGAGCCTCTCAGTCCCTGGTAGTGCAACTGAAGCAAACAATCAACTATGGGTGGCAAGGCGCTGTCAAAAGATCTCTGGGATAAAGTTGTGGACAAGCACAAGTCAGGAGATGGATACAAGAAAATATGAAGGCCTTTATCAATGCCTAGAAACACAGTGAAGTATATTATTAAACAGTGGGAGGTATTTGGTACAACACAGACCCTCTCTGGATCAGGACGTTGGTCCAAACTGGATGAAAGAGCCAGGAGGAAACTGGTCAAAGAGGCTACCAAGAGGCCCACAGCAACTCTGAAGCAGTTGCAGGAATTTATGACAAAGAGTGGTCATTGTGTGCATGTGACAACAATATCATGGATTCTCCACAAATGTGGCTTGTATGGGAGGGTTGCAAGAAACAAAACGCCACTCCTCAAGACAGGCCACATGCAGTCATGACTGAGCTTTGCCATAACACACCTAAAAGATACTGAGGCCACATGGAAAAAGGTGTTATGGTCAGATGAGACTAAAATTGAATTATTTGGCCTCAACACCAAACGATATGTCTGGAGGAAATCCAATACAGCTCACCCTCAAAATAATACCATACCTACAGTAAAACATGGAGATGGTAATATTCTGTTAGGGGGTGTTTCTCTGCAGCAGGCACTGGAGCACTTATCAGGATAGAAGGAATAATGGATAGGGCAAAATACCATCAAATATCTTGACGGAAATCTGCTGCCCCATGCCAGGAAGTTGTTAATAGGAAGAAGGTTTATCTTCCAACATTACAGTGACCCAAAGCACACAGCAAAAATGACCACACAGTGGTTGAAGGAGAAAAAGGTTAATGTACTTGCATGGCCTAGTCAGAGCCCAGACTTAAACCCCATTGAATATCTGTGGCATGGCTTGAAGACTGCAGTCCACAAATGGTCACCATAAAATGTAACGGAACTGGTGCAGTTCTGCAAAGAAAAGTGTGCAAATATTGCTTAGTCTAGATGTGAAAAGTTAGTAGAGACATATCCCAACAGTCTAAAGACTGTAATTAAAGCAAAAGGTGGTTGAATAAAATAGGACACAAGGGATGATCCTTTTTCCAGCTCAGTGATTCTGTTCTTGAATTGTCTTTATTTTTTTCTGACATGTTGGTGTTATATCTTTGACTTGGATGTTATAAGTTTCATTGAGCAAATACAACTGGATAAACAAAAACAGAATTTATGCTTACCTGATAAATTACTTTCTCCAACGGTGTGTCCGGTCCACGGCGTCATCCTTACTTGTGGGATATTCTCTTCCCCAACAGGAAATGGCAAAGAGTCCCAGCAAAGCTGGTCACATGATCCCTCCTAGGCTCCGCCCACCCCAGTCATTCGACCGATGGACAGGAGGAAATATATATAGGAGAAACCATATGATACCGTGGTGACTGTAGTTAGAGAAAATAATTCATCAGACCTGATTAAAAAACCAGGGCGGGCCGTGGACCGGACACACCGTTGGAGAAAGTAATTTATCAGGTAAGCATAAATTCTGTTTTCTCCAACATTGGTGTGTCCGGTCCATGGCGTCATCCTTACTTGTGGGAACCAATACCAAAGCTTTAGGACACGGATGAAGGGAGGGAGCAAATCAGGTCACCTAAATGGAAGGCACCACGGCTTGCAAAACCTTTCTCCCAAAAATAGCCTCCGAAGAAGCAAAAGTATCAAATTTGTAAAATTTGGCAAAAGTGTGCAGTGAAGACCAAGTCGCTGCCTTACATATCTGGTCAACAGAAGCCTCGTTCTTGAAGGCCCATGTGGAAGCCACAGCCCTAGTGGAGTGAGCTGTGATTCTTTCAGGAGGCTGCCGTCCGGCAGTCTCATAAGCCAATCGGATAATGCTTTTAAGCCAAAAGGAAAGAGAGGTAGAAGTCGCTTTTTGACCTCTCCTTTTACCAGAATAAACAACAAACAAGGAAGATGTTTGTCTGAAATCTTTAGTAGCCTCTAAATAGAATTTTAGAGCACGGACTACGTCCAAATTGTGTAACAAACGTTCCTTCTTTGAAACTGGATTCGGACACAAAGAAGGTACAACTATCTCCTGGTTAATATTTTTGTTGGAAAATACTTTCGGAAGAAAACCAGGCTTAGTACGCAAAACCACCTTATCTGCATGGAACACCAGATAGGGCGGAGAACACTGCAGAGCAGATAACTCTGAAACTCTTCTAGCAGAAGAAATTGCAACCAAAAACAAAACTTTCCAAGATAATAACTTAATATCTACGGAATGTAAGGGTTCAAACGGAACCCCTTGAAGAACTGAAAGAACTAGATTTAGACTCCAGGGAGGAGTCAAAGGTCTGTAAACAGGCTTGATCCTAACCAGAGCCTGAACAAATGCTTGAACATCTGGCACAGCTGCCAGTCTTTTGTGAAGTAAAACAGATAAAGCAGAGATCTGTCCCTTCAGAGAACTTGTAGATAATCCTTTCTCCAAACCTTCTTGTAGAAAGGATAGAATCTTAGGAATTTTTATCTTGTTCCATGGGAATCCTTTAGATTCACACCAACAGATATATTTTTTCCATATTTTATGGTAAATTTTCCTAGTTACAGGCTTTCTAGCCTGAATCAGAGTATCTATTACAGAATCTGAAAACCCACGCTTTGATAAAATCAAGCGTTCAATCTCCAAGCCGTCAGTTGGAGGGAAACCAGATTCGGATGTTCGAATGGACCCTGAACAAGAAGGTCCTGTCTCAAAGGTAGCTTCCATGGTGGAGCCGATGACATATTCACCAGGTCTGCATACCAAGTCCTGCATGGCCAAGCAGGAGCTATCAAGATCACCGAGGCCCTCTCCTGATTGATCCTGGCTACCAGCCTGGGGATGAGAGGAAACGGTGGGAATACATAAGCTAGGTTGAAGGTCCAAGGTGCTACTAGTGCATCTACTAGGGTCGCCTTGGGATCCCTGGATCTGGACCCGTAGCAAGGAACCTTGAAGTTCTGACGAGACGCCATCAGATCCATGTCTGGAATGCCCCATAATTGAGTTATTTGGGCAAAGATTTCCGGATGGAGTTCCCACTCCCCCGGATGGAATGTCTGACGACTCAGAAAATCCGCTTCCCAATTTTCCACTCCTGGGATGTGGATCGCAGACAAGTGGCAGGAGTGATCCTCCGCCCATTGAATTATCTTGGTCACTTCTTTCATCGCCAGGGAACTCCTTGTTCCCCCCTGATGATTGATATATGCAACGGTCGTCATGTTGTCTGACTGAAACCTTATGAATTTGGCCTTTGCTAGTTGAGGCCAAGCTCTGAGAGCATTGAATATCGCTCTCAGTTCCAGAATGTTTATCGGGAGAAGAGACTCTTCCCGAGACCATAGACCCTGAGCTTTCAGGGATTCCCAGACCGCGCCCCAGCCCACTAGGCTGGCGTCGGTCGTGACAATGACCCACTCTGGTCTGCGGAAGCTCATTCCCTGTGACAGATTGTCCAGGGTCAGCCACCAACGGAGTGAATCTCTGGTCTTTTGATCTACTTGAATCGTCGGAGACAAGTCTGTATAATCCCCATTCCACTGTCTGAGCATGCACAGTTGTAATGGTCTTAGATGAATTCGTGCAAAAGGAACTATGTCCATTGTTGCAACCATCAATCCTATTACTTCCATGCACTGCGCTATGGAAGGACGAGGAACAGAATGAAGTACTTGACAAGAGCTTAGAAGTTTTGATTTTCTGACCTCTGTCAGAAAAATCCTCATTTCTAAGGAATCTATTATTGTTCCCAAAAAGGGAACTCTTGTTGACGGGGACAGAGAACTTTTTTCTTTGTTCACCTTCCATACGTGAGATCTGAGAAAGGCTAGGACGATGTCTGTATGAGCCTTTGCTTTTGACAGGGACGACGCTTGAATCAGGATGTCGTCCAAGTAAGGTACTACTGCAATGCCCCTTGGTCTTAGAACCGCTAGAAGAGACCCTAGTACCTTTGTGAAAATCCTTGGAGCAGTGGCTAATCCGAATGGAAGTGCCACAAACTGGTTTTGCTTGTCCAGAAAAGCGAACCTTAGGAACTGATGATGTTCCTTGTGGATAGGAATATGTAGGTACGCATCCTTTAAATCCACGGTAGTCATAAATTGATTTTCCTGGATAGTAGGTATGATCGTTCGAATAGTTTCCATTTTGAACGATGGTACCCTGAGAAATTTGTTTAGGATCTTTAGATCCAAAATTGGTCTGAATGTTCCCTCTTTTTTGGGAACTATGAACAGATTGGAATAAAAACCCATTCCTTGTTCTCTTATTGGAACTGGATGAATCACTCCCATCTTTAACAGGTCTTCTACACAATGTAAGAATGCCTGTCTCTTTATTTGGTTTAAAGATAATTGAGACCTGTGGAACCTTCCCCTTGGGGGTAGTTCCTTGAATTCCAGGAGATAACCTTGAGAAACTATTTCGCCCAAGGATCCTGAACATCTCTTGCCCAAGCCTGAGCAAAGAGAGAAAGTCTGCCCCCCACTAGATCCGGTCCCGGATCGGGGGCTATCCCTTCATGCTGTTTTGGTAGCAGTGATAGGCTTCTTGGCCTGCTTACCCTTGTTCCAGCCTTGCATTGGTTTCCAGGCTGGTTTGGGTTGTGAAGTATTACCCTCTTGCTTAGAGGATACAGAATTAGAGACTGGTCCGTTTCTGCGAAAGGGACGAAAATTAGGCTTATTTTTAGCCTTAAAAGACCTATCCTGTGGGAGGGCGTGGCCCTTTCCCCCAGTGATGTCTGAAATAATCTCTTTCAAATCAGGTCCAAATAATGTTTTACCTTTGAAAGGAATGTTAAGCAATTTTGTCTTGGAAGACACATCCGCTGACCAAGACTTTAGCCAAAGCGCTCTGCGCGCCACGATAGCAAACCCTGAATTTTTTGCCGCTAATCTAGCTAATTGCAAAGCGGCATCTAAAACAAAAGAGTTAGCCAATTTAAGTGCTTGAACTCTGTCCATAACCTCCTCATACGAAGATTCTTTACTGAGCGATTTTTCTAGTTCCTCGAACCAGAAACACGCTGCCGTAGTGACAGGAACAATGCATGAAATTGGTTGTAGAAGGTAACCTTGCTGTACAAAAATCTTTTTAAGCAAACCCTCTAATTTCTTATCCATAGGATCTTTGAAAGCACAACTATCTTCGATAGGAATAGTAGTGCGTTTGTTTAGAGTAGAAACCGCCCCCTCGACCTTGGGGACTGTCTGCCATAAGTCCTTTCTGGGGTCGACTATAGGAAATAATTTCTTAAATATAGGGGGGGGGAACAAAAGGTATGCCGGGCCTTTCCCACTCTTTATTTACTATGTCCGCCACCCGCTTGGGTATAGGAAAAGCGTCGGGGGGCACCGGAACCTCTAGGAACTTGTCCATCTTACATAATTTCTCTGGAATGACCAAATTGTCACAATCATCCAGAGTAGATAACACCTCCTTAAGCAGTGCGCGGAGATGTTCTAATTTAAATTTAAAAGTCACAACATCAGGTTCAGCTTGATGAGAAATTTTTCCTGAATCTGAAATTTCTCCATCAGACAAAACCTCCCTCATGGCCCCTTGAGATTGGTGTGAGGGTATGTCAGAACAGTTATCATCAGCGTCCTCTTGCTCTTCAGTGTTTAAAACAGAGCAATCGCGCTTTCTCTGATAAGTAGGCATTTTGGATAAAAGATTTGCTATGGAGTTATCCATTACAGCCGTTAATTGTTGCATGGTAATAAGTATTGGCGCACTAGATGTACTAGGGGCCTCCTGTGTGGGCATAACTGGTGTAGACACAGTAGGGGATGATGTAGTATCATGTTTACTCCCTTCATTTGAGGAATCATCTTGGGCAATATCATTATCTGTGGCATTACTGTCCTTACTTTGTTTGGACACTATGGCACAATTATCACATAAATTTAAATGGGGAGACACATTGGCTTTCATACATATAGAACATAGCTTTTCTGATGGTACAGACATGTTAAACAGGCTTAAACTTGTCAACAAAGCACAAAAAACGTTTTAAAATAAAACCGTTACTGTCACTTTAAATTTCAAACTGAAAACACTTTATTACTGAATATGTGAAAAAGTATGAAGGAATTGTTCAAAATTCACCAAAATTTCACCACAGTGTCTTAAAGCATTAAAAGTATTGCACACCAAATTTCAGAGCTTTAACCCTTAAATTAACGGAACCGGAGCCGTTTTTACATTTAACCCCTATACAGTCCCAGCTATATGCTTTGCTGAGACCCAACCAAGCCCAGAGGGGAATACGATACCACAAGACGCCTTCTATAAGCTTTTTCAGTGATTCTTAGCTCCTGACACATGCATCTGCATGCCTTGCTCTCCAAAAACAACTGCGCATTAATGGCGCGAAAATGAGGCTCTGTCTATAACTAGAAAGGCCCCCATCTGAAAAAGGTGTCCAACACAGTGCCTGCCGTTTTTCTAAACGTTCCCCAAGATTATAATACCAATAATTAGTTAGAATCTGCATAATATGCCTAGTAAAGCAATCGTTTTAGCCCAGAAAAATGTCTACCAGTTTTTAAGCCCTTTTTGAAGCCCTTTATTCTTTTATGTTTAACTAAGAAAATGGCTTACCGGTCCCCATGAGGGGAAATGACAGCCTTCCAGCATTACATGGTCTTGTTAGAAATATGGCTAGTCATACCTTAAGCAGAAAAGTCTGCTAACTGTTTCCCCCAACTGAAGTTACTTCATCTCAACAGTCCTGTGTGGAAACAGCAATCGATTTTAGTTACTGTCTGCTAAAATCATCTTCCTCTTACAAACAGAAATCTTCATCCTTTTCTGTTTCAGAGTAAATAGTACATACCAGCACTATTTTAAAATAACAAACACTTGATAGAAGAATAAAACTACATTTAAACACCAAAAAACTCTTAACCATCTCCGTGGAGATGTTGCCTGTGCAACGGCAAAGAGAATGACTGGGGTGGGCGGAGCCTAGGAGGGATCATGTGACCAGCTTTGCTGGGACTCTTTGCCATTTCCTGTTGGGGAAGAGAATATCCCACAAGTAAGGATGACGCCGTGGACCGGACACACCAATGTTGGAGAAAACTGTGTCTGTCTTTATTTCAGGCTGCAAAGCAACATAATGTAATTATTTTAAGGGGGTGATTCTTTTCAATACCCACTGTATTTGTTAAAGCATTTTTAAAATGTTATTAGCTGCTATTGTAACATAAGCAACAATTACAACTTCCTCAAATTCAGCACCACTCCTCAAATCTTCCATCAAAAGCTGTTTTATAATTTTCTTTAAAAAAAAAAAAGAAAAACAAAAGTTAATGTGTTAATATAAAGTGCCAAAGTAGCATTCTGAATATAAATATGCCAATAATAATGTGAAAGTATCACTCATGCTATGACAAATATTAATTTTAGAAGATTACATCTAGTAAATCTAAAGTTCAATACCACTGAGACATAATTAAGATAATTTAATTGGAAAAGATCTTACTTGGAGTTTGGGGAAATCAGAAAACGATCTTGTTTGTTCTTTGCCATAGTAATTGAAGTAATTGAAGTTATCACATAACATTTGCTTGTTCCAAGGGCTGCTATTTATTTTCCTTATTAATTAAGTTGTTTTGCTTCTTAGAGTATTGATACTTGAATGTTGATATTTATTTATTTAGTGCAAAAGCTTCCAGATATAATATAAATAAATATATTTAGATTTATTTGTTTTCATTTGATTCCTTGGGAGGAAATTATCATTACAGTTACCAAGGCTTTATTTCAAAACCTTCAAGGATTTACAGTTTCTTATTATGCTCAATTTAAGGTACTCAATTACAATTGTAATTTTGGTTGCCAGAACGACTAGCAATGAACTGACAGTGAAGGCTTAATCTAATAATGCAGTCTATCAAATCACAGTTATCCCTGTGTACTGTCTATGATCTAAAACTCATTTGTTCTACTTTCAGAACTCCCAACTGTCTATAGTTTCAGAGCTCTGCTTTACTGTCCTTCCCTTTGATTCTACTGCCATATCTGGGGAGAACTGCCCAGAAATGCCACAAATTAGTCCCTATTCTAACCATCTCCATCTACAGATCAATGGGACCCACTTATAAATAGTCATTATGTCTTTGTACTGTGCACTGCTATCTTGGAGCTTAGGTATTCTTGCCCTCTGTGTCTGAAGTGGTTCCCATTCACAGATCAATAACTTGCCATTTTTTTGACAAATGTATTATGAACTTTGGGCCAGATTACAAGTGGAGCTTTTTTTTCTTTTCTTTTTGCATTTTACAAGTTAATAGTAAAAAAAAAACAATGCAATCTAACTTCAGTACGTTAGATATTGTAACCGTGTTAAATTCTGATCCGCAAAGACTTTAATGGAGTGTGCGTTAAAAAAAACAAACTAATAGTTATTGCTGGCATGCTAACCCGACACAATGTAAGACCTACAGTGCTAAACCCGAAGGTAGTTATGAATATTTTACATGCCAATGTTCTTCACATAGAAGAAAATCTTATTTTTATTTATGTGTGTGTATATATATATATATATACACACACAGGTGTAAATATATAAACATATATATATATATATATATATATATATATATATATATACATATATATATATATATATATATATATATATATATATATATTTAAAAATACAAAGAAAATGTTCTTTTAAGTGAAGAACAATTGAATGTAAAGTAAAAAAACATTATAAAATCTTGAAAATGACTAAAAATTATTTTACAAGTTTTAAGGTATTGGAGTGGAAACGGCTCCAAAATGTGTATGTGTGTATATAAATATTTATATATATATATATATATATATATATATATATATATATATACATACACACACACATTATAGCCCTTTCCAGTCAAACACCTTGTCATATACCATATACTGTTTAACCCTTATAAATATTTTGTATTAATATTTATATGAATAATTTGTTATCCGAAACTATAAATGTGAGTGTAACACCTTATTTTAATGTACTTATTTTGTGATAGGTGCACATGTTTTGTTACCCCTTACACTTTACACTAGTTATGTTTGCGCTCAAGTGCACATGTTTACTTTCAACTTGTAATACTCGCGCAAGTAACTGCGGTCACAATTTTGCTTAGCGCCACCTGCTCTAACGTTAGCATGCCACTTGTAAAATAGCCCTTTGGGTTATCTTCCATGATACAGGGCAGGGGTTTATGTTTTTGCAGCTACTTTATTGCTCTAGTATTCATGTGACCCTTTTCTTATGCATGGTATGTATTAAACCTGAAAAATAGAAATCCCCCACTCTGTGCTAGTATGAAATTCTGAGTGACAAAAAATATTAACTTTTTCAGAAAATCAATGAAAAAGGAGCTTGCTGATATTGTCATTGATTTATTATGGTGTTTGATCATAAACTAGAACAATCCAGTAATTAAGTAATTCAGTAATTTAAAAAAAAATACAGGAGTATACCTCATATTATGATTGGTTTTGTTAACTGTTAATTGCTGTTGCGCAGCCCAGGCTTAGACTTTAATTAATCTCCCTCAAATTGTAATGAATATGATTTAACTTACTGCTCCCATCTTCATAAGTACCGTAGTTACTGTGATCTCACCCAAGGATGTATCTCGGAAGCACTTGTGCACACACATAGGTCACCTTGTCTTCACCCTCAAGTGACCAGATTTAAACAGCATCAAGTTTGGGAAACTAATATCTTGTGTGGGGAAAATAACTGCAACATTGTAACGTGAAACTTGCACAATTCATAAAGATTTGTTACCCTCACTTACCCCATCCGCAGTCACTCTCCATTATAATCGAAACAGCATCTGTCTCATATATTTCCATATTAGATCACTCTGTCTCTATACTAGGTCACTTTGTTTCCATACACCCTGCCCCATACTAGATCCCCCTCTCTCCATTAATGTTTAATGTTGACTTTAGTATCTCTCTAAGCAGTACAGGATTCTAAAGAATCTCTCTCTCTCTCTCTCTCTCTCTCTCTTTCTCTCTTTCTCTCTTTCTCTCTCTCTCTCTCTCTCTCTCTCTCTCTCTCTCTCTCTCTCTCTCTCATATATATATATATATATATATATATATATATATATATATATATATATATATATATATATATATATATATATATATATATATATATATATATATTCACATGCATAGGTATGTGAATGCCATGTTGTATTGCCATCCAAAAAATCATTGTTAATTGGTATTTGGCAGTCAGTTTCATTGTTAAAAATGTTATTGAAAAAACTTTTCACAGTGAGCAAGAATAAACAGAACATATGGGCTAAAGAGCTTATTCAAAAACAAGTAATCTAGTCTGATGTAGAATATATAAAATAATGCATGAAAATACATGTGCTTAGAATATTTCACCCTTTAGGCATCCATATTGTGCTATAAAGCCATTCCAAAAGCAAAGAAGAATACAAACACACTTTAGTTCTTGCTGCAAATCTTCGCCATCTATTTGCTGGTAAGCACTATTTAAGCAATGGACCAAATAGAGCCAAAGAGCAGTGCAGAAAAAGAGCACTTGTAAATGTATAATGCATAATTCTATTTTTGGTCCAATTAAAGGGACACTGAACCTAAATTGTTCCTTTGTGATTCAGATAGAGCTTGCAATTTTAAGCAACTTTCTAATTTACTCATATTATCGTTTTTTCTTCATTCTCTTGCTATCTTTATTTGAAAAAGAAGGCATATAAGCTTTTTTATTAGTTCAGGACTCTGGACAGCACTTTTTTATTGGTAGATGAATTTATCCACCAACCAGCAAGAACAACCCAGTTTGTTCACCAAAAATGGGCCGGCATCTAAAATTACATTCTTGCATTTCAAATAAAGATATCAAGAGAATGAAGAACATTTGATAATAGGAGTAAATTAGAAAGTTGCTTAAAATGTCATGCTCTATCTGAATCACAAAAGAAAAAAAAAATGGGTTCAGTGTCCCTTTAATGATTCCATCTTTTTAAGTGTCTAATCACACACAGGACACTTAATTTAAGTTACATAGAAGAAATACTGAAAAAATAAAAAAAATACTTGAAATAAAAAACTGTAAAATAATCCCCCTGAAAAAGAAAAACACCTCAATTACTCTTGTTTTTTTCAGGTGCTACTAACACTGATTGTATTTCCAAATACAATACAATACTGTTTGCTTGATGCCATTCGAGCAAATATTGGTCCATGTATTTTCCCTGCATTTTCTTTTGAACATATGCAGAAATGTGACACAAATTAAAGAAAACATGCTTGAAAACACCCAGCATGTCTTTTTGAATAAAGCTCTAATTAGTAGCTAAATTCATAGATCAATTTACATGTTTGTTTTTTTTAAAGTACTTTTGTTTGCGACATATATGATTCTTTTAATTTTATTTAATAATCAATTACTCATTTTGTTTAAAAAGCTGTCAAATTATGAGAATAACATAAAGGTAATTTTTTTTTCTTTTTTTTTTTACATTTACAAACCCAAGCAATTTGCTTCAGATTTAGAAGATTGCAAGTATATTATGTTCAGGCAGTTACAGTGGTGTAATTATAGTCAAATGTCACACATTTTTAATGTAATATTGATTTTTTTCAATTCAGAGTGTTTTGACAATTTCTCTTTCAATTTTTCATTCCATAATTATACTACATTTGATGTTTTATATTTATGTTTTTATGGGTGAACATTTGTTTAGTCGTTCGTTAAAATGATGGTTCCTAAATCAGCTTAATTTGTTTGATATGACACTTTTTCTTTAAATAATACAATGGAAAAACAAAATATGTTAGCTTTTTATTCATATTGTCATGACAATATATTTATTTGAATATCAAATATAAAAGTAAAGTCTACACTTTTATTTGGTGTCATATTTTTGAAAATTAAAAAAAAAAAGAAATGTCAATGACATAAAACAGGATTGTTTTGTGATTGCAGTAGGATCTACCTTACCTTAGGGAAGGTTGATTTGGCATTTCTCTTCATATGAAAAATATGTTCATGAACACAAATTTGTAGCCATCAGAGCAAAACTTCTAATATTCCAAATCACTTGATGAGGACATTTCTGATAATAAAGAGGCCTGAAACAGGACTGTGAAGAGTAGGCCTAAGGCCCTAAATTCGTAGCAATACCAATAACTTGAAAATGAACATGGGCAGTCAAGCAATAGGGCTGTTATCTATTAACTGCAGTCATTTTTATCTCACTCTTGAATGA
The DNA here is from genome assembly GCF_027579735.1 of Bombina bombina. Classification (NCBI taxonomy): domain Eukaryota; kingdom Metazoa; phylum Chordata; class Amphibia; order Anura; family Bombinatoridae; genus Bombina; species Bombina bombina. Next base: position 671,785,979 of record NC_069499.1, read on the forward strand.
GCACATCGCAACAGGAGATTGGAAAAGAGGTGTTTTCGTTTAGCCAGAAAGCATTTTAGGTTGTATTTTGAAACTCCTTTTAACCCTCGACTGATCTAATTTTCTCTGCATTTTCTTTTTCTTTGTTTGAAAAGAAGAACAAAAGTGAAATTAAACATAATAGAAAAAAAAGACATGAAAGTAGTTCTTGTTGAGATGCACTGCAGTGTAAATAGAGCAAACATCTGTGCGCTCAATTACTACTCAAAGCTTTTCTGCAATGTGTGATCCTGAAAATTCCTATGAGGTCAACTGACATGAAGATGGAAGCTATGTTCTCCATTTATCAAGCTGCAATGCAGTGTTTGTGCCCCAGCGTTTCAGACCCGAATCAGTGAGCCTGAAATGCTAGTTAAGACCACTGCCACGTAACCTCTCCATTACCTAAAATGTGGCAGATTTCAATCATCCCGATCCTGCTCTCGTGCGGCTTGTGCAATGTTAAATGCAGACAGCAGATGCCACTTGCTATCCACGAGACCGTGCAGGCAAGGTCCATGATAGTGAACCTCATCCACCAGCACATGATAAATGGAGCCCTATGTCTTCACCCAAACACTACAAAACATGGTAAAGAGCAGCCCCAAAGATATAGAATATGGCTGATCTTTCTTCCATTAAAAAACAGAACAGAACTTTGCATAAACATTAAAAACATAAGAACAAAGTAAAATAATGCATCTTAGTGGATCAAAAACTCTCGGGCATCATCCTGCACTTTATTTATTTATTTTTTCTACCAATTACATGCAGAGAAAGGGACAAATAACTCAAGATGAAACTCTGAAGTGTAAGCGTAATTAAATCTTAATATGCAAATACATTTCCCAGGTATTCATGAATTCTCTTATAGTCTTATGTATCTGTTACCATCCAACTTGTGATCATGACATAATTGTTCTTCCTCAACTTTATTAAATCCACATTTTTTTCTTTCATATTTCAGAGAGAGCATTTAATTTTAAGCAACTTTCCACTTTACTTCTATTTTCTAATTTGTTTAGTTTTCTTGGTATCCTTTGTTGAAAAGGTAGGCTTAGGAGCAAGAATGTACTACTGGGAGCTAGCTACTGATTGGTAGCTACACATATTTGCCTTTTGTTATTGGCTCACCTGATGTGTTCAGCTGGCTGCCAGTAGTGTATTGCTGCTTCTTCCACAAATGATACTAAAAGAAGGAAGAAGGAAGAAAATTGGATAATAGAAGTAAAACGGAAAGATGCTTAAAAATGTATGCTCTGTCTGAATCACAAAATAAAAAAAATTGGGTTTTCCCTCCCTTAAATACTTGAAGTTTTTTCTCATTTCACCTCATCTTCTATCCTCCAAACTGCAAAAAGAAGAAATATTTTTATAAGCAAAAAGCGAAAAATGTATAACAGCATTTATGTAAACTGGATAATGGTAGACAGCTGCCAGTACCTAAGATGGATGAGAATTTATAGAGGGGGGAGGGTTAGAGAGCTGTTTGGGATGGTCCAGTGATCTGGTAGGGTAAGGGAGATCCTAAATTGCAGATTTTTAAAAAAAATTAATTAAATAAAAAAAGCCCTAAAACTTCATACTGGCTGACTATCTACCAGTACCTAATATGGCGGTGAACAGGAAAAAGAGCTGTTTGGGAGGGATCAGGTAGAGATACCGGGTGGGAGGTGTCAGGTGGGAGGGTAATTTCTAAACTGTAGTGGGGAAACAGGAAGGCGCCAATAGGGTGATAACGTATAGACCCAGACAGGTGAGTATAAGGAGAGAAAAGGTACTCACAAGCAGGGCGGCACTTGAACGTGCCTAACCAAGCGGGCCGGGACCACAGCGTCGCCCGGGAGACTCACAACGGCAACAACACCAATCCTCGAGCCGGACCAAGTTCCGTGTGGCCAATCAGGAACGCTGGATGATGACACACCTCCCTCTTCGTATGCCGATACTGAACACAGGCATAGAGGGTAGGAGACAGGAACAAACTGTGTAAGGCTCTCCCGAATACCGAGAGCTTGATTCACACAAGCCAACAGGCTTAGCGTGAAATTTCCTTTCCTCTATCTATATGAGGTGACCTTTTGTCAGACGCAGCTTATTGTACTCCTGTATTCAGAAGCTCATCTCTGCAGAAGAAAGGTGACTTTGCAGACAGGGTGTATTTTTCTGGTCTAATCTTCTAGTATTGTGTTTAATCCCATACCTGGTAAACACAGCCCTGCAGATATGGGATTAAACACAATACTAGAAGATTAGACCAGAAAAATACACCCTGTCTGCAAAGTCACCTTTCTTCTGCAGAGATGAGCTTCTGAATACAGGAGTACAATAAGCTGCGTCTGACAAAAGGTCACCTCATATAGATAGAGGAAAGGAAATTTCACGCTAAGCTTGTTGGCTTGTGTGAATCAAGCTCTCGGTATTCGGGAGAGCCTTACACAGTTTGTTCCTGTCTCCTACCCTCTATGCCTGTGTTCAGTATCGGCATACGAAGAGGGAGGTGTGTCATCATCCAGCGTTCCTGATTGGCCACACGGAACTTGGTCCGGCTCGAGGATTGGTGTTGTTGCCGTTGTGAGTCTCCCGGGCGACGCTGTGGTCCCGGCCCGCTTGGTTAGGCACGTTCAAGTGCCGCCCTGCTTGTGAGTACCTTTTCTCTCCTTATACTCACCTGTCTGGGTCTATACGTTATCACCCTATTGGCGCCTTCCTGTTTCCCCACTACAGATTTCCTAACCGTCTACGCACGCTACAGAAGAGCAGCCTTATATCGGATTGTTTGCTACATTCGTCACCATAGGCGCACCTCCATCAAGGACTTATTTTGTTTTTGATATCTGTTTCATTAATTTCTAAACTACAGCTAAAATTAAAGGGACAGATACTCAAAAAATGTCTCCTCTTAAATTTGTTCCAAATTATCCACTTTACCTTCTTGATTGTATTTAATTATTTACAAGTATTTCCTTTACCCTTATATTGGCATTTGAAATAGTTGAATTAGCCTGCGGTATCCCCACATATTCTAAAAGTTTTTGGCCTTAGGGCCAAGCTATAAATAAGCTGTGTAAAGCTAGCAGAAGAAATTACACTCCCAGTGGGGTATAGAAGAGATAAGGTAATAAATGTTAATTTTCCATTGTTCTCTCCAAGTATTGGTATTTGGTTTATTGACAGACATAAGATAAAGAAGCAAGTATATGTACACAATGTGATACATTAATGAGATCTGATTATACCTACAAGCTCAACCCATTTTATTAGGATGTGGCTTCAAAACACACGACTAGGTAATTCATATATACAAATAAACCTTAAAAAATAAATTCTCCTACATTTTGTACACTGAAACTGGTAAAAAAAAGTAATTGGCAAAACTTTAAGGTAAAAACAATTTTACGGGGGCGGGGCCTGACCACGCAGGAAGATGGTCACACATTAGAAGGGCTCCTGCATCCTAACCTGACAAAAAGCACTCTAAGTAGTACTAATGCCCTAATTAACAACCTATATTACCTTGGAGTTCATAAGGGACAGTGGCCTTTATATGACTGTGAGATCGGTTTGCTGCTGTGAGCCGTTGGCAAGAATTCTTAGGTGCCGGGTCCCCGCGTGGTGGGCTCATCTGACCCTGTATACAATCTCCAACACAGAAGCGGGACTTACCCAGCGACTAACGGTCACTCGCACCTGAAGACCCGACCTATCATCTGTTTGCCTTCCTAACGGTGCTTCGGAAAAGAGCCTGGAGCGCACCGGACCTTGCGAGGGGCCTCTGAACAGCGCAGTGTTTGATGGCCTAAGAAGCGCTTACCGGAACTGCTTGCAGCGGCCCTGCAGGGGTGAAAATTGAGAGGCCTGTACACTGCTGTGTCGGATCGCATCAGGACTAGCACTAGACCTCTGGTCTTCTAGCGACACATGCAAGGGTAAGCTGGAGGAATAACTGTTATACTGAGTTACCGTGGGTAACATATATCCCAACACTCCTGCATACTCCTTGCAAGCTTACTGTAGCGCATTAAACTATCTATCTTCCTTGGGGCACAGAACTGTTAAAGCAGCCTTATAACAGTCATAATCTATCTGTCACCCTAATAAGGACTGAATTTGAGGCACAACACATAGGTTCTTGCCCTAGAGGCTCATCATCCTCCCTGGGCCTCAGAGAATCACCACTATAAGAGCTATTTGGAAAATATCTCCTTAAACCCTTACAAATCTCATTGAGAAGCTGGATCTAACTATACAGAGGGGACACTTCATACAGAGAGGACATTTTACATAGGAGAGGCAAAGAACCCCCTATATCTACCAAATTACATTTAAAACCCCACTGGGAAAGTATACTTTGGGGCATACCTAATAAAAGAGCAAGCAAAACAGATAAAATCAGTGCTCCTAAATCTATGAGTCACTTTCTTAAACCCATAGATTCTACTAAAGGTACAACAGCAGTTGATATGGCGAGCTCCCAGGATAATCCAGTTAACCCTATTCCGCTTGATAAAGCGCCTCAACCCCACTTTCTCACTAAGGAGGACATTTCTCATCTATCATCTATGACTGACATACAGGGAGTAATGAAAGAGATGAGGAGCTTATTTGGTGATTTGATAAAAGACTTCTCTGCATTGGAGACAAGAGTTGTGGCGATTGAAAAAAACTCCAAAGATAATACAGCCTCTTTACATCAACAAACAGCTGATATCCAAAACCATGCTGATGAATTGCAGTATCTCAACGATAAGCTAGAAGATCTTGACAACAGGGGACGCAGAAATAATCTGCGTTTTAGGGGTGTCTCAGAGGCTGTCGCCCCACAAAACATCGAAGGCTATCTTCAGGCGCTGTTTAGAATCATCAAAGACTCTCCTTCAGCACCGGATGTCCCAATTGAAAGGGCACACAGAGCCCTCAGGCCCAAGCCACCTAATAAGGCCCCTCCAAGGGATATTATTGTAAGATTTCTCAGCTTCAAGGACAAGGAGGCAATTCTTCAGGGAGCCAGGAGAAAGCACCCGATCACCCATGCAGGAGAAGAAATCCAGGTCTTCACAGACCTATCACCTATAACTTTACAAAAGCACAGGGACTTAAATCACATCACCTCTGTGCTGAGGTCTAACAAGGTCATCTACAGATGGGGATTTCCGGTATCTATAATTGCCTCAAATAATAATAAAACAGCCATCTTCAGACCCGGCATGGACCATAAGATCTTTTTTGAGAATTTGTTGATACGGGCCCCTGCCTCTGGAGGGACTTCTGGGGAGGATGGGCCACCCTCTACCAGCCTTGCCGGACATTACCCTGTGGACAAGATTAATGGGTAAAGTATGAAAGGATTCCTGATGCTAATGTTCTTTTATCCATTAGACCTTTAACGCCTTTTGGATTCAATGTCTCTAATTCTGGACTGCCATCTCTGAATGTACTATATACAATATTATTACCCGATATACTGACATTCACTTGCCACATAATAATAATTTTGCCAAATGTATCACTTTGTCCTCAGGTTTAAGTTCAAGTATTGATGTACTCTTGAAAAAGCTAATGTATTATTAAACTTTATTCTCACCTCATTCCGGGGTTGATGTTCACTTTAAGTATTGGGAGTGTCATCCGCTTTGGAAGGGGCTAGAGGGTACTAGCCATATGTTTATAACTTTGCTTGCGCTTATTGCACCAAGAGATAGTTAATACTCAATGTATATATTGTCCTTATTCTGATGTGTATTGTGTGCGGAGGAGGTTGGGTACATGTGGCAGCCAGACTTGAATGTTCTCTATTTGAACCAGGATTATGGGTTGGTAGCGATGATCCCCACCTATGTTAAATTTATTGGAGTAATACTGTTCCGTTAAATAATTTGTTATGTTAATCAGCAACATGTTCCATGATGAAAACTGAAATGTACTACGAGTATGTATAAGTTCTTAAGTATAACTTACGTCAGCATAGGGGCTTTTCCCCTAGTTCAGTGTTCTTTGTTTGTTAGAAAATTTTATATTTTATTTACATAAAAAGGTGCTGCTGGATTCTCTTGAGTATCCAAGTGTCACTTGAGTGTTTTCTCCTACTAAGGCTACATATCTAACACATTACTTATTCTCAGGTAGTCTTTATCCTACCACTACTTTTTCTAGGCATCCTCCCTCTCCCTTTTCGTACTTTCCCCACCTCTTTTCTGTACCCCTTTTTTTTTTTTTTGCCATGCAGCGTAAGACCAGTGTATTTGGGGACCACTCCATTAACCTTACCACAATTAATGCGAAAGGCCTAAATGACCCGGGCAAACGTTCCATTGCTTTTAAAGAACTACACAAATTGCAGAGCCACATAATTTTGCTACAGGAGACTCACTTTAGAAGAGGTAGAGAACCTAGATGGCATAACGTCCAGTTCCCCACGGCTTACTTCGCCTCTGGACAAAATAAAAAAGGAGGGGTGGGCATTGTTTTCCATAAATCGGTACCATTCATTTTGACACATATTGAAAGAGAATTACGTAGAAAGAGGGGGGCTGAGGGCTAGTGGGTTAAGACTAGATAAAAAATTGTAGGGAGAAATTATATGATAAAGACTTATAAGTATATTAGCCCTATAATTTTAAGAGAGAGACAGGAAAGATACATATGGATGTACCATTAATTGCAAAGACAAGAAGAAATCTTGCAAGAAAGGGGATAGGCCTGTCGGGCTCTAAGCATATATTTTAAACAACCCACTGGTTTAGATTATCAGCACAAGATAATAATTCATGGAAAAGAGCAATGCTCTATGTCAAGGAGTAACTAGAACCCCATATATCCAATTTGGAACTTAGAATGAAGTTAAAATTGTCTCAGAAAACCATTCATACTGACAAAATCTTTATTAAGAGACAAAGGATAAAGTCCAGCAGGACTCAGACAAACATTCACACATACACTGGTTAAAAATAGCTCGAGCTCGTTTCTTAATTAAAGAGAATGCAGTGTATGGCGTGTGAAATAGAAATAGTATTTAAATAGTAATCTCTGCAAGTGGAATTCTTAAGGATATCTAATATGAGCAAATGTTGAGAGATTCCTAAAAATTGTAATGTGCAGAATAACTGTTCTACAGTAAATGGTGGACCTTTGGATGGTGTATACAAGGAATATAGCTAGGATATATATATGTAGCTTATTTAATTTTTAGCATTCAGGGTGTCATAAGGTTCAGTAGTTTGTGCACTTATGGGGAGCACAGGGTGGCGCTTAATATCACTAGGATGAATTGATTGTATTGCAATATAACTGAAGGCTTGAATTCAGCAATGTTGTTCAGAGATAATATAGATGCTATATGCAAAAAAATGGTGAACACCAAATAGTGTTCGATTATCTCAGAGATCGATTAAATAAATTGCAATATGACTGGGAGCTTTCAGCAATGTTGCTCAGAGAGAAAATATATTTTAGGTCTGACCTAAGCGATATTTTGTGACCCAATCTTCTCAATGGTTTAACTGGTATGTGCGTGCTCACTAATGGTTACATTTGTATATTTTGATACATATTAGCACAGCTGAAAATATAAATCAATATCTAATGTCTCCCAGTTACAAAACATATATATGCTGGGCTGCACTGTTGTTGTAACTTTGGTTAATGCCAGGTTACCGTGACATGTATATATAGGTATTTAGGTAATATACCACAGGTTTTATAACCTATATATTAGTATCATAGATTTTGGTTAACCTATTCCTTTAGTTTTGATATTGACGTGAGCCTAGCACAAATATCAAGTTGCCACCTTAGTTGCCAAACATATATGAGTTAATGTATTGTTGAATATCAGTTTTACAAATTTAGCAAAGTAAGGAAACTCTCATAACCCCTGGCTGAAGTAAGCCTCTTCTATAGCGGAGGCTGTAATTAATATTACTTCTAGCTAATAACACTCAAACGTTCATATCTTGATCTACAAAAGTCTCTACTATATCGGAGACTGTATTACTGTTAGTCTGCTCAAATTTCACACACGCATATATTCAATAAGTATTAGAAAGTATATTAGCGAGCGAGCGGCTAAAAGCAGTGAGGTACTGTGACCTCGTGAACAATGCCCCTGACGCGCGTTTCACATAACGCTTCTTCAGAGGGGTACGCGCCGGCCGGACTTGTAATGTTATATTCTTTTGAAAGACCCAGTCAGGATCATCGATTGGCTCACAGAGTATCAGATTGTCGGATGGTATTGGTTAGTATAGATGGGACGCACCTATGACTGACCCAATCAAATAATCTTTGCAAGCATCACCTGTTGTCAGGTAAAATTCATGTGACAGAAAGACTCGATCTGTAAAACAGAGACGATCAAATGAGCAAAAAGGAATGATTCATTAAGCTGCTTGGATATCATGAGCTGTAATGCCTGCACTTTTTGTGTGCACTTGTCAGTATAATTTACAATATGTTAAGCAATGCAGTATCATGTTGTGTTTGATCAGTTCCAGTTTATACGTGATGCAGAAAATAGAAAAGTGTAAGGGAAATGTGCTAAAGTATTTGTGTGAGATTGCACCTTGTATTTGGATAAAATATAATAGAATATTCAACGTGAGAGTGGGGAAATAAAACACGATCACTTGGAAGGTTTTTTTATATAAAATATAAAATGTGCTCTGGAATATCAAGCGTGGTGTTTGACATTAATAACAGACATGGTGAAGGTAGAACAACATACTATTAAATAAGTATGGTAAAGTTATATTCTAATAATGTGATAGGTGACATAAATATGAGATAGCAAAGAAATTTGCTAATGTATGTGCCCTTTTCAATTTTATAAAACTATTCAAGCACTTGACTGAAACTTTGTGTATGCAAACAATTTTAAATGAGTAACCGATCTGCATATTAGTCGGTTTCAGTGATTTATTAGGTTTGCAAGAAAACATTGTAGTTATTATGCTCATTTAATCCAACTGGGTGTACAGTATTGAGCAAATGTATCCATCTGCACTCTGCCTTCAGTAGTGCATTCTCAATATTGCCACCTCTTATGCCTAGTGATATTTTCTGTAATACTGCAAATTTCATATGGTTATATTGACTTCTGTGTTTAGTTAAGAAGTGTTTAGCAACACTAGTAATCTTTTTGCCGTTCTGAAGGTCATTTTCAGCATTTTTGATGTTGTTCTTATGTTCCAATATCCTTACTCGTGCCTCTCTAGTAGTCATTCCTACATAGGCTTTGTCACATTCGCAAAAGATAATATAGATTACCCCAGAGGTCCTACATGTAAAATGTTGGTAAAGTTTATGGACTGTGCCATATTTGTCTTTGATCTCTTTTATCTTTTTAACAAAAGGACATGCTGTACATGTACAGCAAGGGTACATGCCTGGGTCAGTATCTTTTTTTCTTGGATTGTGCACATAATGGCTCCTGACCAATTGGTCCTTCAAATTCCTGGGTCTCTTATATCCAATTTTAACCCTATCTCCTATTATGTCATGGAGATCAGGATCATTTTCTAGGATGAACCAATTGTCGTTGAATATTTTGATTACATGCTGCATCTGTGGATTATAGGTGGTAATTAACCTAGGAATGGTTTTGGAGGTATCTTTCTTTTTTGGATGAAGTAATTCAGATCTTTCTGTTTTCAAGGCTTTAAATTTAGCCTTCTTAACAGACCTCTTACTGTATCCCCTTTGGATTAGTCTTATTGTTAAGTCCTTACTCTCATTTTCAAAGATTGCAGTGTCTGAACAATTACGTCTGAGTCGAAGGAATTCCCCGTAAGGTATTGCTTTTAATGTACTGTTAGGGTGAGCACTAGATTCATGTAGTAATGAGTTTGTGGATGTTTCCTTTCTAAAAATCTTAGTTTGTACTGTACCATCTAGATTTTTGGTTATTGTGAGATCCAGAAAGTTAATCTCATGTAGTTCTGCTTGGTAGGTTAATTTGATGTTAAGATTGTTGACATTGAGTGTTGATAAGAATTCATCTAACATTTCACGTGTGCCTTCCCACAGGAAGAGCACATCATCAATGTACCTCAGCCAGAGTACCACATGGTTAGTGAATTTTTCCATGGTGTCTGTGAAAACTACTTTTTGTTCCCAAAAACCTAGAAATAAATTGGCATACGTAGGGGCACATGAGGTGCCCATCGCTGTGCCTTGTGTTTGAAGGAAAAAGCTATCTTTAAACGTGAAAATATTATGAGTTAGAACAAACTGTAAAAGAGAAATGACAAATTCATTATGTTCTTCATTATCTAATGAATTTGTAGATAGAAAATACTTCACTGCTTGTATACCATCTGCATGTCTAATACTGGTGTATAAAGATTCCACATCTGCTGTAATGAGCCAGGTATCTTTTCCCAGATAGAGATTTTGTAAAATCTGTAATACTTCCATTGTGTCCCGGACATATGATGGTAGCGTTGTTAAGTATTCCCTCAACCTCTGATCTACATACTTGCTTGCAGACTCAGTTAGATTATTATTGCCTGATACAATGGGTCTACCGGGAGGTTTGGTCAGATTTTTGTGAACTTTTGGCAGGAAGTATATGGTTGCGAGAGTGGGATTCTTCTGTATTAGAAATTCTTTTTCAGTTTTTGTGATGATTCCATCTTTCCACGTTTTTGTAATTAATTTGTTATATATGTTCATATACTCTGTTTGGGGATTTGAAAATAGTTTTCTATAGCAATCTTGATTCATTAGTTGTCTCATTGCTTCTTCGACATAGTCAGTTTTAGACCATAGGACAATATTTCCGCCCTTGTCAGAGGGCTTAATGATTACATCATTCCAAGTTTTTATTTCGTTCAGAGCACTTATTTCAGAGTAAGTTAAATTGTTATTCACATTGTAGATAGGTAGTTGTTCAATTTTTTTACATACTATTTGTGAAAATACATTTATTTGTGGAGATATTGTTGTAGGGGGCATGTAAGTGGATTTTGGTTTTAAATCCTTTTTCCAGGCGATTGATTGGATATCAGTATCTGGTTGTATATCTGATTGTATGTCAGTTTCAGTTTCACTTAAAAGATCCTCCAAATCTCTCAAAGAGTTCAGATCATCATTTGATAGAGAGAAATCTTCTTTATGAGAGTACATCTTTTTTAATAAGAGTTTGCGTGTGAATAGGTGTACGTCTTTAATTATTTCAAACTTATTAAGTTTGTTGGTGGGACAGAAAGTTAAGCCTTTAGATAGAACTAGTTCATGGTTAGTATTCAGAACATGATCACTTAAGTTAATGATTCTCATGAGTTGGTCCTGATTTTTGTAAATGGACTCATCTCTCTCTTTCTCTCTGACTGTCTCTGAGGTCCCGTATTTTTCCTTTTGTTGTTTCTTGTTTTGCTCACTTGTGTCGAATTTAATGCCTGTTGTTGTCTGTGGCTTAATGCTAAAAAATACATTTGCTGAGGCTGTTGTGGGGTGGACAGTATAGAGCTGGTTTGTGCTTCTGTTGTTGGAGAGTCTCTTGTCGTTGGCTCACTATCATCTCTGTTATTTTCATTATCTGAGATGTCTGTTTCAGTATCTGTCCCACTATCATTTTCTCTTATTGTTCTTCTCTGGGATCTAGATCTATTAAAGTTATGGTTTCTCCACCTGTACACTCTTTGATGTTGAAAATCATCTATGTCTCTCTGTAATTTTTGTTTAGTACTTGATTAGCAGTTGGAGATTGCTCTTATTGCTCAGCATGCAACCTCTGTTGGTGCTATCCGCCAGGGGATAGAGAAGCATAGAATTTCAACCCGGGTTGATAACTTTTCGATAATGATGAAATATGTGGTACTAGTGTTTTCTACGCGTTTCACTCCTTTCAGAGCTTTATCAAGATAGCACCAACAGAGGTTGCATGCTGAGCAATAAGAGCAATCTCCAACTGCTAATCAAGTACTAAGACACGCACCGGACAATAAAGGTTAAATAGACCGAAGCCCACAGAGGCTCTGGTTGGCTGGGAGAGACGGGCCCTTGATTCAGGAACTGTGACGTCAGACGCCGAGATCTCGAGGAACAACCACGAAGCACATTGAACAGAGATCGATTACCGGTAAAGTGTTACCACAAACGTAAGACGTTTAACTTGCTTAATCTCAGATAAAGTCCAGAGGCTTATACCTGTAAATATTGATAGACCGGTCACCAAGATTTTATCCAGATTTGACTTTTTGAAAGCAAAGATAGACACTATCCGATTAACGGCAAATGTCCTAAGGAATAACCTTTTTTAACATAAAAGTATCTACCTCCACACTCTGATATTTTTATATATGCATTATTTTTATATACATTGTTTCACCAAAAGTGTAATTGTGAAGTTATAGGGAGACGTCCCTTTTTAAATATATTGTACTGTCATGTATGCTGCTTTTAAATTTATGTTTGTCTAATCAGATTTTTATAAAATTTATATATAGTCTAATCAAGTCCCCGGTCATTTTGTCTTTTATCTAGCTTTTTTTGGGGTATCTTAAGCTTTTTTAGCGCCCTTACTTCTTTTCCCAAGTTTTGTCTCACTTTTATCTATAACAGTCTGAAGGATCTGTTAATAAGTTAAGGTGTCTGGTACCCTACACTTAGCGCACTTCAATCACTCACCACTAGACAATACCATTAAAGTCACTCAATTGATAAGTCATGCTCGAGTCTCGGGATGCCCTTTGGTCCTCTTCTCCACTGACGCAGAGAAGGCTTTTGATAGGGTTAGTTGGTCTTTTCTGCGTCAAGTTTTGGAGAAAATGGGGTTCGGGTTGGCCTTTGTGAACTCGGTCACGGCACTTTATTCAAACCCAAATGCTAAAATAAGAATCAATGGAACATTATCTGAAACATTTAATATCAGTAACGGGACACGGCAGGGCTGTCCCCTGTCGCCATTGCTCTTTGCATTATCTATTGAAGTTTTGGCTCAAAAAGTGAGAATGAACCAGGACATCAGGGGTATGGTTACAGGGGACAGAGAGCACAAGCAGGCCTTATACGCTGACGATATCCTCTACACGCTAACTAACGCTGCGGAGTCTGTTCCGGAACTTTTGAAGGAGATTAGGGCGTACGGAGAGGTTTCAAACTTTTCCCTTAATCTTAGTAAGTCGGAACTGCTGAATATCAACACCAACCCTGAAATAGTGCATTATTTACAACGCAATTATAATATAACCGTGGCAAGTAATAAGCTTAAATACTTGGGTATCTACTTGACTCCTGACCCTTCGGATCTTTTTAAACTTAACTATATCCCCCTGAAGAATGATATTATGGCCGACCTTTCGTCTTGGAGATCAGGGCCAATCTCCTGGCTGGGTAGAGTGGGTGTTATCAAAATGAATGTTCTTCCCCGTATTTTGTACCTTTTTCAAACCCTACCTATTGCTCTCCCTAAAAGCTATATTACTCAGATACAGAATATAATTGAACAATTTGTATGGGCCAACACCAAACCCAGATTACCCAAACGCACCATGTATTTACCAAGAGATAGAGGGGGACTTGGGCTTCCAGATATAGCCTCTTATAAGCAGGCGATAGGCTTACAAAGAATTGCAGAGTGGGCGCAGAACTTGACAAATAAGGCATGGATTGATCTGGATAGGCAGATCTTTAAATTAAACAATATGGGAACTCTCGCCTGGATTCTGCCCTCACAGCGCCCCCTTGCAATCTCTAAATATCATTTGACAGAGGAGACACTCAAGGTTTGGGACAAGACCGTAGCCACATCCGCGCATATTTCCACTAGATGTTCCCCACTGTCTCCCACTCTGGAAAATCCTGAGATCCCATACCATAATAGAGGAATATATAAATTTGCTCCATATAAAATTAAGGAGGGATCCATTTTCGGAATGATAGTAGATGGGAAAGTCGCAACACAGGTAGATCTTGCAAGTACACAGCCCATAATCTTCTCCTCCTGGTTGCATTACCGCCAACTACATCACTTTATCACAAGTCACAAACACAGACAAGAGCTGGGTAGAACTCTTACGAGTTTTGAAAAAATTTGTGTAACGGAGAATGTGCCAAAGCATTTAATATCCATACTATACAAATTAATAATCCTCCAGGGCTCCGAAGCATTGCCAACATACACGAAGCGATGGGTAGATGAGTTAGGCTTAGATTTAGAACCGGAGCTTTGGCTGAGGGCCTTCAGACTAATTAAAAAGTCCTCAGTATCGTCAATGATTCAGGAACTTCACATTAAATACATGAGCAGATGGTACCTTACTCCTATAAGGCTTCACAAGATATTCCCTACTCTGAGCTCCCTATGCTGGAGGGGATGCGGGGAGGACGGATCACTTTTGCACATCTGGTGGCACTGCCCCTGTATTTTGTCCTTTTCTCTGAGAGTTAGGAAAAAGATGGGGGAAATTGTAAACATCGATATCCCAAACACTCCCAACATTTTGTTACTTATGTCCCTACCTAAAACACAAAGTGCCGTGCATCTCTCTCTTTTGCTAATAATGATCACCAGTGCAAAAAAATTAATTCCAAAAAAATGGAAGTCTCAGAGCCCTCCTACTTTCGAAGACTGGTTCACCCAGGTAGAGGAAGTTCTACTCCTGGAAAGGTACCACTACCTGAAAACCCACAACCTTGTCACATTTGAAATTATGCTAGCATTGTGGCATGGCTCGATTTAAATTACTTTAAATTATATAGGATTACTCTTATCCGGACTGGTCTTTGGCTGCAGTGGTATAATTATTATTATTATTTTTTTTTTTATTTATTTTTTTTTCTCCCTCCCCCTTCTCTCATCACCCTTCTCCCCCCTTTTCCTTCCCTCTTGGATGCCTCCTCCATTTCTTGACTATATCTTTATCAGAACAATGATATGATGATATGACCTAAATTTGAAAATACTATTTATATCCATATTAGCTCACTCCAAAGGTTCACCCAGCGGTTTGGGCGCAATATAATGTGAAGTGAAATTGTTTATATTTTTTATGATGTTATAAATATGTTGATTATGTACCTACTGCATAACACTGCAGCTATGATATCTCTTTTGATGTTATAAATACTTTGTTTAGGTATCTACTGTATAACATTACAGCTATGTCATGTATGTACTTATTCACTTCAATAAAGCTTTTTGAAAAAAAAAAATAAAAAAAAATTTACAGCATACTGTCCCTTTAACTTTATAAGCTACCTAATTAACCCCTTCACTGCTGGGAATTTCAGAAGTGTGTTGCAAAGCTGCAATTATCAAAAATAATGGTGAAGCCAAGCATGTCTGATGTTTGTGAACAAAGTAGACTCAAGAAAAGCGTTTGCAACCATTTGTTTAATGACTGCAGTAGAGTAAATAATTTTAGTGAGAAACCCAAAGTTTGTGAAAAAACACTATAGGCATTAAATATACCAAAATAGGCCTAAAAAATATGTATAGTTTTGATAGGTAAATAAAGAAAACCAGGGCTCTATTTCTGTTTAAATGGAGTGATAGCAAAAATGCTAAATATTCTCTGGAACTTTGGAACAATTTTTCTCTAATATTATCGGTCCTTATAGGGTTAATTTACTTGTTGTTTCCTTTGACCTCAGCTTGTTACTGACTTTGTTGTTCATTTACTTTTTGGAACCAAGCACATGATTATGCTGCTATGCACGCTCCGGTCTCAGACCATATCCCCTGTTGCTCTCCATATCATAATTTAATATAACTGTAAATTATTACTTTTTAAATGTTATCAACAATCTGGGACCATCAAAGGACTAAGGAAATAGGGCTGAATGGTTTATCACTGATAAGCCAATTAGACTGTGAGAACTTAATTTAAATAGTAAAATGTTATACTACAATTCTGATTGGTTTATCTAATAATCAATGAGGATAGAATAAAAATAAGATAAGTAGCATAGAACTCTAAACACATAGATCCAGACCTACAGTGAGAAATAGGACAGTGAGGCACCAATTTGTTGCTGCCTGAGGCTGCAGGTAGATGATGCTTCTTACAGGCATTATTGGGTGACATTTTGAGAGATGGAGAGGAGGTATCTATGGGGCATATTTATCAAGCTCCGTATGAAGCTTGATGCCCCGTATTTCTGGTAAGCCTTCAGACTCGCCGGAAACACAAGTTATGAAGCAGCGGTCTAAAGACCGCTGCTCCATAACCTGTCCGCCTGCTCTGAGGCGGCGGACAGACATCACCAGAAATCAACCCAACCGCATACAATCGGGTTGATTGACACCGCCCCTGCTAGCCTGCAGATTCGCGGCCAATCTGCCACTAGCAGGGGCGATGTCAATCAACCCGATTGTATGCGGTCGGTGCAATGATAAATGCCATCAGCGTATGCTGTCAGCATTTATCGATGTGCAGCGGACATGATTCGCAATATCGGATCATGTCCGCTCGCACAATGATAATTCGGCCCCATTATGTCAATGAGACAAGCATGCTGATTGGACAAGCTCAATACAAACAAGTCAACTGGGACATGGTGATGTCATATGCCATAGTGGCTAGCCCAATATTATATTGTATATATAGGAAGCTGTATATATTATGACAAATTATTGTTTTTAAAATGATGCAAGTAAATATGCACATATAGAGCTGGTATTACTCAGTGGAGCACACATATCGCTTTCACAAAAGCCATATTTAGCGCTCCACTTATAATCTGGCCCATTATGTGAGAGATTTAGTGCGCTTGTGTTATCCAACATGCAAATGTTAGCAAGCCCTATTGCTCAAGTGAACAAATAACAAGTAACTTGTAATATGAAGGCAAATAATAGAAGAACTAGTGATTGAGCCAAATCAAAGTTGAATTCACAATAGTGCTAAAATAAACACATAAAGTAATCTAAAGCAACAATATACAAGTTGCAGAGTTAGAAAGTGCATCAATAAATATAGTCATCAATCAATGTACAATTTAAATATGTTTGGTTCAAGTACAATTATCTGAGAGATAAGTGGCTTCTATAAATCAATTATGTGCAAAATAGAAACAAAATAGAAAATTATTTAGTGCACCCGATATTCATTATAAACACAAAGCAGTAATCTTACTCCCTTGTTACTATTAACATGCAATTTTTATGAAGAAATACTGAATCAATATTTACTGAATCTGTGAGTTTATTGAATAATAACATATAAATGCTAAGGTTGTCCATAAATATTAATAACATGAAATAGTGGATTTACATTATGCCAGATTAGGTTTTGTTAATTTTAACAAAAAGTCACAAATTCTATTTGGAATTTCAGGGAATGTTTTTATTTTATTCCTTAAAGGGACACCCAGGTGAAATCAAACTTTAAAGGGCAAACCCGCCCAAAATTTAGAAAAACATACGGCTAGATTTGGAGTTTTGTCGGTAACGACCCGAAAAACTAACGCCGGCTTTTTTCTGGCCGCACCATAAAAATAACTCTGGTATCGAGAGTCCACATAAAGGCTGCGTTAGGCTCCAAAAAAGGAGCGTAGAGCATTTTTAATGCAGCTTCAACTCTCGATACCAGAGTTGCTTACGCAAGCGGCCAGCCTCAAAAACGTGCTCGTGCACGATTCCCCCATAGGAAACAATGGGGCTGTTTGAGCTGAAAAAAAACCTAACACCTGCAAAAAAGCCGCGTTCAGCTCCTAACGCAGCCCCATTGTTTGCTATGGGGAAACACTTCTACGTCTGCACCTAACACCCTAACATGTACCCCGAGTCTAAACACCCCTAGCATTACACTTATTAACCCCTATTCTGCCGCCCCCGCTATCGCTGACACCTGCATATTATTTTTAATCCCTAATCTGCCGCTCCGTAAACCGCCGCTACTTACATTATCCCTATGTACCCCTAATCTGCTGCCCTAACACCGCCGACCCCTATATTATATTTATTAACCCCTAATCTGCCCCCCACAACGTCGCCTCCACCTGCCTACACTTATTAACCCCTAATCTGCCCACCGGACCTGAGCGCTACTATAATAAAGTTATTAACCCCTAATCCGCCTCACTAACCCTATCATAAATAGTATTAACCCCTAATCTGCCCTCCCTAACATCGCCGACACCTAACTTCAATTATTAACCCCTAATCTGCCGACCGGAGCTCACCGCTATTCTAATAAATGGATTAACACCTAAAACTAAGTCTAACCCTAACACTAACACCCCCCTAAGTTAAATATAATTTAAATCTAACGAAATTAATTATCTCTTATTAAATAAATTATTCCTATTTAAAGCTAAATACTTACCTGTAAAATAAATCCTAATATAGCTACAATATAAATTAAAATTATATTATAGCTATTTTAGGATTAATATTTATTTTACAGGTAACTTTGTATTTATTTTAACCAGGTACAATAGCTATTAAATAGTTAAGAACTATTTAATAGCTAAAATAGTTAAAATAATTACAAATTTACCTGTAAAAGAAATCCTAACCTAAGTTAAAATTAAACCTAACACTATACTATCAATAAATTAATTAAATAAACTACCTACAATTACCTACAATTAACCTAACACTACACTATCAATAAATTAATTAAATACAATTGCTACAAATAAATACAATTAAATAAACTTGCTAAAGTACAAAAAATAATAAAGAACTAAGTTACAAAAAATAAAAAAATGTTTACAAACATAAGAAAAATATTACAACAATTTTAAACTAATTACACCTACTCTAAGCCCCCTAATAAAATAACAAAGCCCCCCAAAATAAAAAATTGCCCTACCCTATTCTAAATAACTAAAGTTCAAAGCTCTTTTACCTTACCAGCCCTGAACAGGGCCCTTTGCGGGGCATGCCCCAAGAAGTTCAGCTCTTTTGCCTGTAAAAGAAAAAATACAATACCCAAGCCCCCCAACATTACAACCCACCACCCACATACCCCTAATCTAACCCAAACCCCCCTTAAATAAACCTAACACTAAGCCCCTGAAGATCTTCCTACCTTATCTTCACCATACCAGGTTCACCGATCCGTCCTGAAGAGCTCCTCCGATGTCCTGATCCAAGCCCAAGCGGGGGGCTGAAGAGGTCCATGATCCGGATGAAGTCTTCATCCAAGCGGGAGCTGAAGAGGTCCATGATCCGGATGAAGTCTTCTATCAACGGCATCTTCAATCTTCTTTCTTCCGGATCCATCTTGCAGACCTCCGACGCGGAACATCCTGCTGGGCCGACGGACTAAAGACGAATGACGGTTCCTTTAAGGGACGTCATCCAAGATGGCGTCCCTCGAATTCCGATTGGCTGATAGGATTCTATCAGCCAATCGGAATTAAGGTAGGAATATTCTGATTGGCTGATGGAATCAGCCAATCAGATTCAAGTTCAATCCGATTGGCTGATTCAATCAGCCAATCAGATTGAGCTCGCAATCTATTGGCTGTTCCGATCAGCCAATAGAATGCGAGCTCAATCTGATTGGCTGATTGGATCAGCCAATCGGATTGAACTTGATTCTGATTGGCTGATTCCATCAGCCAATCAGAATATTCCTACCTTAATTCCGATTGGCTGATAGAATCCTATCAGCCAATCGGAATTCGAGGGACGCCATCTTGGATGACGTCCCTTAAAGGAACCGTCATTCGTCTTTAGTCCGTCGGCCCAGCAGGATGTTCCGCGTCGGAGGTCTGCAAGATGGATCCGGAAGAAAGAAGATTGAAGATGCCGTTGATAGAAGACTTCATCCGGATCATGGACCTCTTCAGCTCCCGCTTGGATGAAGACTTCATCCGGATCATGGACCTCTTCAGCCCCCCGCTTGGGCTTTTATCAGGACATCGGAGGAGCTCTTCTGGACGGATCGGTGTGATACCCGGTGAGGTGAAGACAAGGTAGGATGATCTTCAGGGGCTTAGTGTTAGGTTTATTTAAGGGGGGTTTGGGTTAGATTAGGGGTATGTGGGTGGTGGGTTGTAATGTTGGTGGGCTTGGGTATTGTATTTTTTCTTTTACAGGCAAAAGAGCTGAACTTCTTGGGGCATGCCCCGCAAAGGGCCCTGTTCAGGGCTGGTAAGGTAAAAGAGCTTTGAACTTTAGTTATTTAGAATAGGGTAGGGCAATTTTTTTATTTTGGGGGGCTTTGTTATTTTATTAGGGGGCTTAGAGTAGGTGTAATTAGTTTAAAATTGTTGTAATATTTTTCTTATGTTTGTAAATATTTTTTTATTTTTTGTAACTTAGTTCTTTTTTATTTTTTGTACTTTAGCAAGTTTATTTAATTGTATTTATTTGTAGCAATTGTATTTAATTAATTTATTGATAGTGTAGTGTTAGGTTAATTGTAGGTAATTGTAGGTAGTTTATTTAATTAATTTATTGATAGTATAGTGTTAGGTTTAATTTTAACTTAGGTTAGGATTTCTTTTACAGGTAAATTTGTAATTATTTTAACTATTTTAGCTATTAAATAGTTCTTAACTATTTAATAGCTATTGTACCTGGTTAAAATAAATACAAAGTTACCTGTAAAATAAATATAAATCCTAAAAAAGCTATAATATAATTATAATTTATATTGTAGCTATATTAGGATTTATTTTACAGGTAAGTATTTAGCTTTAAATAGGAATAATTTATTTAATAAGAGATAATTAATTCCGTTAGATTTAAATTATATTTAATTTAGGGGGGTGTTAGTGTTAGGGTTAGACTTAGCTTTAGGGGTTAATCCATTTATTAGAATAGCGGTGAGCTCCGGTCGGCAGATTAGGGGTTAATAATTGTAGTTAGGTGTCGGCGATGTTAGGGAGGGCAGATTAGGGGTTAATACTATTTATTATAGGGTTAGTGAGGCGGATTAGGGGTTAATAACTTTATTATAGTAGCGGTGCGGTCCGCTCGGCAGATTAGGGGTTAATAAGTGTAGGCAGGTGGAGGCGACGTTGAGGGGGGCAGATTAGGGGTTAATAAATATAATATAGGGGTCGGCGGTGTTAGGGGCAGCAGATTAGGGGTACATAAGGATAACGTAGGTGGCGGCGCTTTGCGGTCGGCAGATTAGGGGTTAATAAGTGTAGGTAGGTGGAGGCGACGTTGTGGGGGGCAGGTTAGGGGTTAATAAATATAATACAGGGGTCGGCGGTGTTAGGGGCAGCAGATTAGGGGTACATAAGGATAACGTAGGTGGCAGTCGGCAGATTAGGGGTTAAAAAAAATTATTCGAGTGGCGGCGATGTGGGGGGGCCTCGGTTTAGGGGTGCATAGGTAGTTTATGGGTGTTAGTGTACTTTAGAGTACAGTAGTTAAGAGCTTTATGAACCGGCGTTAGCCCAGAAAGCTCTTAACTACTGACTTTTTTCCTGCGGCTGGAGTTTTGTCGTTAGATGTCTAACGCTCACTTCAGACACGACTCTAAATACCGGAGTTAGAAAGATCCCATTAAAAAGATAGGATACGCAATTGACATAAGGGGATCTGCGGTATGGAAAAGTTGCGGCTGAAAAGTGAGCGTTAGACCCTATTTTGAGTGACTCCAAATACCGGCGGTAGCCTAAAACCAGCGTTAGGAGCCTCTAACGCTGGTTTTCACGGCTACCGCCAAACTCCAAATCTAGGCCATATTTTGATTTTGTTATAATAGCATATTAAGTTAAACTGTAGCCCATTTTTGCTGCAAATACAGTTTTCTTGTAAAAAGACTTACTAGTTCTCCTCCGGCCGTTTTTAAATGGCCGCCTGTCTCCTCCTTTCCCTGACATTATCCTTAGTGAATATTCAGCTGAAAAGAACATCTCTGTGTCGATTCAGCTCGTGCATGTATTTTGAGCAAGCTCAATGCGTGCTTGTTAGCAAAGGGGTCATTTTAAATCCGTTCTTAAAATGACCCCCTTGCCAACAAGCACGCATTGTGCATAATTCAGACAGAGCATGCAATTTCAAACAGGTTTTCAATTTACTTTTATTAAAAAAATGTGTGCAGTCTTTTTATATTTACACTTTTTGAGTCACCAGCTCCTACTGTGCATGTGCAAGAATTCACAGAATATACGTATATGCATTTGTGATTGGCAGATGGCTGTCACATGGTACAGGAGAGTGGAAATAGTCATAACTTTGAAATTTGTTAGAAAATATCTACTATTCATTTGAAGTTTAGACTAAGTGCTATTTCATTGTCTTTTTATCATGCAGATTTACTGGTCCTTTAAAGGGATGTAAATCCCCACATTCTTCTTTCATGATTCAGATAGAGCATGCAATTTTAAACAGCTTTCTATTTTACCTCAAATATCAAATTTTCTTCGTTCTCTTGGTATCTTTCGTTGAAAAAGCAGGGGCGTAAACTCAGGAGCCTGCAAATGTCTGCAACACAATATTGCGGCAGTTTTGCAAGAATGTTATCCATTTGCATTAGACGGTAGCACTATTTCCTTCCACGTAGTGTTCCAGAAACCTACCTAAGTATCTGTTCGACACAGAATATCATAGGAACAAAGCAAAACTGATAATAAAAGTAAATTGGAAACTTTTTTAAAAAAATTGTATGCTCTGTCTGTATCACAAAATAAATATTTTGGGTTTTCAAATCTCTTTAACAACATTGGGATAGATTACAAGTGATGAGAAGTTTTTTTTTCAATATTAAACTAATATTTTTTTATTAAAAATGTGTATATACAGGGAGTGCAGAATTATTAGGCAAGTTGTATTTTTGAGGATTAATTTTATTATTGAACAACAACCATGTTCTCAATGAACCCAAAAAACTCATTAATATCAAAGCTGAATAGTATTGGAAGTAGTTTTTAGTTTGTTTTTAGTTATAGCTATTTTATGTTTAAATATTTTTTATTTTTTTTAATAATGAACAGAAAAAAAAATAATAACTGTTTAACAATCAAATAGCCAAGGATCCTTCCCTCTGGCGACCTCCGTATTGAGGCGTATTATGAGGTAAGTTTACAATAGGCTTGGAGTATAGGATGATCAATTTACAATATAAACGACAACAATCTATAGGTTTCTGGTTGTAGTTAATTGAGTCCTCGAAATCTCTATTTATATAATGGTAATATATTCTTATAGATGCCTAGAGGACTCCTTTACTTACTCTAACTTTCTGCTAGAACAATGAATAATTTCTCATAGATTGTTACATCCTCATATATATTTTATCTATCTACGTTTATATCAATACATTGTCAGAAAGTGTTTATATCCAAGATACTCCGTCATATCCAGTGATATCCTCATATTCAAAAAGTGGAATAACATACGGAGGCAAGGTTAAATAACTTAGGTATATTATCAGGAAGAGAAGGGAAGGGTGGGGATGTATTGGGGGGGAAGGGGAGTGACGATACAGTTTTCTTTAGTTTATCTAATATAAACATCAATGAGTTTACCTTATTTTTCTAGCTCTGACTATTTAAAGGTTTATCTTCCTGCTAAATCGTCTGAGTAAGTTCTATTTGCTTATCCAGTAGTACCATACGGCTTGAACCGTATCTTTATTGTCTAGAATACCTGATGCTATCTCATACATAGCGTATGTGTGATGAGTTTTATTGAGTATTTCTGTCCAGGTGGGAACTCCGGTTTTCCAGTACCTAGCTATGCAGATCCTCGTGATTGTGCATAATATCCTGATAAACGTGTTAATATGTTTATTATATGCATGGATATGTTCATGGAGAAGAGCTTGTTGTATTGTGAGGGTAATGTGTTCATCTAGGATCTGGCTAAGGAAGGCCGACAATTTTTTCCATACTCCTGATACTTCTTTGCAATCCCACCACGTATGTTTATATGTTCCTATTTCCCCGCACCCTCTATAGCATAATCTATTCCCTAGAGAACTCATATGGGCTGTTCTTAAGGGAGTCAAATACCAGCGATATATGGTTTTAGCAACATTTTCTTTCAGATCTACACTTATAAGTCCTTTCTCAGCTTCCTGAAATATTTTTTCCCACTCTTTGATGTCTTTACTTATGTGTAGTTCCTGCTCCCAGGCCAGCATAGTTGGTGTTTTAGTGGTGTTTTGGGTGGATTGTATGTTTATATAAAGTAAAGAGATAGTACGCTTATCTCAGCTTTCTGATTTGCCAAAAGTTTCTATTAAGGTGGTAATGTCATCACGGGGGTGTTTAAGGTATGATTGCATAGCCGAGGAGATCTGTAAGTACATGTACCAATGTAGCTTTAGTGGGTCTAATCTCGACTGTAGTTGGGCATACGAAAGTATTTTCCCACCCGCCATGTAGTCCGCTACTCTGTACAAGCCTTTATTTTCCCATTTCTTGAGTTGATCCCCTAGTTCTCCTGGGATTATGTATCTTATTGGTACGTATAAGGAATACTGTGGTAGAAGGTGATATTTTGTCCTAGCTGTATTCCATGTCTTCACTGTTAGATTTGTGGTGTAAGGTCTGGGGCTCCCACCGTTTTTTTGTGCTGCCTCATGATCCCAAATTATCGCATCTATCTCACCCCAGCCTCCCATCTTTGCTTCTAGAGTGGGCCATATAACCTCCCTAGATCTTTTCAAAAGTAGAGTATCTTGGGCTAGTCTGGCGGAGTTGTAATAATCTAGTAGATTAGGGACCCCAATTCCCCCTAGCGATTTATGTCTGATTAAGACCGATTTTGCTATCCTATTTATTTTGGTGCCTCTGATAAACACCAATATTTCTTTCTGTAATGTTTCTAAGTCTGATTTTATTACTTTAATGGGAAGAGTTCTAAATAGATATAGAATCCGTGGCATGGCATTCATTTTCACTGCTGCTACCCTACCTAGCCATGAAAACTTAAAGCTTTTCCATTTTGAGAGGTCTTGTTTAATTTGTCTGAATAAAGGGATATAGTTTACTTTATATAGTTGTGTGTGGCAGGTCGGGAGGTGTATTCCTAGATATTTTAGTGTGTGTTTCATCCATTTGAAGTTGAAGTTTGTTTCTTAAACCCCGAAATGTCAGAGAAAGTTTTTATTGTTTGGTATAAGTTGGGTAGGGTTATTAATGGGTTTGTCAAGGTTAGTAAAATATCGTCCGCAAAGAGTGCTAATTTATACTCTGAAGCGTCTATCTTGATTCCCGTTATGTCTGGCTGCGAACGAATTTTAGCCGCTAGAGGCTCTATACATAGCGCAAAAAGCAGTGGGGAGAGGGGACACCCCTGTCTGGTCCCATTTCGGATTGGGAACGGTTTTGATTTATAACCTGCTGCTGAGACTTGCGCTCCCGGGCATGAGTAGATAGTTCTCAAGGCTTTTATAAATGCCCCTTCGAATCCCATTTTACTTAATGTTAAGAACATGTAGTCCCAATCAATTTTGTCGAACGCCTTCTCCGCATCCAATGAGAGGAGCAGAGAAGGCGTTCATGTCTCCCCCAAAATTTGAATGAGATTAGTCACTTTCCGTATATTGCCTGGGGCTTCTCTACCTTTGACAAAACCCACCTGGTCTGGGTGAACCAGATGTGGGACAACATGTTTGAGACGATTCGCTATAATTTTCGTAAAAATTTTAAGGTCTTGATTGATAAGGGATATTGGGCGATAATTCTGACATTTCTTATGGTCTCTCGCAGGTTTGGGAATCACCACTATTTTAGCAGCTAATAGTGCTGGTGGTATATTTCCCCCCTCCATAATGTAGTTACAAAATTTAACTAGATGTGGGGTTAGTGCTGTTTTAAAAAGTTTATAATATTCGGCAGGGAAGCCATCTGGTCCCGCCGCCTTCTCGGGTTTAAGATCCTTAATAGCCCCTAATACTTCCATACAGGAAATTGGTGCGTTAAGTGCTTCCCCCTGTTCTTTGGATATTGTTCGTAACAAATCTTGGGAGAAAAATGTCGCGGCTAATGTGTCTGTCTCTTTATTATGTGAAACTTTTTTCCCATCATATAATGTTCCATAGTATATTGCGAATATGTCTACTATTTCCTGAGGGTGTGATGTTAGGGTGTTGTTTGGTGTCTCAATAGCGGGGATCGCAGAGATCCTACATCTCTCTCTGATTTTATGTGCCATGTATCTATCTGGCTTGTTTGCATATATAAAGTACTGTGCTTGAATTTTATGGATGGCCCTTGTTGCTTGTGAGTGAAGTAGTGAGGCTAATGCAGTTCGCTTGGTGCTGAGAGTGTTTAGGATAGCTTTAGTTTTGAAGTGTTTGTGTCTTTTTTCTAATTCTTCAATTTCAGTGTATAATTGTTTTAATTGTTGTCTGTATTGCTGGACCTGTGTTGTTTTTTCTTTAATGAGGATCCCCCTTATGACTGCTTTGTGTGCTGCCCATGTAAATCCTGGATTACTAGCAGTATTAGTGTTTATTTGCCAATACTCCAGTAATTGTTTAAGTACGTTGTCATGTGTTTGGGGTTTTTTGACATATGACGGGTCAAAGGTCCACGTTTTACTTCTCTTTGGGTCACACAATCCCTCCACCTGTAAGGTGAGGATTGAGTGGTCAGACCACACACAAGTGTGTATCTGAGAACTATTGAGTAGGGGTTGTAAGATCTGGCTCACATATATATAATCCAACCTAACATAGGTCTTATGTGCTGCCGAAAAGAATGTGGTCTCTCCTGTTGGGCCATATAAAGTGTTCCAAGTCTCTATCAGAGAATGAGGTAATAGGCTTTCTTTAATTGATTTAACTATGCGGTTGTGTCTGGATTGCTTGTTGGTTAGGGGTTTGTTGTTGATTGGGCTAATAGGCATCATGGTTATATTAAAATCTCCGGCTAAAAATATTTTAGTGTGTGACCACTGTGTGAGTAGATGTGATATGTGTTTGAAGAATTCGTGTTGATTCTCGTTTGGCGCATATATATTGCAGAGCGTTACTTCTGAATTTGAAATTCTACCTCTCACTATCAAGTATCTCCCGTCAGTATCTGTTATTATACTTTCTTGTGTGAAATTGAGTGAGGAGTGGATCAGAATAGATGTACCTCTCTTTTTAGATGTTGCTGTGGAGTGATAGTGTATGTTAAAGTGTTTCGCCCAATATTTTGGAATTTTGTTCTCGAGAAAGTGGGTCTCTTGGAGGAATAGTATATTAGCCTGCAAAGATGTGTATTGTGTCATTGCGATGCGCCTTTTAACATCGGTATTTAACCCTCTCACATTGTGGGATAGTATCTTTATTTTAGGGATCATGTTGATTTGTGTGTTTTAGTGTAATGTATAAAGACATCTATTACCTGAGAATCTCTAGACTGGCTGTTTAGCTGGATGGTTTCCCGCAAGTCATGGTTAGAGTAGGTGATCAATGTTGTGTCGTCACTGGGAGGGAGGAGGGAATCAAAAAGAAAATACATGAATACAAACTTAGTAAATAACTGTTTAAAGCCCTTAACCCTAGGGCTCTCAATAGGTAAACTGTAAAGTATTGTGAAGATACACAAAGGTAAAAAAAGAAAAAAAAAAGTCTATTACGCTGGGGGGGACCTGTGTCCCTAACTGCATCATAGGACCCCCGCAACTGCAGTCCGGAAGAGAACCCCAGAAGTGGGGCTCCCTCTCATTGACCCCGCAAAGGGTCAAAACACACATGCCTTCTTCCTCACATGTGATTGTAAGACAAACTAAAGTTATCTCATTTAGTCTCTTTAATCATCGCTCTTCTCCAATCACTTTATTTTGGAAAGCATGTATCCATGTTTGCTCTGGTATTGCAAAGGGTCTTCTAGGAAATTTTCCCTCTTGTTTCTCTGAGTTTTTGTTTTTTATGGTTTATTGTCTGCCATTTTGGTGGGTCTGGTTGCCTGTCTGTGTTTTTACTCCTTGTCGGAGTCATTGTTGCTGTAGGGATGTTGGGTATTTCTAAAGATAGGATCTTACAAATCTCTGGTATGTCTTCTGGGTCTTTTAGCGTAATTGTCTTGGAGTCCTTTATTATGTGCAGGGCGAATGGGAATCCCCATCTATACTGTATTTGGTGTTTCCTGAGTATAGTGGTAAGAGGGCGTAATGTTCCCCTCCTCTGAAGTGTTCGTACACTAAGGTCTTGGTAGAACTGTATCACGTTGCCTTGAAATTTGAGAGTTGGATTTTTCCTTGCAGCCTGCAGAATTTTATCTTTATCTGGAAAGAATGTTAGTTTAACTATAATGTCTCTTGGGGGCAGACCTGGTTTAGGCCTAGGTTTTAGCGCTCTGTGGGCTCTCTCGATATGAAAAACATAGTCTGATGGAGAATTTGTAACTTGAGTGAAGAGTTGAGTTAGGTATGCTGGAATATCCGCTGGAGTGACTTCTTCTGGAACCCCTTTAAGGCGGATATTATTCCTCCTGCTCCTGTTCTCCAAGTCCTCCATTTTGTCTTGAAATTCTTCTAACGTTTGTTGTTGTGTCGCTAAGTCTTGGGATATCTCATCTACTTGTTCCACCATGGAGTCTTTTTGATCCTCCAGTGTCTCAACTCTATTACCCAACTCAAGTAGTTCAGTCTTGAATTCAGAGAGGCTGCTTGTTACTGATGAGTGTATAGAATCGATCTTCTCCCAAAGCTTCTCGAAGTTATCTGCAATATCTTTCTTGGAAACCAAGAGCTTAAGGTCAGCCTTTGTTATCGGGCTGTCATCTTGTAGTTGTTGAAGAACTTCAGTGTCAGATTCTTCGTCTGCTTCTGTGCCCAAAGTTTGTTTATTTGTTTGGGAGGGCTTAAAAAATGTTGACATGGCTGTTGGCTTAATTGTTTTATCGCCCTTAGTGGTTCTTTTAGCGGTCATTATGTAGTTGGGTGAGTGTAATCAAGAGATTTGCAAAAAAGGAGGGAGGTAAGAGAGATAAATAAGTGAATATCCCCTTTGCTCAGTGGCTGTTTAGGCTGCAGACGTGTTCAAAGTTATAAGTTGTAGCAACCTATATCCCCTCACTTGTTAGCGTGACCCTAAGTTTACCTTGATGTAATTAGTAAAGCAGGCAATAATTAGAAATAGTAACAAGAGGTGTGAAAGTTATTTCTATATCATCCTAAACATCACTATGATGCAGTTTTCTTTGTTGTAGCTAAAGAATCTTTTCCCCCAGCATAATCTGAGTAGTTGTTCACATTTCAAACATTAGGCCCATCACACAGTTTCATATTTCTGTAGCCCCCACTTCCTCTGGGGAATCAGTGATGTCGTGATATCTTTATATGTATATATTTAGGGTGTTTCTAGTAATCTATTCTCTTCTGCTCCCAGAAGTTGTATTGCACCCCTATCTGAGTCTCCAGGTCAACAGTGAGGATGTCTGAAGTTAAAGGGTTTTAGATTTTTATATTTCTTGTGAGCTGGCCCTGCAGCTGTCTAGTGGTTTCTGTGTTGGAGGGACAGATTATTCAGCAGGTTTCTGTCTGTGTACGTGGGGTTATGACCCTAAATCCCCTTTCTGTTGCTTTATCTTAATGTTCACTGACATATATTGTGAATACAGGTCGAAAAATTGGTTGATTCAATGTGTATGAGGAGTGTATCTACTGTTTTCTCTGTGGTGCACTTTCCCTTCACCGGGACCAATTTTCAAATAACTGCCTTGTTAGGAGCCTCTGAGAGTGATCTGCTCCTGTTCT
Source organism: Bombina bombina (assembly GCF_027579735.1). NCBI lineage: Eukaryota > Metazoa > Chordata > Amphibia > Anura > Bombinatoridae > Bombina > Bombina bombina. The sequence continues at coordinate 671,815,554 of NC_069499.1, forward strand.
TGTAGCTTTTTCCTTTCTCTTTTAGGTATATTTATTCATTTAGTTATGTGGGGTAACGCAATCTTTATTAGTGAAGCCGTAGCATATATATATAATGTGGCTTTGCTTTCAAATTGGCGTATTTTCGCGCCACTGTCCTCTTGTCTGCGTTCTATTTTTATTTAGTTGTGGCTCCCCCACCTAAATGTCTGACCCCTTATCAATATGGTTTGATGCTTTGGGAGTTAGTTCTAGGGGTAATTCGGGTTTTTTGCTTACCCCTCCGGTGTTTCTCGGTTGGATATCCGTGTCTCGGCTGATGACTCCTCTGCTGCTTGTAGCTCCGGTGACTCCAAGGCTTGAAAATTAGGTCAGTCGGTTCCGGAGCGGAGTTCTGTCCCTCCGGAGTCACTGCTTGCCTGTTGGTCTGTGACTTGTGTCCCGGTGTGTAGTTTAGCCCCCGGCTTTCGGTTGTTAGAGCGGGTCTTTGCCGCCCGGCAGCACTTCTCTGTATTTCTGTGCCGCTCTTCTCACAGCTCTAAATTCTTGAAAGTTGGGCTGCAGGGTGTCACAGGGCTTTGCTCCTCAGAATTTATTGATTTTAGGATGTATTTTTTGGCCAAAAATGTTTAAATTATATAATTTGTACACGGAGCCTCTGCTAGTTGCTTCCTCTCAGTTTGGCTGTTGGCTCCGCCCCCCTGTCTGTAGCTCTGTATTTAAAAGGCATTCTGGGCTGTGCTGTCCTGCTGGCTTTGGTATGATATGTAAAGCATTTTCAGTTATAGCTATTTTAGAGGGATATCTGTGTGTGCAGGTGACTAGTACTGTGCATAATTATTAGGCAACTTAACAAAAAACAAATATATACCCATTTCAATGATTTATTTTTACCAGTGAAACCAATATAACATCTCAACATTCACAAATATACATTTCTGACATTCAAAAACAAAACAAAAACAAATCAGTGACCAATATAGCCACCTTTCTTTGCAAGGACACTCAAAAGCCTGCCATCCATGGATTCTGTCAGTGTTTTGATCTGTTCACCATCAACATTGCGTGCAGCAGCAACCACAGCCTCCCAGACACTGTTCAGAGAGGTGTACTGTTTTCCCTCCTTGTAAATCTCACATTTGATGATGGACCACAGGTTCTCAATGGGGTTCAGATCAGGTGAACAAGGAGGCCATGTCATTAGATTTTCTTCTTTTATACCCTTTCTTGCCAGCCACGCTGTGGAGTACTTGGACGCGTGTGATGGAGCATTGTCCTGCATGAAAATCATGTTTTTCTTGAAGGATGCAGACTTCTTCCTGTACCACTGCTTGAAGAAGGTGTCTTCCAGAAACTGGCAGTAGGACTGGGAGTTGAGCTTGACTCCATCCTCAACCCGAAAAGGCCCCACAAGCTCATCTTTGATGAATACAGGCCAAACCAGTACTCCACCTCCACCTTGCTGGCGTCTGAGTCAGACTGGAGCTCTCTGCCCTTTACTAATCCAGCCACGGGCCCATCCATCTGGCCCATCAAGACTCACTCTCATTTCATCAGTCCATAAAACCTTAGAAAAATCAGTCTTGAGATATTTCTTGGCCCAGTCTTAATGTTTCAGCTTGTGTGTCTTGTTCAGTGGTGGTCGTCTTTCAGCCTTTCCTACCTTGGCCATGTCTCTGAGTATTGCACACCTTGTGCTTTTGGGCACTCCAGTGATGTTGCAGCTCTGAGATATGGCCAAACTGGTGGCAAGTGGCATCTTGGCAGTTGCACGCTTGACTTTTCTCAGTTCATGGGCAGTTATTTTGCGCCTTGGTTTTTCCACACGCTTCATGCAACCCTGTTGACTATTTTGAATGAAACGCTTGATTGTTTGATGATCACGCTTCAGAAGCTTTGCAATTTTAAGAGTGCTGCATCCCTCTGCAAGATATCTCACTATTTTTTACTTTTCTGAGCCTGTCAAGTCCTTCTTTTGACCCATTTTGCCAAAGGAAATTAAGTTGCCTAATAATTATGCACACCTGATATAGGGTGTTGATGTCATTAGACCACACCCCTTCTCATTACAGAGATGCACATCACCTAATATGCTTAATTGGTAGTAGGCTTTCGAGCCTATACAGCTTGGAGTAAGACAACATGCATAAAGAGGATGATGTGGTCAAAATACTCATTTGCCTAATAATTCTGCACTCCCTGTACTGTATGAATGTAATACTTCATTTTAATATGTTTTAAATGTCTCGTGATTTTTTTTAACTCTTACACTTTACTTCAAATCTCTGGTTGCGCTAATTGTTCTAGTGCTAGTTGGGCTTTCCTTCAAGCGCAACCCATAACTTTCAACTTGTAATTTGATTTCTATTTAAGGTGGTCGCAATATCTATTGAAAGTAATGGGTGCGCTATAAAGATATATCTCTGTGTGACCACTGGTAAATCTGATTTTCTATGGACTAGTAATAAGTTGTGCACTAATATTAGCGGGGCCCAGCAATACTGCTCATGTCCCGAGCTAGCCTTAGGATGCCACTTGTAATCTGGGCAATAATGGAAATGAACTTGAGAACTGAGTTAGTAGTACGTTACATGAAAATAAGAGTTCAGGTACTGATATACAGTTTAAGTAAACACATTGATTATCTCAAAATGATTTCTGTTGTAAGAGACTGAATTTTCTTTAGCCCTAGGGAAGGCTCTAAACTTAGTGGCAAATTGGAGTAAAACTATTTTGTACATAAAATGAGAATGAGGAATTGAGAATACCGTAGTAGTTTATTTAGTTATGTGCTTACGTTCATTAAAACTCATTCTTGAAATTCATATTTTGTTGGAAAGAAAATGTGGCTTAATATTGCAAATAAAATATTACAGAATTAGCTCACCTTTGGCGTACCTGCTTTAGTATATTGACCCAAAAACTGCACTCCTTCATTGAGGCACTCCTTCTCTGTCCAATCATCATTTTTGTCTTTACTTATTTCTTTTTATTGAAGCTGGTAATGGCTAGAACCTGCAAAGCCCATTTCCGCCTTCATGGGCTAGAGTCATTGAAATTATGGATTATATACACTTGATGGAAAGCTGTTGATTCCAAACTCTTAATGCAGGGGTGGGCAATTACCAGCCTTCCAGATGTTATGGACTACATCTCCCATGATGCTTTGCCTGCATTATGGCTCAAAGAGCATTATGGGAGATGTAGACTAAAACATCTGGAAGGCCGATAGTTGCCAACCCCTGCCTTAATGCAATACATTTATTTGAAATAATTTGGCCAGATTGGCTTACTGAACATGTCACTAATAAGCTCTCTTAGCCCCTTCTAAATGCTTTGGGGGTGGTATGGAGAGTCTTTTTTTCTCTTCTTCCCCTTCCCGGTACTTAACACTATTGTCAAAAATGTATCTATGTCATACTAAATGTGAAACTATTCATTACTCTAGTATTTGTTCTTTTATATCACAATTTTAAGATGTAATTGTGATGATTACTGATTTATGAGCATATTTTCTTATTTTTTTCTTCAGTGACATTCATGCTTGACTCCATTGTTAAAGGACCATAATACTCATGTGCTAAATTACTTGAAAGTGATGCAGCATAACTGTAAGAAAATATCACCTGATTATCTCCATGTAAAAAAGGAAGATATTTTACCTCAAAATATCTTCAGCTCACCAGAGTAAGTGCTCTGGTAGCAATTATAGATCTCGGGTTTGCGCCTTTCTCCTTTCTGTTGTTCTAGATTTCTTGTTGGGGTGGATAGAGTAACCCGTATAAGAAGAGCAGCATTTTCATTCCGATTCAAGTATTGCACACCTACTGAGTGATTTAATTGAACAATCTCTTATACCTTTGTCTATCACCACTTTTTGGGTGTAATTTGGTAAGGTATTATATTGCCTGGACTTGGACTATTACATTCTCCTTTTTGGACTGGTCTTATATATATATATATATATATATATATATATATATATATATATATATATATATATATATATATATATATATTTATTTTAGAAATTTATTTATTCATTTATTAATTTGTTTGTATTTTATTATATATTGTGCTAGACATTTATATCCTGTCTTAGGCAGTGCTACTTTAGTGTATTGTACATTTGTTTTCTGTTTTTTGGTAACAATTATACTTCCGGTGCTATCCAGCTGCAAATTGAACCCCCTCCCAAACCCCCCCCCCCCCAAAAAAACAATAAACAATAGCCAATCAGCATCAGTTGTGCCGAGGTAATACTTTGCCTTTGCTTTGATTTTATGAGATTTCACTGAAATCTCATGAGATGTCATAGAACTTAATTAAACTGGATAGGAAATTAAAATGACTGTGCCTGCACATGACAGATGCACACTCCCTAGCTTGTCCTGGGACAAGCATCCTGACTGGCTGCTTAAAGTCTCTTTACAGTGGGTGTGAATACTTAGGAAATTTGAGGTAAAATATATTCCCTTTTTACATAGAGATGTTCAGGTGATATTTTCTAGTCAACTTTTTACAGCTATGCTGCATGAGTTTCAAGTGCTTCAACATTTGGGTATTCTGTCCCTTTAATCATTATCGCATTGTCAAAGTTATTTTTGTAGATCTCATTAATATGTGTGTTGTTGTTTGCATTTTGTATACACATTGCCTCAATAAAAGAGAAAGTAATAAAAAAAAATACAGAATTCAAAAAGATTTGCACCTGCCCTTATCACAGCCGCGAGTTGTGGGTTCAGCTCCATTATAAGCAATAGAGCTGCAGTTATCTCCTAACTGTTCATTTCTAAGAACATAGAACGAATTCCACTGTGATGGATACCTTCATCTCCAAACACCTTTGAAGTTCAATAAAACAAATTAATTAAGACATGCCCTGGAGGTTCTGGAGGAGGAGCTCAGGTGTGTGTGGTCAGGTGTAGCACCTGCTCTGATCTACCTACTTACAAGCCGTTGGCGGAATTCGCGCCCAAACCCTCTGACCCTGGGCGGCTTAGACAGCAAGAAGTTACCGCTGCTGGAACCTCCATAGTGCCTTAACAATGGACTAGTGCTGCACAGCGCAGCTATTGATAGGACCTGACCTGGGCTGAACATTGCTATACTAGGTCTTATACGAATAAAGACTTTGGTTCATTGAAAGAATCATAAGGAGCTTTAACTTAAGCATCAAGCAAGTGAATGTACGATCCTATCACATAGCCTAACCCTAGGTGAGCAACCCTTTAACCTTAGAGCCCCGGTCAAGGCAGACTACCGCTAGCACTCAGGTGTACCTGTCGGCCGTACGCTGCTTGGAGGGACTGAATAGCTCTTGGTCCACGCTGGCTCTGTGATTGGGCGGGTTGCCGGCTGGTTTTGTCCCACTCCTTTCCGGCTGCTGCAGTGGGGCTGGGTTTGCTCGGAGTGTCCCTTGGTCGCTGCAGTGTGTTACATCGTGGATCTGCACACAGGGAAAACGTACCTGAGGAGTCCCTGAGACCTGCTGTTGCTTTCGCTGCCTCCCCCTCCCACCGGTGCTGCGTGAGGGGTGAAGCTTCCTGCTACGCCCTGGTGCGCTCCCTTGGATCTCCGGCTGCTCTCTCTCCTTCATTCTGCAGACAGCTCGTCACGGACGGGTCTCTTCTTGCTGACTGGATCCTGCGCTCCTGGGTAAACACTCTCCCTCCCACCGGTGTTGCGTGAGGGAGGGCTGTTGTGGCTTAAGGCGATCATTGTTGCTCACGGGACACGGCAAGTAATTCTGAATGGCTCCATTGTCATAGATCATTTGGACCCAATGACTACCTTTCTCTTGTTTTGTTTTCTCTGGTCCCCAATATCATCTTAAAGCCCTCCAGAATACATTTACTGTTTAATACACGGAGAGGATAGACAAACAAAAGGGGAAGGAAAAAAAGAAACAAAAAAAGCTTATCTTGACACGTTATTTAGCAGGGTCACAAGGGACCTTTTTTTTTTTTCTCCTTATATAGCATAGTACAAATTATAAGTTGGTTTTTCTCCATAGCTGATTCTAACTTTAGAGAAACTTTTACTCAAAATAACGACAGGTTTATTGCTTTATTGTATCTTGGACATTTATTTATCCTCCTGGTTCAAATTACAGTTTTGTTTTGCATTTTTCTATTTATTAATGTGGGTTCCATAGGTGTATCTATATTTTTTTAGGCTGATGTGACTTTTTTTTAAAAGAGGTGCTGGGTATATAAGACCTTATTCCTGTAAATTCACGTTTTGTTTTTTTCATGTATAAACCTTTAACCCCAGTTGAAGTAGGAACTGAATATACCTGAAAAACCCTCAGCCTGCAATAATATAAGGAAAAAAAGAAAGGGAAAAAAAAGTAGGGGTCAGATATATAGATTAGATATATTGTACAAATTCCCCAGCAACCTCTTCTCATTTATTAATTATCTTTAGCTAAAATCCATTGTTAATGCCTATAAAAGCTATAGGCTAGAAGAGAAGAGGGAAGAGGGAGAAAGGGGAAAAAAAAGGAAAAAAAAACCTATTTAATACATATACCTTTAATACTCTTATATTGACCTCTCTTTTGCTGATAACTGCCTCTGGTTAAAAGGTTAATGTCAAATGGTTCAAAACTGACACATTAGAAGGGGCCTATCTAATACATCTACTCTTTTAATGCCAGTATCTCCCCCTTTTTTTTTTTTTTTGAGATAATCCAACATAGAATACAACTAAGAGGATTATAAAAATTAATCTTAAACCCACCTAAGACCACTCAAGAACCACTGTAGGGGAAGAAGGGAGGGGAGGCAGAAGAGGTTGTACCTGACCTGCGGAAGGTTCTTTTAATGGCCCTATCTATAAACTACATATACGGGTGCCCTTGTCACCAACATGACTATTTTTTTCCACTTAGCTCACTGTTCCCTTTTTTCCTTTTAATCACTAAAAATTTGCACTCTCACACTTTCACCCACTTCACCTTTTTTTTTTTTTTTCCCCTCTTTTTCCCTCCTTTCCCCCTCCCCCCCCCCTTTTTTTTTCTCTTTTACATATAGTTGGGGTTCTATCCCCTCTCTCTCACCCTTAAGAACTGGTTCTCAGTTCCTTATTGCTACCACCACATAAAGTCACAAATATGTGGACAAATTTGTATATCCATATTCTAAAACCTCACCTTCAGTCATGTCGGTTAGACAAAGGGACAAAAAGCAGAAAAGTGCTGTAGAACCCCCAGTGGAACCCCAGACACCTATTTGTGATCTTTTAGCATTACATGAGCCTTTTGATATGCAGTCTCTAGTTTCTAATATTTCTATGGCTCTTACTCCCAAATTTGATTCTCTTAAGATAGAGATTAAACATGATATAGCCCAGTTAGTCTCAGAAGTTAAACAATTCTCGGAAAGATTTTCTGAGTTAGAACAGAGAGTATCAGATCTTGAAGATCTTACTTTAACCTACAACACTAAACTTGATACCATGTCTTTGGCCCTGGTTAAAACTCAGGAAAAGTTAGAAGACCTTGAAAATCATGCAAGGCGAAACAACTTAAGAATAATTTGGGTCCCTGAGCATAAACAGTTTGAAGACCTGAATAAATTGATGACGCATACACTCCCGGGGCTATTAAAGCTCCCTGAGATATATCACAACATTTCTATAGAGCGGGTACATAGGATAGGACCAACATCCCCTTCTAAAACTAACACGAGACCAAGACCTATAATAGCCAAATTCTTGAACTACCAACACAAAATTAGTTTTCTACAAGCTTTCCGTGAACACCAGCCTATATTCCTGGGGGTAGCCAAAATATTACTATTTCAAGACTATGCAGCAGAAACAGCCTTAAAAAGGAGGGAGCTTGCCCCAGTATGTACAAAGTTTATACAGAGAGGGCTGCGTGCAACTATTCTCCATCCAGCCAGGCTTAGACTGGCGTTTGACAACACTACACATTTTTTTGACACTGCCTCTGCGGCAGAATTGTTTTTTACTAAAAATTGTTCCTCCTCTCAGTTGGCTTCTTAGCTCTTAAACAGTAAAGTATAAGATGATTTTTTCCTCTTTATGGGTTAACTATGCCTGGGGTTTTACAGTATTGGGTAATAGACAGTGTAAGTGGCTCACTGTCTTTTGTGTATATGATTTGTTGTTTGGTTGGGGTTTGTGTGTTTTTTTTTTTTTCTTTTTTTCTTCCTTCTCTCCTCTTCTTCTTTCCTCTTATATCTGTATAGATGATACATATGCATGATAACATTAAATTCACCTCGTGGCCTTACATCCCCCATAAAAAGAAAAACGATAATAACCTTTCTTAAAAAAATTAATACCTCTATAGCCTTTCTTCAAGAAACTCACCTTAAATCCGAAGAGGTTCTTAAACTTAAATCCTCATGGGTTAAAGAGGTCTTTTTTTCGCCCAGTTTGACCCTTAAAGCAGGTGTGGCCATTTTGCTTGGAAAAAAAAAAAGATGTTAAATTTAGGAACTGGCTTGAACTCAAATGCCGTGAATTTGCTATATTTAATGCTGAGGCTAGGAATCGTCCTGATCTATTTTGGGAAACTGCTAAGGCAGTTTTAAGGGGCGAGATATTATCATATACTATTAGGCATACTAAGAAACTCAAATTGCGGGAGAATCAACTACTACGTACGGTCACAAATGCATATAATCTTTATTTAACTGAAAAAACACCGCAGAAGTGGGCCAAATATATTGCTGCACTTGAAGAGAGAGATACATTCTTACTATATAGGACTACACAAAGAGACACTAGGTTTCAGGCAAAAATACATAAATATGGTAACAGGACAGGGAAACTCTTAGCCAAACTTCTCAAACAGGATGCAGGTTCCCAATTAATAGATTCCCTATGTGAAGAAGGCCAAAGCCTTAGGCTATCTGAAGAACTTAATCAAGTTTTTTTTAACTATTATAAAGACATATATTCTTCTAGAATTTCAAATACTAAAGAGCGCCAGGATTTCTGGAGTAAGATCTCTCATCCTTCATTAACAGATGTATCACTTCAAGATCTTTACTCCCCCATTACAGAACTAGAGGTATCTAATTCAATTAAAAACCTTGGGCATAATAAAGCCCCTGGCCCAGATGCATTACCCAATGAGTTTTACAAGATACTTTCTTCCACCATAACACCTTATATCACCTCTTTGTTTAATCATATCTATATAGATGGGAATGAACCTACCTCTAATTTTTCAGCCTCCTATACGATCCTGATTTTAAAAAAGGGTAAAGACCCAACTATGAAGGAGTCTTATAGACCTATTGCTCTTATTAACACAGACTATAAAATATTAACTTCCATCTTGGCCCAACGACTCCAAACCCTCCTCCCAACAATTATTAACACGGACCAGGCTGGCTTCATGAAAAAAAGGAATTCTGCAGCTAAAATTAGGCAGCTTTTGCTCACGATAGACTATTTTGCGAAAGGCGAGGGTTATGATCAGATACAGAAGGGAATTAAATCAGATATGGCAATATTAGCTATAGATGCCGAAAAGGCTTATGACTCAGTTCATCATGACCATTTGTTATTTTCTCTGGAACGATTTGGATTAAAAGGGAATTTTAGCAAATTTATTGAAAAATTATATCAGACTGCTTCTACGCGGCTAATTGTGAATGGCCATCTATCTCCCCCTATTCCTTTGCATAGAGGTACTAGACAAGGATGTCCACTTTCCCCTCTCCTTTTTAATATCTCTATAGAATCCTTAGCTATATCTGTCAGACACTCTAATCAGTTTATTTACTGATTAGAGTGTGAAGTGTTCTTCAACTAATTCAGACTAGCATTAAAGGGGGTAAAAGAGAGAAGAAATATAAGAAGCAATTTGTGGATATTTTGGCTGATATGACTATGGCCTTAATGAAAAATAAATAACATTTTGGCTCGTTGTTCTCAATGAATTGGGATAATGACTTAATAAGGATTTCATCTTTATGTTTAGAGTAGTTGGTATTATAAATGAAGCATACTGTGGCCTCAACAATATACTGGTGATGTCCTATCATGTGTATCTGGCAGTTAGGCTCCATTAGACTTTGTCTTAAAGGGACAGTCTACTCAAAAATTGTTACTGTTTAAAAAGGTAGATAATCCCTTTATTACTCATTCCCCAGTTTTGTATAACCAACACTGTTATATTAATACATGTATTACTTCTGAGATTACCTTACATCTAAGCCTCTGTAGACTGCTTCCTTATCTCAGTGCTTTTGACAGACATGCATTTTAGCAAATCAGTGGTGACTCCTAAATAACTACATGGGAGTGAGCACAATGTTATATATATGGCACACATGAACTAGCACTCTTTGACTGGGAAAAACTGTCAAAATACACTGAAATATGAGACATTTTTTAATCTGTTTAAAATATTTCACTATATTAGAAATGTTTGTAATTTATAGATGCATATCCTGGAAGTCATGTGAAAGGTTAACTGCTCCATAGTGCCACCTAGTGGTACATGTGTATATAAAGGAGCAAAATTTGTTTGTTAAAAGTTAAGGCATGAGGAAGGGTTAAGAGCCTGAAACGTCGCCTATTTTTTGCTGCCTTTGTGATTGAATAAATATATATTGCTGCTGTCACCTTGCTTGCTATATCTTTAAAAATCAGTTTCAGCCTAGTTCAGCTTTTATCAAAGAATACCAAGATAACAAACAAATTTGATGATGAAATTAAATTGGAAAGTTGTTTAAAATTGCATGCCCTATCTGAATTATGAAAGTTAAATTTTGACTAGACTGTCCCCTTAAGATCAGTTTGTTTCCAACATATAAATAAACATGGTTTATGAAAATGTTTAAGGAGAGTATAAAGGTTATTTCTAAGACCAGAAGGATTGTTGATTTTTAATAGTGTTTAATACTTGACTTGGTAATTATGAATGTTTCTACTTAATGTATTTTGATGTGTGACTATCATTTGTATTGTATTATATATGTATTAAAAATGACTGTATTCTAGATACATTGATTTCCACATACATTATTGTATAATTATGTGTAATTGTATAATGTTCTTAGATATTCTACAGGGATAGTTAAATGGCTGATTGCCCAGCTATACACAATGTATGAATAGTTTTATGTTTAAATCAGTCTGCATGGTGGATCCTTTCAGAGCTTACCTTTGATTCAGCATTGCAGTATCCCAGTGGTGTATTTTCTGAACCATTGGTGTGTGTACTGTTGCTTGCCTAATTTATTTCTTGAGATGTGTCCCATAAAATGTAGGAGCTCCAGAGCTGAACACAGTCATTCATGGGTGGCTATGCACATATGCCCCTCCTTACTGGCTGTGTTGAGGTTATTTCAACTGTGTGATTAACTTCTTTGCTGGGGTTAAGCACAAAGTTAAACACACTCAGAAATGTGATAATTGAATGGTCAAACACATTTTAGAATATTACCATTATATCACTTTAATTAAATAACTGACTGACTTAATAACACGAAGGATAATACATACTATTATATGTGCACACACAGCTTCTTGTTCAACACCGTGTCATTGAATATCTATAAAACTATAAAATATATATATATATATATATATATATATATATATATATATATATATATATATATATATATATAGCAATATCCGTTCAACCCCTCAAGGTAGAAAAACGCTTCACTCTCCGGACTCTTTCAAAATCCTTTATTAAGTATCCAGCATCAAATGACAAAGTTCCCATGGGAACTTTGTCATTTGATGCTGGATACTTAATAAAGGATTTTGAAAGAGTCCGGAGAGTGAAGCGTTTTTCTACCTTGAGGGGTTGAACGGATATTGCTATATGTTTTCAACGCAGCACCCCGGCGGATGTCTTATGTCACAGTGAGTGCACCTATCTGGATATTTGTATATATATATATACATATTACACTCACTAGAAGAAAAAATGTTTAACTGTAAGTATCTTAAAACAAACAATGGCCAGGTTTACACCTTAGACTGAATACTGGAACACATATCTCTTAGCATACACATTAAAAATAATTAAAGGAACAGTAAACGCCTTAAGATTTAAATATAAAGGGCTCCATTATCAATGTACGGGGTTCCTAGTAGAGATGTTCTCGAGATCAATAGTTTAATTAAATTTATTACATTTTGCAACAGTGCACATCCTTGCGATTTTTCTTTATCTGAAGCTGTAATCAGCAATTTTCTCTTTAATTTTGTCATTCTATGTAATTCGTAAAGCGACAGGAAACCTAAAATTTTCATTCATGATTCGGGTAGAAGATACAATTTTAAACAACTTTCAAATTTACTTTTATCACATAAGCTTCATTCTGTTGTTATCCTTTGCTGTAGGATCAGAATTGCACTACTGGCAGCTGTACACATCTAGTTAGCCAATCACAAGAGACAAATGTATGCAGACACCAATCAGCAAATAGCTCCCACGAGTGTAGGATATATGCATATTCATTTTTAACAATGGATATCAAGAGAACAAAGCACATTTGAAAATATAGGTGATTTTAAAAGTGTCTTAAAATTGCATGCTCTATCTGATTCTTGCAACTTCCTATCTCTTTAATCTTATTCTTTTATTAATACATCTAATTTCTGTGCAGTGGGCACTGCATTTTTGGTAAAACTTAAAATGTACAGTAACTACTAGTATACTTACTATACTGAAAGTGTCTATTATTAAAGGGACATGGAACTATTTTTTTCATTCATGATTTAGATAGAGTATGCACTTTTAAACAACTTTCCAATTTACTTATTTTATCTCATTTGCTTTTTTTTAGTATCCTTTGTTGAAGAGCATACCCTAAAGGTATGCTGAAGTTCAGAAGCAGCCAGGAAGGGATCTAGCAGATGATTGGTGGCTGCATTGGCTTATTAACAATGTGTTCAGCTAGCTCCCTCTAAGTAGTGCATTGCTGAACCTTCAACAAAGGATACCAAGATAATGAAGCCAAATTGATCATATAAATAAAATTAAAAGTTGCTTACAAATTATGCTCTCTCTAAATTATGAAAGAAAATATTTGGGTTTCATAGTAAAATCGAATATATTTTTTTATTTTATGATTCTTTAGATACAACATACAAATTGAAACAACTTTCCAATGTCCTTCTATTATTACCTTAGCTTAATTCTCTTGATATTCTTTGCTGAAGGATTAGCAATGTTCAACCCGGGAACTCTAGTTGTTGCTTTTGTACTTTTTATTTAGGTTACAAATGATTAAAACCAAGAACAAATACAACACAGTACAGTCACGTACATACATAATTACACTCCATACCACACATACTTTTCGGTTTACAAGCGCAATGTGGGGTTACTAAATGTCAGTAACACCAGACCATGTTATTCTGCCAACCATTTTACTGTGTCCACACAATCCCATTACCACGCATACTTGTCAGTTGAATTATTCCAATGTGGTTTTAGTCATGCAGTGTCAGTAACACCATGTTATTGAGTCAGCCATTTTACTGTGTCCACAAAGTCCCATACTGCACATAGCTGCATTAGTACAATGTGGGTTTACTCTTGCAGTGTCAATAACACCATGGTATTGCGTCAACCAACAACCATTTTTACTCACCACACACACACTCTCACTCTCTTTCACATAACCTTTTTGGCTGCTGGCTTTACACTGTAAGTTTTACTTTCCAGTTTGACGCTGTTTGTTCTGAAGCTGCAGTTATTTTTTTTTTATAGTATTTTAAAATAGTTTCTGCCAGCAGCAACCATTTGTTTTTTAAAAAAAATAAAAATGCAGAGAAATAATCTGTGTTTAGCTAGTAAAGTTGCTGATGGTCTTTGATCACACAGTTTGAATAGATGTCCCCAATAAGTTCTCCACTGCTCACTCTATTTACATTTTTAAGTTTTTATTATTTCATTACAAAGTTCTAAGTCTGCCAAACAGTATTTTCCTCTTGAGTGACAATTAAATACAACTTTGGAAAAAAAACACAGCTGCAGAGTGTACACTTTCCTTCTCCAGCAACTACTACAGGAGCCACAAGAACACCAGTAGCTGCTGGCAGTCTGTTTCTGATTGTTTGGGTCACAACCAGCCAGTGTTACACAAACATTATATGTGACTGATCTGCCTAAAAAAGTAGCAGTATCACTAGCTTTGCTATGCTGCTACTGTGACAAAAACGCCAAATGTGTCTCTCCATAGTCTCCTCCAATTCCTCCACAGATCTGAGCCTCTGAGCACTGGCAGCTCTGTCTGCAATAAGTTAAAAAATCCCCCTCTATTCTGCTGCTTCTTCCTGGTTTGCATTAATTGGACAGTGCCTGCTTGCATTCTAAAAAACAGCATCCACTAACCAAAAATGAAAATTTTAAAAGAAAATACATTTTCTTTTTTTCGTTTTTTTCAATTTTGTCCTTTTTAATTTTCTTCTGAAAATGAATGCACATTTCTAATTCTTAGTAAGGTAACAAGTCTGCCCATGATCATGGCTTGCAGGCAGAATTGTGCTGCCCTCATTTACCATTGCATGAGCAGTTGCTATAAGTGCTGTCAATCACTCCTGTCAGAAGACAGCTGCTTTTAACTATTAGCTGCAGGCTCTCTTATGCAAGCCTACACTGCAGGTGCTCAAATAATGCATTTACAATTTGACAAATGTTTAGTAATACATAGTAAAATATCTTTGAAATATGCTTTCATTGTTTATTTTTTCCCCTTTTCATGTAATTTAGCTCTGAAAAATGATCAGACCTGGAAAAGCCCTATTCAGGCTTCTCAAGGCTAATACTATTACATATTTTTCACTAATTTGCTTTAACAGATAGCAAATGCCTAACAACACACTTTATACTAACAATATGACCAGTGCTAGTTTTTTTTTGTCTGTAGACTATAACCTCGATTGACTCATTCAAATAAGGCAAGCAGTGGGTGGAGTTTGACTACTGAAAAATAATTGCAGCAAACAAGATGTTAATTTGTTTTAGACTGGTAGGATATATCATTCTATATCAAGATAACAGAAATGCCTTGTAATTACAAAGGTATTTACTGTCCTTTTAATTAAATTTGTAAATATGGATATAATTTCAAATATTTTATACCTAAAACGTGTATGCTTCATTTAGTTAAAGGTTAAGAAATTACCTTCATATAATTGCGACAAGAACATAGGATTTTTCATTTCCTCCTCTCTTCCTTCAATTACTGCATATTGATTTTCAACCTGTAAATGTTGAGAATACACTTTGTGATACTAAGAACATTTATCTTCATTTAAATATAGCAAATTATTTTCTTTGGTGTTCTACTTATTCTGCAAATGTTCATCATTAATCAGATTTATAGATATTAAGGGCTCCAGTTTATATTCAAATGTCCTTTGTTTTGTTTTTAATCAATAATAAAGAAATGTATTACTTTTAATGCATTAGTAGGTCGGTAGCAATATATAATTGTATCTATGTATACATCTATATCTATACCTAAAGATAGGGTATAGCGAGAAATTGACCAATAAAGCAAACACAACAGCATGTACAGCATGCCAAGATGAGGTTGTTAATGTAAATAATAACAAATACAGGTTGTATCATTTTATAAGACGATATAATAAGTATTCAGAAGAGATTCATTATGTACTACATAAAACATGAAAAATCCCAAGTGATACTGAGCTGTTGGCACCTTTTATTGTTTATCTTTATTTACTACATTATTAAATCATTAAGAAATCTTAAATTTAAGTTTAGCATAAGCAATTGGTATAGTTGTTTCTATTTGTATCATGTATGTTTAGTGTTTTTAACCCATGTTGTTCATACAGAACTTTTAGAAACCTTTGGAAGACTTAGAAAGCTTTGGAGTAAAATATTTGCAGATAATTAGATACTGCTGGCAATTGTGAAGCATTATACCACATATATTTAAAGACAGGTCTTTTATTAATGAATATAATAATAATAATAATTAATAATAATTGAAGCTCGATTGAGGGCTGCTAGATATTTTTGGATTAATGATGATGAGGGAGTGGTTTTCTTAGGTGTCCCCCCCCCCCCCCCCCAAATTAGTGACATTGGGCAACAATTTAATTCTATGAGACTACTGAGTTTGAATTGGTAGAATCCATAATTTATGTTATTATTATCATCAGTTATTTGTATAGCGCCAACAGATTATGTTAGGGAATAATATTTTTGGCAAAGGTTCTCCTTGGAAATATATTCTTGAAGTAACAAGAAATGTTTCAGTATAGAAATGTGGTAAAACTGTCATAGTATGGTTAAAATGTTCTCTTACAATAATGAAGTGATATAAAGAAGTTATATTTTTTTAATCTTTCTCTGTTTCATGTTTGATGAAATTAATTGTAACACCTTCCTTTGTTTGTTTCAAATTTTGAATGTTGGTACACCATTCTAACATTTGTTTAATGTAATAGTATTTCCATTCTAATGCTTTCTTCAAAATGTAATATTCAATTCGAATTTTTCAAATTTGAATCAATATATTTGTAATAGTATTACTAATGTTCTTTTTGAATGTAACATTTGAATTATGGAACATTTTAAATAGAAACATTCAAATTTATATATTTGTATCAATTTACTAAAAACCCAACCACATGAACTATTGAACTTCTGGAAAGTATCTGTTAAATCGAATTTTACATTTAAAATTTCGAATGGGGTTATTCGATCTAATTATGAACATTCGAAAATAAAAATAACATTCAAAAACCGGAAATAACATTGGATTACCGAATTTTAATGGATTTTAATTCTTCAACATTTGAATGTCTAAAACAAATTTCCACAGGACTATTCGTTCTACCAACAAATAAGACTTTCAGCATATTCGCCCATCCCTAGTTAAAATCAATAAAAATGAAAAAGACACATATTTTAAGTATTTTAGTTGTAGTACTCAATTAAATATATTAGATGTTTTGTTAGCTTGTGGGGTTGTACTATACCTACAGTAGGTATACTTTGTTTATTGTCAATAAGAAAATTATTAATAGCTTAATAGCCCATCAGGTCCATTTATGTATATTATAGTCACATGATGTAATGTAATCAATCCAGGTCAAGTTCATGCTTACATGAGAGGATATCACATATCCAAAATTAATAAAATGTCCACATTTGAAATAAAATAAAAATAAAAACAAGCAAATAGGTCTACAGGACTTCTCCTGGCCCCTATTTTGTGGAACTCTTTGCCTCGCTCCACAACACTCTCCCCTAGTTTTGAACGTTTCAAGCACTCCTTAAATATTCTACTGTTCAGAGATGCATGCAACATATGCTAACCTTTTCTTACCTCAGTTCCTCTCCTCTTTGTTATCCACTTGAACCCCCTTAGCATGTAAGCCGATGAGCCCAGCTGTTTGTAGATCATGAGAGCTGACTACAACAGTGCAACTCTTGGCAGGGCCCTCTACCCACTTGCTCCCTATAAATGTTACTTTGCATATCATGCCTATGTTTATAGTTCTACAGAATTTGTTGGTGCTCTAAAAAAAACTGAGTGCTAATAATTAATACATCTTTAGGATTCTTTCAGGATCTTTAAAGAGAATTCATATTTCATCTGTTGAGATCTGCACTACTAATTGAGTACATCTGTATTGCAGTTGGAGGGAGAACCTAGGAGCAGTCCAGAGAGAGGGTAGTACTTCTTCTATACTTATCTGCCTTTACCTATTGTAAATGTGATAATTTGGCTAATAGTACAATAAATAAACAGAGAACAGCTAGACAGGAAAAATATAGTCACCTTTTCTTCTAATGGTTGTGAGTGGGACACAATTTTCAAATTAGACAGACTCAATAAAAAAATATACAAACAAATGGTGGGAAGTCACATTTTTAAGTAGATATCTAAATGAATATATAACACTTAGAGGCTTTAGAGTCTTTGTACAGCCTGCTTTTGGCAGTCAGGGTAAAGAATTTATGCACAAGTGGAATTCAGCTCCTCATAAATTTTCTTAAGAGTTGATAAACCTATTGTATTCCAAGATTTACAATTAAAAACTTTAGATATAGAGATTAATTCTTTAGAAACAGAACTATATCCTTTTTTGTGCAATCCAAAATGTAATGATAAATTTAATTCTATAAAAGAAAAAGCTAAAGATTTAGATGATCAAACAGGAAAATCTAAATATAAGAAATATCTAAGAGTCAGATATTAAGAAGATTTTCAATTAGGTAATCACATGTTAACTGTAATATTACCAATGAGAAAGTGTAAAAAAAGAACTAAGTCCATGTATAATTGAAGAGATAGACAAAAAGGGCTTTTGCAGTTAATAATCCATCATCCAAATTTAATAACGATAAACAGGAACATATTAAATCTTAAATGCAAACAATGGTAGATTCACAAAATACAAGAAAATATAGTGGTAACACAATGGAAGAAATAAATGAATAAATGAATACTCTCCTCTGAAACTGTGACCGCAGCCATCCCTTAGTTTTCTCCCATACTGACTTTAGAATGTGCAAATGCTTGGAGACCCACAGAGGAGGACTCACATTCAGGTTCAACCAGTTATTCTACATAGAAAAATTTACAATCATGCAGTATCCACCAATATGTGTGGAATGAGTGATATATACTCACAAGATAGAGTTGGGTGTTCGGCTCCTTAATAAAAAGCAAAGCGTATCACTTGTAAGGTAAAAATGTTTTTTTTATTGCTCAACGCGTTTCAACTGCAACAGTCCGTCTTTCTCAAGAGCGATTAAAATCAGTAAAAGTATGCTGACAAAGTGCATATACATTTCCGCTAACACAGGCGGGTTTAAATAAAAATAATTTTGCGCTATTCATGACGTTACAAAATGATGTACCTGAATTTACACCCATATCTCTATCTCTAATGATTTCTAGTTAGCAACAAAGTTTAGGTTAACAATAAATATGATATTATAAATCAATATTGCTAAGTAGGAATTGGGTACATCAACAATTGTATTTACACAAAGAAGGCAATCATGTTTTTTAATTCATTCAATAAAAAACATTCAATGAGAAAATTCAATGGAAAACATTTGGCCAATCAAATCTAGGAGGCTTGTTGATCTTACATCAACTTTGTTCTCAATTGAGTAGTGAACAGTGTTCAGTTCCCAAGCAGGTCCGTTATGCTGCGGTTATGTCACATGTTTATAACCATTCAATCATAACGATGGAGTCAATACTGGTATTATGATATTGAGGGTAAGAGATACTGACATATTATTATCATTATTATGTTTAAAAACAAATTTCTTCTAATTCAGGGGAATTGTCCCTTTGGAATCGCTTTCAACCTCTTTGGATGGTGACAGCTATCATGCCTAATGTATGTGTTTGTATCACAGGATATAAAGTAGGTTTTACTATGTATCTCATTGGGGTTAGTGTTAATAATTTTGTAAGTGTGTATATCAGATAATAATCTAGTTGATTATTTCATGTAATATTCTCTCTCCATCATTACAGCCCCCCAGCCCTTGTCAGCTTCCTTGATCACAATATCTTCCCTTTTGTTAAAGTGAAAGTCTAGTCCAAAATAAACTTTCATGTTTCAGATAGAGAATGCAATTTTAAACAATTTTCCAGATTACTGTTATCACCAATTGTGCTTTGTTCTCTTGGTATTCTTAGTTGAAAGCTAAACCTAGGAGGTTCATATTCTAATGTCTAAGCCCTTGAAGGCCGCCTTTCTCTCAGGGCATTTTGACAGTTTTTCACCACTAGAGGATGTTAGTTCATGTGTGTCATATAGATAACCCTGTGCTCACACACGTGGAGTTCAAGGGAGCCAGCTCTGATTGGCTAAAATGGATGTCTGTTAAAAGAACTGAAATAAGGGGGCAATTTGCAGAGGCTTAGATACAAGATAATCACAGAGATAAAACGTGTATTTATATAACTGTGTTAGTTATGCAAAACTAGGGAATGGGTAATAAAGGGATTATCTATCTTTTTAAACAATAACAATTCTGGTGTAGACTTTCCAGTCAGGGCATCTGTAAATGTCAGTGGACAGTATATATATATATATATATATATATATATATATATATATATATATATATAAAAAATAATATAAGATAAAATAAGTATGAAATCTCTCAAATAGTAAGTTTGAGCATGCTCATTTTATCACTGAGTACATCCTGTGTATTCAGTGTCTGAAATCAGACATGAGACATTTCTTCCTGATTAATATAGCGTTTGAAACAAAAGGTTTAGCTTTTGAAGCCCACAGCCCTGCAGGGGGTAGCAAACAGTGGCCTGATAATCAAGCAAGCCAGCATACATAATGGAATGTTTGGAGACGACATTCTGTACATAAAGTCAGATAAGCAAATTAAATTCTAACTGTACAGTGATTAGCATAGACTTGTTAATAACCCTAGAGTTTGAGTCCACAAATTCTAGACAATGAAAGTTGCCAGGCAAAGACACATATGACATTACAGCCATGTGTCTCTTGAAAACATAGAAGCCATGATTTAAGATTTCAAAATACCTTAACCTGTGTACTTTTGACAGCAGAATATTTAATATACCTTAGACTATATTACATGTCTATAAAGTAATTCAGATTGAAGTAAATTAAATGAATAATGCGTTAGTATATATAAAATGCTTAAGTTATTCTAAAATAAATACAATTTCTCTGTGTTCCAGGAAGTTAATGGAAAATGACAGGAGGGACTGATGTGGAGATGGGATCTCTAAATAAGTATCTATATAATAAATGTATAAATGTTAGACTAATTTCAAAATAATATCTGTCCCTTGTTTTTCAGAAAAGATGTCCCATGAATAGTAGGCATAAACAGACATATGTGGATATTTTCTATTTTATCATAGAAATTGATGAAATGTTGGTGTTTGGTATCAGGTTATAGGTTTTCTGTTATGCTAAATGAGATATGGATGCTGACAGGAGAGATTTGTTAATGCAAGGAGTTATGGTGGTTTAAATGGTTATTTTATAAGGATGTATTAAATTATTAGCAATGTTTGATGGTAGGTCTACATTGCTGGTTGTCTGCTGCCCCCTAGGGGATTGGAATGGTATGACAGCCAAATTACTTTTCCATTAGCACACATACAGAGCCAGTGAGGGGGGTGTCCCCCAAAATGAACCAATGAGAAGGGACAAGCATCCGTGGGCGTAACCGAAAAAGATTACCAATGATTAGATATAAGAAAATTAGAATGCAAGAGAGAAAACTGTCTTTTGGGGCTTTTGCTTCCTGAAACTAGTGATTGATAACTGGCAGCCATACTTGGGAACACAATCACTTAGGCAGGAAGCTGAGACTAACCTTGATCTATGCAATAACTTTTCTTCAAATAAAGTGATCTGAAAATATTTGGTAAAGATTGAACTACAAATTGGCTCAAACTGGTGATGTATGATTGTTCTATTTTTTTATATTTAAATCAAAGGTATTTAGTAACCATTTAAAATTGTAGTTCAGCAATTTTAAAAAGGTTGTGTATAGTTTTAAGCTTGTCTTTTGTATGCTAAGTAATTTATCTTTGCAAATATACAAATATATCTTAGAATTTGTCTTAATTGTAGGTAATTAAGAATGTATTTCAGCTTAGATAAATTGGCATAGGAGTTTGTTATTTGCACAAATAATATATACAATTTCTGATGTTTTAAATTGTAATTATATAGGATAAATCGTGGCTATATAGCTGATTGTACTGTCTGAATGTTAGTGGTATTTTAATGAAATTCAATTGTGAATAAGGTAAATTTTATGATCTTTTCATAGCATATTATAACAGTTTAAACGTGTATAGTTTTGATTCATATCTGGTTTTCTACAAATATATTTCAATGTGTCTATAAATTTTAACTAATATAAAGAACTTAGGAATTTACATTAATTTTATTGTTTGGTATATGCATTTTATTGGGGGTTTAGTTTAAAGAATAATTATTAAATATATTATATTATATCCCAGCCATATACTGACATATTATTTGGAGGCACTTGCATGAGATATTATTAATATTTATCACATTGATATATTTGTAGTAAATAGAAATTATTATTATTAAAATAAAATTTATCCAAAAAAAAATGATTATTCATTTTTGTTGTTGTTGTGATTAAATATGTCAAAGTTAATATTAATATCTTGAAATATTATTAAAAATTAATTTTTGAAAAATTGATGAAATATTGATTTTTCATATTTCAAAATGAATATTAATATATTTGAAAATATATTTATTTTTTCTCTTATTGGCCAAAATTGTTTTAGCGTTTTTATCTTATTAAGTACAACATTAAAATAGCTATGTCTTCAGCAAAAAGTAATGCTAGCGTTTCTGTATATGATGAAAATGTGCCCTCTCCAAGATCCTCTGTTCATGAAATGGCTCAGGCAGAAACTCTTAGATTCAAAGCCATGAGCCACCTCATGAGCAGGCTTGATATTGGGGATTATCTCTCCATGTATATTAAGGGGTGTAAAGCTAAGGCCAAAGATTTAGTTAAGGATATGTGGGTTGAAGATGGTGAATTATAAAAATTTTTACTGCAACTTAGTAAATGCACGGAATTTAGAGGGCATGACAAATTAATTTTCAAAACTTGGCCAATCCTAATGTATTTGAGCTGTGAGATGTCTAGCCAAATAGCAGGACAAGACAGTCAATTAGGACAGCTAAGGGATGAAAATGATTCATTACGAGAATTTGAAGAAGCCTTTATTAACGGAAAGGTAGAGGTTCTATAAGCTAATAAAAAGGTTTCTGCCTTAAATAAATATAATCAGAAATTAGTGGCTGAATTTAAAGCTTTAGAAGAAGACTATGAAAAATGCCAAAATGAAAATAAAACTTTAAAAGCTAGATATCGTGGGGCTGAAAAAGGATATGAATAAGAAATAAATTAATTAAAAAGACAAATCAGCAGCAATAAGGAACCTTTGAGTAATAACACTAATGCTGAAATGATTAACTCAATTAAGGACTGGGTCAGAAATGAGTTTCAAAATACCAGGCAGGAGGATAGACAAAAGTACCCAAATTATAGCCCTAATTCCGGCCCAGAGATAACTTTTCCCCTTAGGCAATTACCTAACTCTGGAGGACAAGATAATTATTACACCTCAGAGGAAGAGGTCAGTTACTATAGCAGGTCAGAAGGGGGGCTAGCTTCTCAGATAGCCCATATCAAAATGCACGGGTGAAATCTCAGCATAGCAAAGATATGACAGATAAAAGGCGCTCTAACCCAAGCAATAAGTTCCCAATTAAATCCAGTAATGTACTTAATAAAGTGTATGACACCCCTAATAATTAAATTCCTAAGTAATGCAGTACGCCCATTTTCCAAAAGGGGGACCACTTCCATAATTGATCATTTAGAGGCTTATGAAAATGCCTTAGCTATATTAAATATAAATGATGGGCAATCTAAAATTGAATTAATGCCATGGGTATTTGAGGTTAAGCATTATAAATACTTTGCTTCACTAAAAGATATGAATGTCAGATCTTGGAATGAAATAAAGCAATGGTGTAAAAGAGAATTCGGCCCATATCGCACAGCAACCGCGGCTAAGGCAGCAATATATAATTTGAAATGTGGTGCCAAACAGACCCCATTTGAATTCCTTTCTGTATTGAAAAGTGCTTACAGTATGGCTGAAGATAATCCCATATTTGAATGCTCAGAATTTGTGAATTTATTTTTTGAAGCGCTGCCCGCGCCCATCAAACTTAATTTAGCTAGATATTTTGATGAGAACTGCTCATTGGAATGGTTGCTCAAAGAAAGTACAAAGTTATATTCTATTCAGCAGTCCAGTGAACAGGGGGTTAAAAGGTAATCAAAACCCAGTCCAAAAATTGTGGCAGAAACTAGGGTGTCATTTAGCCCCCTCAAATTAGAGTCTAAAAAGAAAACCTATGCGGAGGTGGCCCGAGAAAATAGGCCATCCCCACAAAGTTTTAACTCTGCCCCTCCCCAACACGGGCTGAGGCGCAGAGAGATTATGCTCAAGAAGGGGGGCATAACCAGTTAAATAGGTATCCCCAAAGAGAAGAATACCCACACAGTGATAGGTATCCCCATAAAGGTAGATACAATAAGTGGCACAGATATTCTCAGGGTAGCCAGTCACCCCAGTTAAATAGTGCACCCCAAGAAAGCAACGCAAGATAAGCTGAACCCCAGGGGCAGCCACGCCAGGATAGAAATAGTGGCCCTGATTCTGAGGGGGCCCATTGGTCCATTAATCACTACTATGGGGCATCAAGAGATAGGCCCAGGGGTAGAGGTAACTTATACGATCAAGTAGATCAGCTTAGTACCCAGCTAATTTGGTTGAAAAAACAATTTGCTAATATGAGTCAAGCGTTTATGGCTCAGCAACCTAACAATCCTTTTTTAGGGGTACAGCCAGTGGCCAGTAGTGGACCACAAGCACAGTCATAAATACTGCAGTATCACCTGAAAGGGAGGGGAGAGATATACCAAATGAAATGAGAAATGTCAATAATGGTACTAATCATATTCTCTCTATACAGACCGGAAACAGATGATTTAGCTGTGATGACGAGCAACCTCGGCCTGAAAGCTTTAACAAATCTCTTCTTTTGCAGCATTCTCTTAACCTTATTTCCATAGATGCAGTAAATAGGAACCCAATCAGCTCCATTATAGAGGACATGAATGGTAAGAATGTAGTTTCTTCTGCATCAGGTAACACGTGGCGAAGCCCACAACTGTGTAACCATGCCAGTTTTATGTGTGAAATGGTATAAACTGCAGGGAGATATTATGTATTAGCTGAGCTGCAGGATTCAGTTTCCAACCCTATCATGGGATTAATTGATACTGGGTCTCAGGCAACTATTTTATCCCACAAGTATTACACACAGCTAAATGAGCTAACACCCCAGAAACCTAAAATGAAAGAATTTGATGGTTCACTAATAGGTGTTGGGGGTGATCCCCTCAAAGTCTACGATACGGCATGGTTAAAATTTAAACTGGGGAACAGGGTCATAAGACACCCTGTCATTATAGTGGATCTTCCAACAGATTGTTTAATTATTGGTAGTGATCTCCTAAAGCGATTAAGCACCATAATTGATTGCATAAATAATGTAATTTGGTCACAAGTAAAAAGACCTATCAATTATGAGAAATCCGATATATCTCGCACCCGACATAACTGTCATGTGGTGGAAGAGACCCCAGATGCTGTGGAGATTCATTTCAGGAATAACTCTGTACCTGAAATAACTATCCTGCAGATAGATGATCAGACTACTTTAAATGGCTCTGATGGTAATACTTTTAAAATTTCACCTGGAAAGATATCGAATATTTCCTTAGACACCGATGTATTAACCATATCTCTCCACAAGGGGGATCATAAAATCCCTAAGGGGGGAGGCCACGCTCAATACCTCACAGGAATTGAGAAAATTAAGGATGATCTTTTTATCCCTATGCAAGTACATGACCTTGGGAAAACCAAGTATGCCAAATTAAACTTAAAACAGGAAGCTAGCTATATAAGCGTAGGCTTATTGGCGCAGATAGCTGAACCTAAGGTGATTAAATATCTTTCTCCCCACAGCTAAGTGCTTATTAGTTTTAAATACTCCCCATAATCAAATATACGTTGGCAATGATCTCTTACATAGATATGGCATACAAATAGATCTGATTAACGCTTGCCTCTGGAGCAGGTTAAAGGGGGACCCTGAAATATTTCAGGATGAAAATGCAGCCCTGAAATCAAATCAGCAGTTGACATATGCTGTAAATATGCGGGTGTCTAACAATGTTATAATTTCTGCCAGGGCTGATACATTTTTTTTACCCTTACAGGTAAAGAGAGGTCAGAAATTAAAAACTTCTGAAATACTAATTTGCCTCTCCCATAAAATACAAAATCTGGGTATCACAATGACCTATACTCCTTTGGTAAATATTGGAACTATTCCAATACATGTTATTATGCATAACATGAGCCCACAGGATATAACCTTATCCAAGGGAACAACCATAGGGTATGCACTGGAATCAAGTTATTACACTTTTGGATTCCAGAATAATGTAATTGGGCTAAAACCTGAAGGGCTCTTAACTGAAGAACAATTAATAGAACCATTGAATTTTCTCATTGAATCTTTTTTATTGAATTAATTAAAAAACATGATTGCCTTCTTTGTATAAATACAACTGTTGATGTACACAATTCCTACTTAGCAATATTTATTTATAACATCATATTTATTGTTAACCTAAACTTTGTTGCTAACTAGAAATCATTACAGATAGAGATACTGGTGTAAATCCAGGTACGTCATTTTGTGACGTCATGGATAGCGCAAAATTATTGTTATTTAAACTGCCTGTGTTAGCGGAAATGTATATGTACTTTGTCAGCATACTTTTACTGAGTTTAATCGCTCTTGAGAAAGACGGACTGTTGCCATTGAAATGCGTTGAGCAATAAAAAAACATTTTTACCTTACAAGTGATACACTTGTTTTTTATTAAGGAGCCGAACACCCAACTCTATCTTGTGAGTATATATCACGCATTCCACAAATATTGGTGGATACTGCATGATTGTGAATCTTTCTACATAGATTAACTGGTTGAACCTGAACGTGAGTCCTCCTCTGTGGACCAGCGCCTCCAAGCTTTTGCACATGATGGTGGATTTACACATTAAAAACTTAAAGGTGATTTGAGATTAAATAAAGATTGAAAAAAAGCAGCATCTATTTAGCACATATCACTATTAATAGATTTTTTTAAATGTGAATCTTGATGAAATCCCACTTTAAAATCCTTTGGGGGTTAAACAAATAAGATATCAACATAGCAGCAGTCATTCAGTATTTGCCACTATTAACACATGTTATTATTTAGTATCACATTATAATGCATTACTCTAACATAACATGCAATATACAGTTTTTTTTTCGCATAGAAAGGAGACAAGTTTCAAAAAAGGAATGAAAGAGGTAAATTTTGAATTGAAATAGATTTTTTTTAAAAAGTGTCTTCTATATTAATCATGAACGATTAATTAGGACTTTCATATCCCTTTAAATCCCCAATAAAGGGCTAGATTACGAGTGGAGCGCTTAACTCAGTAATACCTGTGCATGTAAAGAGCACACTTCGATAGGCTCCAATGGGACCCTCGTTTTAATGCAGACAGACACAGCAAACCACCTGAGCATCAATAAATAAATATACATTTATATGAATATATCTACATATATAGTTATATGTGTATATATCAGGTAGATTACGAGTTATGCGCCTTATAGGGAATTTAACGAACGCAACAAAAGTTGCGTTATTTCACCCTCTATAGCGCAGCCATTACAAGTTTTGAAACAGCCGGCTTGTGCATGCGATATGGTTGCGTTGAGCCAATAGGAATGCAATGGTACCTCCAGTATAAAAGGCGTACCTTGCATTTCAATTATTATTATTATTATTTTTATCAGGTATTTGTAGAGCGCCAACAGATTCCGCAGTGCTGTAAACATAGTCGGTATACAGGATAGTTTTTGCAGGGATCAAGTGGGCAGAGGGCCCTGCTGAGAGTTTTACTGGCGATCTGCAAACAGCTGCGCTCATAGGCTTACATTCTAAGGGGTTTAAGGGGAAAGCAATGGAGTTAAAAAAGGTTAGTGTTGGTTGTATGCATCCCTGAATAGTAGAGTTTTTAGGGAGCGCTTGAAGTTGTTAAAACTAGGGGAGAGTCTTGTGGAGCGAGGCAGGGAGTTCCACAAGATGGGGGCCAGTCTGGAGAAGTCCTGTAAACGGGAATGTGAGGAAGTAACAAGAGAGAAGGAGAGGAGGAGATCCTGATCCGATCGAAGGGGACCAGAGGGAGAGTATCTGGAGACAAGTTCTGAAATGTAGGGGGGAGCAGTGCAGTTGAGGGCTTTGTATGTTAGAGTGAGGATTTTGTGTTTAGTCCTAGAGGCAAGAGGAAGCCAGTGAAGGTATTGGCAGAGAGGTGCAGCAGATGAAGAGCGACGAGTAAGGAAGATGAGCCTGGCAGAGGCAATTGTAATGGATTGTAAAGGAGCTATGCGGCAGCTAGGTAGACCAGAGAGCATGGAGTTGCAGTAGTCGAGGCAGGAAAGGATGAGAGAGTGGATTAAAATCTTAGTTGTATCTTGTGTAAGGAAATGTTCAATTTTAGAGATGTTTTTAAGGTGGAAGCGACATTCTTTAGCCAAGGTCTGAATGTGAGGAGTGAAGGAAAGATCTGAGTCAAGTGTGACCCCAATACATCGGGCATGCGGGGTAGGAGTAATGATGGAATTATCAACAGTTATAGAAAATTTGGGGGTGGAGACATTGGAGGAAGGGGGAAAAATAAGGAGTTCAGTTTTGGAGAGATTTAGCTTAAGGTAGTGAGAGGACATCCAAGATGAGATATGAGAAAGACAGTTAGTGACACAGGTTAGTAAGGAAGGAGGTAGGTCTGGTGCAGAGAGGTAGATTTGGGTGTCATCAGCATACAAATTATATTCAAACACATGGGACTTTATTAAGGAACCTAATGATGATGTTTAGATTGAAAAGAGAAGGGGACCGAGGACAGAGCCTTGAGGTACCCCAACAGAAAGTGGTAACGGGGCAGATGCTCCGGAAAAGGCTACACTAAATGTACGGTTAGTCAGATAGGAGGAGAACCACAAGAGAGCTGTGTCACAGATGCCGAAGGATTGGAGGGTTTGGAGCAGAAGAGGATGGCCAACAGTGTTAAAGGCTGCAGACAGGTCAAGGAGGATAAGCAGAGAGAAGTGGCCTTTGGATTTTGCTGTAAGTAGGTTGTTGGTAACCGTGACAATTACTGTCTCTGTAGAGTGATGGGGATGAAAACCAGATTGCAGTGGGTCAAGAAGAGAGTTTAGTGTAAGGAAATGGGATAGGCATGTGTATACTAGCTTTTCAAGGAGCTTTGAGGCAAGAGGGAGTTGGGAAATAGGGCAGTAGTTGGATGGGGAGGTTGGACCGATGGAAGGTTTTGATGAGGGAAATATACCAGTGCTGAGGGAGAGGTTGAAAATGTGTGTGCGTATGGGGGTGAGGGTAGAAGAGAGGGAGGGGAGTAGCTGGGAGGGGATGGGGTCGAAGGGACAGGTAGTGAGGTGGGAGGACAGTATAAGGGCAGAAACTTCGTCCTAATTAACAGGGGCAAAAAAGCTGCATTTTTGGATATTTGGGTTTTGGATTATTGTGAGCTTTTGAGGGGGTGGGAGATTGGTAGTATGTTGAGAGCTGATTTCACTTCTGATTGAGTCAATTTTGTTATTGAAGTTGCTGGCAAAATCTTGAGCTGAGAGAGAAGTTGTATTAGGAGGTGGGGGTGGGCGGAGAAGAGTATTGAACATGGAGAACAGATGTTTTGGGTTAGAGGAAAGAGTAGAGATGAGATTATAGAAGTATTGTTGCTTATAAAGATTAAAGGGACAGCCTACACCAGAATTTTTATTGTTTTAAAAGATAGATAATCCCTTTATTACCCATTTCCTAGTTTTGCATAACCAACACAGTTGTAATAATATACTTTTAACCTCTGTGATTATCTTGTATCTAAGCCTCTGCAAACTGCCCCTTTTTTCAGTTCTTTTGACAGACTTGCAGTCTAGCCAATAAGTGCCTGCTCCCAGATAACTTCACGTGCACAAGCACAGTGTTATCTATATGAAATACGTGAACTAACACCCTCTAGTGGTGAAAAACTGTTAAAATGCAATCTGAAAGAGGTGCGCTTCAAGGTCTAAGAAATTAGCATATGAACTTCTTAGGTTAAGCTTTCAACTAAGAATACCAAGAGAACAAAGCAAAATTGGTGATAAAAGTAAATTGGAAAATTGTTTAAAATTACATGCTCTATCTGAATCATGAAAATTTATTTTGGCCTAGACTGTCCCTTTAAGGGCAGAATAGTAGGAGTGTGTGGCGGATGATTGCATGGAGTCCTCAGTGTGCGGCAGATGATTGCATGAAGAGGACCTCCATGTCAGATCGATAGACCTCTGCCTGGACCTCTGCCTTGGACCTTCGCCTGGACCTCTGCCTCCGCGCATCGCCGCTCCACCTCTGCAGGGATGAAGAAGATGCTGGTCCCGCGATGGATGAAGATGGAGTCGCCTGGATGAAGATGCTGCCTGGATGAAGATGGAGCCACCGGGATGAAGATCATTCAAGCGGGACTTCAACAACTGTGAGTTGGGCTTTTCTTAAAAGAGCTAAATGCCCTTTTCAGAACAATGTAAAAGAGCTAAATGCCCTTTTAAGGGCAATGCCCATACAAATGTCCTTTTCAGGGCAATGGGTAGCTTAGGTTTTTGTTAGAGTTAGTTTTTTTTGGGGGGGGGGTTGGTTGGGTGGTGGGTTTTACTGTTGGGGGGGTTATTGTGTTTTCTTACAGGTAAAAGAGCTGTTTAACTTAGGGCAATGCCCTACAAAAGGCCCTTTTAAGTGCTATTGGTAGTTTATTGTAGGCTGGGGTTTTTTTTATTTTGGGTTGGCTTTTTTATTTTATAGGGCTATTAGATTAGGTGTCATTTTTTTTTTGTTATTTTTCATAATTTAGTGTTTGCTATTTTTTGTAATTCGATATTTTGAAATTTTTATAGTAGTGTTAGGATTTTATTAATGTGTATTTTAGTTTTCTATCGGCCAGATTACGAGTTTTGCGTTATGAGCGACTCAGTAATAACTTGCAAGTTATTTCCACCTCTCACCTTTAATAGCGCTGCTATTACAGGTTTTCCAAAAACCTTCTTTAGCAGGCAATATGGCAGCATTGAGCTGCATACCGCACACAAATACCAGCGCTGCTTTAAGCTGGTTTTACGTGCTCGTGCGCAATTTCCCCATAGACATCAATGGGGAGAGCTGGCTAAAAAAAGCCTACCACTTGCAATAATGGAGCGTAAAGCTCCGTAACACAGCCCCATTGATTCCTATGGGGAAAGAAAATTTATGTTTAAACCTAACACCCTAACATAAACCCCGAGTCTAAACATCTGCTGCCCCCAACATCGCCACCACCTACATTACACTTATTAACCCCTAATCTGCCGCCCCCAACATCGCCGCCACCTACCTACACTTATTAACCCCTAATCTGCCGCCCAAACATCGCTGCCGCCACTATACTAAAGTTATTAACCCCTAAACCTATGGCCTCCCACATCACTAACACTAAATAAATATATTAACCCCTAAACCTAACCCTAAGTCTAACCCTAACATCCCTAACTTTTATATAATTACATTAAATCTAAATACAAATCACCTAAATAATTCCTATTTAAGACTAAATACTTACCTATAAAATAAAACCTAAGCTAGCTACAATATAACTAATAGTTACTTTGTAGCTATCTTACGGCTAGATTTAGAGTTTTGTCGGTAACGACCCGCGTAGCTAACGCTGGCTTTTTTCTGGCCGCACCTTTAAAATAACTCTGGTATTGAGAGTCCACAGAATGGCTGCGTTAGGCTCCCGGAATGGATGAAGACTTTGGAGCCTCTTCTGGACATCTTCAGCCATCGGATGATGGATGTCTAGCCCCCGCTTGGGCTTAGATGAAGATATTGGAGCCAGGACAGATCGGTGATACCTGGTATGGTGAAGATAAGGTAGGAAGATCTTCAGGGGCTTAGTGTTAGGTTTATTTAAGGGGGGTTTGGGTTAGATTAGGGGTATGTGGGTGGTGGGTTGTAATGTTGGGGGGGGGTATTGTATGTGTTTTTTTACAGGAAAAAGAGCTGAATTTCTTGGGGCATGCCCCGCAAAGGGCCCTGTTCAGGGCTGGTAAGGTAAAAGAGCTTTGAACTTTAGTAATTTAGAATAGGGTAGGGCATTTTTTATTTTGGGGGACTTTGTTATTTTATTAGGGGGCTTAGAGTAGGTGTAATTAGTTTAAAATTGTTGTAATATTTTTCTTATGTTTGTAAATATTTTTTTATTTTTTGTAACTTAGTTCTTTTTTATTTTTTGTACTTTAGTTAGTTTATTTCATTGTAGTTATTTGTAGGTATTGTATTTAATTAATTTATTGATAGTGTAGTGTTAGGTTTAATTGTAGGTAATTGTAGGTATTTTATTTAATTTATTTATTGATAGTGTAGTGTTAGGTTTAATTGTAACTTAGGTTAGGATTTATTTTACAGGTAATTTTGTAATTATTTTAACTATTTTAGCTATTAAATAGTTCTTAACTATTTAATAGCTATTGTACCTGGTTAAAATAAATACAAAGTTACCTGTAAAATAAATATTAATCCTAAAATAGCTATAATATAATTATAATTTATATTGTAGCTATATTAGGATTTATTTTACAGGTAAGTATTTAGCTTTAAATAGGAATAATTTATTTAATAATAGTTAATTAATTTCGTTAGATTAAAATTATATTTAAGTTAGGGGGGTGTTAGTTTTAGGGTTAGACTTAGCTTTAGGGGTTAATACATTTATTAGAATAGCGGCGAGATTCGGTCGGCAGATTAGGGGTTAATAATTGAAGTTAGGTGTCGGCGATGTTAGGGAGGGCAGATTAGGGGTTAATAAATATAATATAGGGGTCGGCGGTGTTAGGGGCAGCAGATTAGGGGTACATAGCTATAATGTAGGTGGCGGCTCTTTGCGGTCAGCAGATTAGGGGTTAATTATTGTAGGTAGCTGGCGGCGACGTTGTGGGGGGCAGGTTAGGGGTTAATAAATATAATATAGGGGTCGGCGGTGTTAGGGGCAGCAGATTAGGGGTACATAGCTATAATGTAGCTGGCGGCGGCGTGCGGACGGCAGATTAGGGGTTAATAAGTGTAGGTAGGGGTCGGCGGTGTTAGGGGCAGCAGATTAGGGGTACATAAGGATAACGTAGGTGGCGGTCAGCAGATTAGGGGTTAAAAAAATTTAATCGAGTGTCAGCGATGTGGGGGGCCTCGGTTTAGGGGTACATAGGTAGTTTATGGGTGTTAGTGTACTTTAGAGCACAGTAGTTAAGAGCTTTATAAACCGGCGTTAGCCCAGAAAGCTCTTAACTACTGACTTTTTTCTGCGGCTGGAGTTTTGTCGTTAGAATTCTAACGCTCACTTCAGACACGACTCTAAATACCGGAGTTAGAAAGATCCCATTGAAAAGATAGGATACGCAATTGACGTAAGGGGATCTGCGGTATGGAAAAGTCGCGGCTGAAAAGTGAGCGTTAGACCCTTTTTTGACTGACTCCAAATACCGGCGGTAGCCTAAAACCAGCGTTAGGAGCCTCTAACACTGGTTTTCACGACTACCGCCAAACTCTAAATCTAGGCCTAAGGTTTTATTTTTATTTTACAGGTAAGTTTGTATTTATTTTAACTAGTTAGACTAGTTAGTACATAGTTATTAACTATTTACTAGCTACCTAGTTAAAATAAGTACAAAGTTACCTGTAAAATAAAACCTAACCTCTCTTACACTAAAACCTAACATTACACTAAAATTAAATAAATTAAATTAACAAAATACATTTATCTAAATCACAAAAAATAATAAACACTAAATTACACAAAATAAAAAAAAAATGATCAAATATTTAAACTAATTACACCTAATCTAATAGCTCTATCAAAATAAAAAAGCCCCCCAAAATAAAAAAAATCCTAGCCTACACTAAACTGCCAATGGCCCTTAAAAGGCATTGCCCCAAAGAAATCAGCTCTTTTACCTGTAAAAAAATACAAACAATCCCCCAAAAGTAAAACCCACCACCCACATAACCAACCCCCCTCCCCAAAAAAAAAAAACTACCTAAAAAATCTAAGCTCCCCATTGCCCTAAAAATGGCATTTGGATGGGCATTTAGCTCTTTTACGTTGCCCAAAGTCCCTAATCTAAAAATAAAACCTACCCAATAAACCCTTAAAAAAACCTAACACTAGGCCCCGAGGATCCACTTTTTTTTTTGAAGACCGGACATCCATCCTCATCCAGCCGGGAGAAGTCTTCATCCAAGTGGCAAGAAGTCCTCAATGAATCTGGGAGAAGTCTTCATCCAAGCAGCAAGAAGTCCTCTAGGTGGGCAGAAGTCTTCATCCAGACGGCATCTTCTATCTTAATCCTTCCGACGCGGAGCGGCTCCATTTTCAAGACATCCGGCGCGGAGCATCCTCTTCTTTCGCTGGATCTTGAAGAATGAAGGTTCCTTTAAATGACGTCATCCAAGATGGCGTCCCTTGAATTCCGATTGGCTGATAGAAGTATATCAGCCAATTGGAATCAAAGGGCAAAAAATCCTATTGGCTGTTCTAATTAGTATAGTGGCGGCGACATTGGGGGCAGCAGATTAGGGGTTAATAAGTGTAGTTAGGTGGCGGCGGTTTTGGGGGCAGCAGATTAGGGGTTAATAGCAGTAGTGTAGGTTAATTATTTTATTTTAGTTATAGGCTGTACCACTCACTTTTTGGCCAGACAGGCAAACTCGTAATACCGGCGCTATGGAAGTCCCATTGAAAAAGGACTTTTTAAAAAGTGCGGTAGTTAAGTTGCGTCACGGCCAAAAAAGTGTGCGGTACAGCTATACCTAAAAGACTTGTAATACCAGCAGTAGTGAAAAAGCAGCGTTATGAGGCTTTTTCACTCATAACGCAAAACTCGTAATCTAGCCATTTAATTGGTAGCTAGTTTAATTTTTGTTTAATAGTTATATTAGTTTAATTGTTAGTTTAAACTTAGTTTTTTTTAATTTGACAGGTAAGTTTTAATTTAATTTAAGATAGGGAAATTGTAATTTTAATGTAAAGTTAGGGGGCGTTAGGTTTAGGGGTTACTAGTTTAAATTAGTTTATTGCGATGTGGGGGGCTTTTGATTTAGGGGTTAATAGTTTAATTTAGTATATTTCGTTGTGGTGGCTTCCGGTTTAGGGGTTAATAGTTTAATTTTGTATATTTTGTTGTGGGGGGGGCTTGCGGTTTAGGGGTTAATAGGTTTATTAAAGTGGCGGCGGTGTTGGGAGCGGCGGAATAGGGGTTAATATCTTTATTATAATGTGGGCGATGTTGGGATGTGGTGGAATAGGGGTTAATAACTTTAGTATAGTGGTGGCAATGTCGGGGAGCGGGGAATAGGGGTTAATAAATTTTATTAGTGGCGTCGATGTTGGGAGCGGCAGATTAGGGGTTAATAACTTTATGATAGTGTTTGCGATGCAGGAGGGCCTCGGTTTAAGGGTTAATAGGTATTTTATGGGTGTTTAGTGCACTTTTTAACACTTTAGTTATGAGTTTTATGTAACAGTTTTGTAGCGTAAAACTCATAACTACTGCTTTTAAATTTTGAAATTGATCTTGTCGGTATAGGCTGGAACGCAAGCTTTTTAGCCTCACCGTAAAACTTGTAATGGCTGCGCTATGGAAGTCCCATAAAAAAAACTTAATTTTTACGAGTGCGGGACTGACGTTGCGTTACAGGCTAAAAGGCTTGCGGTACAGCTATACCGACTTGTAACGGCTACGGTGCTGTTTTAACGCTGAAATTACAATTTTTTCAATGCTAAAACCCGAACGCAAAACTTATAATCTAGTTGTATGTATATAAGCATATACATATATAGTGAAAATACAGTCCCCCATTGACATCCATGTAAAGGCACTTTAGGTGCCATTTTTTTTTTTCTAACACCCCATATCCCCTCACTTTAACCTCTTATAATTGCTTATTGCAGTTTTAAAAAAATAAAAATAAAATGTTCATCTTTATTTTAAATGTTTATGTACTCTCCTTTTTATTTTGGGGGCAATTGGTGCATTTTTTTTCTTTTTAACCGCTAAGTGCAAGGTGAACCCGTAAGCTTACAGACAAATGAACCAGCCCCTTGACTGGTTATTTAACGTGTGCTCATAAAAGGGGCAAATTTGCACCTTTGCAGGCTCATGTTAAGGTAGTTCTTCACTGTTGTGCGCAAGCGAAAAGGTTTATGTGTTCCCTTGAGCACAATTGAATTTAATGCATATCAGGATAGCGCGACTTCAGAGCTCTGGTTAACTGTTATGAGAGTCAAATAAGTTGCACAAAACGCATCAAAATTATATTTAAAAGTAAAATTAGCGGAGCTAACCATGATGGCAAATGGATGCTTCTCGGAGCTCTGCTGCAGATAATAATTGATTGACCTACATTGGCCATTGTCTCGTTTTTTTTTAAGTACACTAGCTGTCTCAGGACCTTCTAAAGCCCATAGGACCAACTTAATACACACAGGACGCAGCTGGTACCTAAAGCAAGCACCAACACCATGCCGCAACTTTGGAGGAGTGCTCACACTAAACCGGAGCCTCAGGACAGACAAACAAGCAGACAACGGATCACTAATCAGCCGCTGGGGAAAAATTATCACCTCAGTGGAGATATTTAGGTGTACAGAGGATATCGCTTCTGAATCCCTATAGCGCTTGAGGGGACACATCCCTAGGGGAGAGAAATCTGCACTGCATGGCCTTCATATAAACCATTCCAATAAAACAACCTCATACTTCTGGGGGGTTTTGGGGCCCTGAAAAAATGATTTACATGACATAGTGTGCTATTTAGAGTTATTATACAGCTAACAAAATAAAGCTCCTCAAGACTACTATTATGTAACAAGCTAAAAGAATATATAATAAAATAAATATAAGCATCCAGAATATACAGAACATTTTCAATTGTCTGGCTAGCCCGCATTCTTTATACATTCTACCTAAGGCTAACACACCCTGAAATGTATGCCTAATTAAACTTGCTTTCTGGAGGAGGATAAGAGGACCAGCGCACTTATAAAATCAGTCTCAAGCATTTTGAGTAAGAATAATAATAACTGATAGTTGTACCACAATTGTCTGGAATTTAGACCAAGATATAGATACAACTACTTTACAATCTAGGATTTTCATCAATCCTCTATGATGTCTCACTCTCAGAGGGAAAAAAAAAAACCATCTTCGGGAGTAAAGCGCACTGTGGCAGACCACTTTGGTACGATAAGAGAAAGTTCACAGGTTCAATATGAACACACGTTAGAAGATACTTACTCTCCTCTATCTAGCCCTGAATCTTCTCCATTATCTGTAGCTGCTCTGCAGTATTTACAGTCAGTAGATCAGGCTCAGGTCTCACCCACATTTATTCTACAGTCTCTAAAGTCTCTCCTTGATGAACATCATGCATCATTTACAGAAAAGTTAACTTCCATGATAGCAGATTTAAAAAAAAAAAACTCAACTCCACAACTGAGAGATTGGACACAATTGAGCGCAAGCAGGAAGACATGGCTGTAGACCAGTCAAACCTACTTAGTTATGCCCAAAACCTGGCAGATAATATATCTGAGTTGGAAGATAAGATGGCGGACCTGGAAAATTGGTCCTATCGAAACAATCTCAGAATTCGGGGTTTCTCAGAGGATGTATCCAATGCAGATCTGACATATTTTTTAACCAAATACTTTACTTTCCTGGCTAAACCACAATCTACAGCAGAAAACCTACCAACAGATCAGCCTAAAAACATCCTTGTAAGGCTGCACTTCTATACTTATAAGGAGTGTTTACAAAAAGCCATACTACGTACAATGGATACGCCTGAAAATTTTTCACATATCAAGATATTTGCTGACCTCTCACCCCGAACAATACAACAAAGGAAATCATTCACAGAGATAACCAAAACCCTTCAACAAAACAATGTCAAATATCGGTGGGGATTTTCTCTGAAATTATTTGTCACCAGGAATAACCAGGTCTTCATAATCACCTCTGCTTTTCAAGGTCTTGATCTTCTGAAAACTTGGGACTCTAATCATCCTCAATCAGGAGTAACCACCAAGATTTCTCCTCTGGCGGACCAGAAGGGACCCTCTATACACATGTCTATTTTCATCACAAGCAAGCTTGAGGGCCTTTGCTCCCAGATGGGATCCTATGCCTCAAAGAAAGAAACAAGACTTTAATCCCTCACACTTGGAGGGAACAACTTGAGGTACTCTGCTGACTGAAAATGTTGGATGGTAAAACAAATACAAACTCTGATATGAACATAATTGAATGTATATTACATTGTTTTTGTTCTCTCTCATTAATGGTTATAGTTAATGTGCCAATAAACTAATTACTGTTGTTCACTGTTTTGTTCAGCAGATATTTAACAGTTAAGAAATTATTTGTTACTTGATCTAAAGGTTCTCACTTAAGTCTAAGGCCCAGAATTCTTAGGATTATCCATATAAATGGTACCCCTGTGATAATTACCCTTCCAGTTTATAACTCATGATTATCTATAAAACATGTTCATTTAATCCAAATGACACACATGCACAGAGGATACATTGAGCAGATTTTAACCATCATACAGTTGATCTTAAATTTTCTCTGATAGAGAATGAGAATTACGTGCCTGGCGCATAATGATGCACATTAGAATTAGCCAGTAATTGGTGATATTCATATAGGAACCCACACTACTAATATGGAATGTACATACTTTTACTTCTTAGCCTTGGCGACATAGTCAGTAAAAATGTATTATAAAGTATGTCTTCAAAAAGGCTACATGACACACCATGGTACATGGTCCCTCTACGGGTTGCATTAAAGGATGGTTACTGGATTCACTGTCATAAAGGTTAGGTAGGTGGTGTGCATTGTCAAGGCCTCTATAGGTCACACTATTTAAAGTTTGTGAGTAATATTGACTACAGAGTTGTAGACTTGATGCCAGATGTAAAAGTATTTGTTGGACAATAGTAGTAATAGATAACAACAAGTCTTCTGGCATGTGATTGAATTTTTTATATTGATAAGACTGTTGAATGCTAACAGTGCTGACTTTATAGGCACTCTGAAATTATTATATGTTTATTTTGATGATCAAAATGTTCAAGAGACTAACATCATTGAATTACTTTCGCCTAGATTTAGAGTTTTGTCGGTAAAGACCAGCGTAGCTAACGCAGCTTTTTTTTCCAGCGCACCCTTAAGACAACGCTGGTATTTAGAGTTCTCTGAAGGGCTGCATT
The DNA here is from genome assembly GCF_027579735.1 of Bombina bombina. Lineage (NCBI taxonomy): Eukaryota > Metazoa > Chordata > Amphibia > Anura > Bombinatoridae > Bombina > Bombina bombina. Next base: position 671,854,631 of record NC_069499.1, read on the forward strand.
AGGTTCCAAAAAGGGAGCGTAAAGGCATATTTACCGCCACTTCAACCCTCAATACCAGCGTTGCTTACGGTAGCGGCTAGCTGGAAAAACGTGCTTGTGCACGATATCCCCATAGGAAACAATGGGGCAGTTTGGGCAGAAAAAAACCTAACACCTGCAAAAAAGCACCGTTAAGCTCCTAAATCAGCCCCATTGCTTCCTATGGGGAAACAGTTTCTAACGGCTAGATTTGGAGTTTGGCGTTAGCCGTGAAAACCAGCGTTAGAGGCTCCTAACGCTGGTTTTAGGCTAACTCCGGTATTTGGAGTCACTCAAAAAAGGGTCTAACGCTCACTTTTCAGCCGCGACTTTTCCATACCGCAGATCCCCTTACGTCAATTGCGTATCCTATCTTTTCAATGGGATCTTTCTAACTCCGGTATTTAGAGTCGTGTCTGAAGTGAGCGTTAGAAATCAAATGACAAAACTCCAGCCGCAGAAAAAAGTCAGTAGTTAAGAGCTTTTTGGGCTAACGCCGGTTCATAAAGCTCTTAACTACTGTACTCTAAAGTACACTAACACCCATAAACTACCTATGTACCCCTAAACCGAGGCCCCCCCACATCGCCGCCACTCGATTACATTTTTTTAACCCCTAATCTGCCGACCGCCACCTACGTTATACTTATGTACCCCTAATCTGCTGCCCCTAACACCGCCGACCCCTGTATTATATTTATTAACCCCTAATCTGCCCCCCACAACGTCGCCGCCAGCTACCTACAATAATTAACCCCTAATCTGCCGACCGCAAAGCGCCGCCACCTACATTATAGCTATGTACCCCTAATCTGCTGCCCCTAACACCGCCGACCCTATATTATATTTATTAACCCCTAATCTGCCCCCCTCAATGTCGCCTCCACCTGCCTACACTTATTAACCCCTAATCTGCCGAGCGGACCGCATCGATACTATAATAAAGTTATTAACCCCTAATCCGCCTCACTAACCCTATAATAAATAGTATTAACCCCTAATCTGCCCTCCCTAACATCGCTGACACCTAACTTAAATTATTAACCCCTAATCTGCCGACCGGAGCTCACCGCTATTCTAATAAATGTATTAACCCCTAAAGCTAAGTCTAACCCTAACACCCCCCTAAGTTAAATATAATTTTAATCTAACGAAATAAATTAACTCTTATTAAATAAATTATTCCTATTTAAAGCTAAATACTTACCTGTAAAATAAATCCTAATATAGCTACAATATAAATTATAATTACATTGTAGCTATTTTAGGATTAATATTTATTTTACAGGCAACTTTGTAATTATTTTAACCAGGTTTAATTGTAGGTAATTGTAGGTATTTTATTTAATTAATTTAATGATAGTATAGTGTTAGGTTTAATTCTAACTTAGGTTAGGATTTATTTTACAGGTAATTTTGTAATTATTTTAACTAGGTAACTATTAAATAGTTCTTAACTATTTAATAGCTATTGTACATGGTTAAAATAATTACAAAGTTGCCTGTAAAATAAATATTAATCCTAAAATAGCTACAATGTAATTATAATTTATATTGTAGCTATATTAGGATTTATTTTACAGGTAAGTATTTAGCTTTAAATAGGAATAATTTATTTAATAAGAGTTAATTAATTTCGTTAGATTAAAATTATATTTAATTTAGGGGGGTGTTAGTGTTAGGGTTAGACTTAGCTTTAGGGGTTAATACATTTATTAGAATAGCGGTGAGCTCCGGTCGGCAGATTAGGGGTTAATAATTGAAGTTAGGTGTCGGCGATGTTAGGGAGGGCAGATTAGGGGTTAACACTATTTATTATAGGGTTAGTGAGGCGGATTAGGGGTTAATAACTTTATTATAGTAGCGCTCAGGTCCGCTCGGCAGATTAGGGGTTAATAAGTGTAGGCAGGTGGAGGCGACGTTGTGGGGGGCAGATTAGGGGTTAATAAATATAATATAGGGGTCGGCGATGTTAGGGCAGCAGATTAGGGGTACATAGGGATCATGTAAGTAGCGGCGGTTTATGGAGCGGCAGATTAGGGGTTAATAATAATATGCAGGGGTCAGCAATAGCGGGGGCAGCAGATTAGGGGTTAATAAGTGTAAGGTTAGGGGTGTTTAGACTCGGGGTACATGTTAGAGTGTTAGGTGCAGACGTAGGAAGTGTTTCCACATAGCAAACAATGGGGCTGCGTTAGGAGCTGAACGCGGCTTTTTTGCAGGTGTTAGTTTTTTTTTCAGCTCAAACAGCCCCATTGTTTCCTATGGGGGAATTGTGCACAAGCACGTTTTTGAGGCTGGCCGCTTGCGTAAGCAACTCTGGTATCGAGAGTTGAAGCTGCGTTAAATATGCTCTACGCTCCTTTTTTGGAGCCTAACGCAGCCTTTATGTGGACTCTCAATACCAGAGTTATTTTTATGGTGCGGCCAGAAAAAAGCCGGCGTTAGCTTTTCGGGTCGTTACCGACAAAACTCCAAATCTAGCCGTAAATCTGCACCTAACACCCTAACATGTACCCACGAGTCTAAACACCCCTAACCTTACACTTATTAACCCCTAATCTGCCGCCCCCGCTATCGCTGACACCTGCATTACACAATTAACCCCTAATATGCCGCTCCGGACACCGCCGCCACCAACATTATCCCTATGAACCCCTAATCTGCTGCCCCCAGCATGGCGACACCTACATAATATTTATTGACCCCTAATCTGCCCCCCCCCCAACGTCGCCGCTACCTTACCTACACTTATCAACCCCTAATCTGCCGAGCGGACCTCGCCGCTACTCTAATAAAGTTATTAACCCCTAAACCGCCGCACTCCCGCCTCACAAACCCTATAATAAATAGTATTAACCCCTAATCTGCCCTCCCTAACATCGCCGCCACCTAACTTCAAGTATTAACCCCTAATCTGCCAACCGGACCTCGCCACTACTCTAATAAATGTATTAACCCCTAAAGCTAAGTCTAACCCTAACCCTAACACCCCCCTAAATTAAATATAATTTTAATCTAACGAAATAAATTAACTCTTATTAACTAAAGTATTCCTATTTAAAACTAAATACTTACCTCTAAAATAAACCCTAATATAGCTACAATATATCGAATAATTACATTGTAGCTATTTTAGGATTTATATTTATTTTACAGGCAACTTTGTATTTATTTTAACTAGGTACAATAGCTATTAAATAGTTATTTACTATTTAATAGCTACCTAGTTAAAATAATTACAAAATTACCTGTAAAATAAATCCTAACCTAAGTTACAATTAAACCTAACACTACACTATCAATAAATTAATTAAATAAATTACCTACAATTACATACAATTAAATAAACTAAATTAAATTACAAAAAAAACAAACACTAAATTACAAAAAATAAAAAAAGATTACAAGAATTTTAAGCTAATTACACCTACTCTAAGCCCCCTAATACAATAACAAAGCCCCCCAAAATAAAAAAAATTCCCTACCCTATTCTAAATTACAAAAGTTAACAGCTCTATTACCAGCCCTTAAAAGGGCTTTTTGCGGGGCATGCCCCAAAGTAATCAGCTCTTTTGCCTGTAAAAAAAAACACAATACCACCCCCCAACATTACAACCCACCACCAACATACCCCTACTCTAAACCAAACCCCTCTTAAATAAACCTAACGCTACCCCTCTGAAGATCTCCCTACCTTGAGTCGTCTTCACCCAACCGGGCACCGATGGACAAAAAGAGGACATCCGTAGCTGCAGAAGTCTTCATCCTATCCGGGCAGAAGAGGACATCTGGACCAGCAGACATCTTCATCCAAGCGACATCTTCTATCTTCATCCATCCGACGAGGAGCGGCTCCATCTTCAAGACCTTCGGCGAATGAGGGTTCCTTTAAATGATGTCATCCAAGATGGCGTCCCTCGAATTCTGATTGGCTGATAGGATTCTATCAGCCAATCGGAATTAAGGTAGGAAAAATCTGATCGGCTGGTTGAATCAGCCAATCAGATTCAAGTTCAATCCGATTGGCTGATCCAATCAGCCAATCAGATTGAGCTCGCATTCTATTGGCTGATCGGAACAGCCAATAGAATGTGAGCTCAATTTGATTGGCTGATTGGATCAGCCAATCGGATTGAACTTGAATCTGATTGGCTGATTCAATCAGCCAATCAGATTTTTCCTACCTTAATTCCGATTGGCTGATAGAACCTTCATTCGTCGGTAGTCATTGGAAGGAAGAGGATTTTCCGTGCCGGAGGTCTTGAAGATGGAGCCGCTCCTTATCGGATGGATGAAGATAGAAGATGCCGCTTGGATGAAGATGTCTGCTGGTCTGGATGTCCTCTTCTGCCCGGATAGGATGAAGACTTCTGCCGCTACGGATGTCCTCTTCTGCCCCATCAGATGAAGACTTTGGCCTGGTGAATTACTTTGGCCTAGGATTCTATCAGCCAATCGGAATTAAGGTAGGAAAAATCTGATTGGCTGATTGAATCAGCCAATCAGATTCAAGTTCAATCCGATTGGCTGATCCAATCAGCCAATCAGACTGAGCTTGCATTCTATTGGCTGATCGGAACAGCCAATAGAATGTGAGCTCAATTTGTTTGGCTGATTGGATCAGCCAATCGGATTGAACTTGAATCTGATTGGCTGATTCAATCAGTCAATCAGATTTTTCCTACCTTAATTCCGATTGGCTGATAGAACCTTCATTCGTCGGTAGTCATTGGAAGGAAGAGGATTTTCCGCGCCGGAGGTCTTGAAGATGGAGCCGCTCCTTGGTTTAGGGGTACATAGGTAGTTTATGGGTGTTAGTGTACTTTAGAGCACAGTAGTTAAGAGCTTTATGAACCGGCGTTAGCCCAGAAAACTCTTAACTACTGACTTTTTTCTGCGGCTGGAGTCTTGTCGGTAGAGGGTGTACCGCTCACTTCAGCCAAGACTCTAAATACCGGCATTAGGAAGAACCTGTTGAAAAGATAGGATACGCAATTGGCGTAAGGGGATCTGTGGTATGGAAAAGTCGCAGCTTGAAAGTGAGCGTTAGACCCTTTCCTGGCTGACTCTAAGTACCAGTGGGCGGCCAAAAGCAGCAAATAGGAGCCCTTAACGCTGCTTTTGACGGCTAACGCAGAACTTTAAATCTAGGCGTTTGTTTTTGTTCTCTCATAAATGGTTAAAGTTAATGTGCCAAATAACTAATTACTGATGTTCACTGTTTTATTCAGCAGATATTTAATAGTTAATAAATTGTTTAAAAGGTTCTCACTTAAATCTAAGGCCCAGAATTCTTAAGGTTATCTATAGAACCCTTCCAGTTTATAGCTCATAAATATCTATAACATTTGTTAATTTAATCCAAATGACACACATGCACAGAGGATACATTGAGCAGATTTTAACCATCATACAGTTGATCCTAAATAGTCTCTGATAGAGAATGAGATTTACGAGCCTGGCGCATAATGATGCACATGAGAATTAGCCAGTAATTAATGACATCCATATAGGAACCCACACTACTAATGAGGAATGCACATACTTTTACTTTTTAGTCTTGGCGACATAGTCAGTAAATACTTACTATAAAGTATCTCTTCATAAAGTCTACATGACACACTATAGTACATGGTTCCTCTGCAGATTACATTAAAGGATGGGTACTGGATTCACAGTCATAAAGTTTAGGTAGGTAGTGTGCAATGTCAAGGCCTTTATAGGCCACACTATTTAAGGTTCAGTTTTTTATAGATAAGGCTGTTACATATTAACAGTGCTGACTTTATAAGACCCTGAATCATTATTATATGTTTATTTTCATGATCAAAATGTTCAAGAGACTAACATTATTGAATAGCTTACTATCCAGATTCTAATATATTCTATTTTTGTTACTCAGAAGTAAAATGACTGGTTCAATATAAAGGTAATTTTAATGTTTGAGTTCAAATTATGTGGTATACACTTCATTTTTGAGATACAAAGGGGCATATTCATCAAGCTCTGTATGGAGCTTGCTGTCCAGTGTTTCTAAAGACCGCTGCTCCATGACCTGTCCACCTACTCTGAGGAAGTGGAAAGAACTCGCAAGAAATCAACCCGATCGAATACGATCGGGTTAATTGACACTCCCTGCTAGCGGCTGATTGGCTGCAAATCTGCAGGGGGCGGTATTGCACCAGCGGTTCTATGATAAATGATGACAGCATATGCTGTCGGCACTTATCGATATGCGGCGGATGTGATCCGCAATATCGGATCATGTCCGCTCGCACATTCATAATGAGGCCCTATAGTCTGTTTTGAGGTGAGATATGTTGTTTTGGTAAGACTTCACTCAATAATATTTATGCCCACCACATTTAGTAGGGTACATGTAACTTGTTGAATGGTAATAATCTTCTGATATTTGTTAACCCACATTCTCAACTAAACACTTGACATATTTATTGCGACAACAAATGTACTTATTAATTTACTCTCAGGTACATAACCCTTTTAACATTCCTTAACTACATAGATACACCCAAACTTTTGCATGGTCCCCCTCTCTTTTTCTTTATCATCCCTCCAGAATTTTTTTTTCTCTTTCATTCCAGATATTTGTATAAACCAATATTAAAGTACTATAACAACATATTCAAAAATTTAGGCTTTACCTTATATAAACAAGTGGATTGTCCACCTCAGTTTAACAGGGTTTAACAGTTTACCTCCAACCTTATATACTTTCAATTTTAACTCATTTTAATATAATACCTATATAGATCTCTGTGATTATCTTTTACCAGAGACTACAATTTCGGTTTCCCCTTGCAATTACCGCACACATTTCTCTAAATTTTGGTCTCCCATTAAATTGTTAGAGGGACCTTTTCTTAATTTATTTTTATATATTCTACCCAACAATTGCTTATACAGGCAATACCTTGGACTTAAAAGGAATGATGCCAATCCCTCTATTCTAACAGAATTTTCTTCCCTTAACTTTCCTCTTCTCTATTTCTTTTTTCTTCTAACTTCATTTCTACCTTTACCCTTCACCACTATAACTCCCCCCCCCCCTCCTTCCCCCCCTTTTTTTTTTACTACTTCCCTCACATGGCAATCATATGCACCTCACATAATGTTAGGGGACTTAATTCCCCTACAAAAAGAAGCTTACTGTACCGTTCCTTAAAATATCAACAAGATAAAATAGTTTTTCTACAGGAGACCCATTGGCGCCCTGGAGATCCAATACCTATGGGTTCCCCCTTATTTCCAATTGTAGAGACTGCCTCATACTCTAAGAAAACAAGGGGCACAGCTATTTTAATACACAAAGATATAGCCTATGAGAATGTTGTCAAGGTATTTGAAATATTATTAAATAATATATAGAGGTATATTTGTCTTTTTTTGATAGATCTGTGGATATAAACATGGTCTGTAGGACAAAGGATTAGATCTCCCCCACTCCAATTGCACAGGAGACATTCTTGGCTGAAAGGAGAACAGAGGATTATCTCTGGGAGATCTCACACACTCAATATGTTAAATTATGCAATTGTATAATTTAGCAAGGAACTAAAATATAACATAGTTTCAGGATACAGGCAAATATATGGAGACGAAATGTCTGAATTACCCTTTTGGAACTGATCAAAATCATGGAGAGACAGCTTTTATGCACATGGTGTTAATTTTTAAATACACATCTGCACTACTAGCTAAACAGGAAATATGCTGCATTAAGACTTTTACAACTACTCGTGGATTGACCCCATGTGGTGAGTATGAGACAAAAAGTCTGGCAACTGAAGTTACTGAAAAGTTAGAATGTTAGGATAATACAGTGAAGGCCCATGACTTACATTATGATTTCAAAGCAACTGTATATATTTTAATGGATATGAGATGTATATGTATATGTATATATGTGTATATATATATATATATATATATATATATATATATATGTGTATATATGTGTATATATGTATGTATGTGTATATGTATGTGTATGTTTTGAAAGCATGAATATCTTAGCCTCTGTGTGTTTAAGAACATGAATAGATGTTTATGGACCTGAAGAGAAGTGATTATTAACATTTATTTTTATTTCAGATCTACATAGACAGGATTCACTTGGAATACAGTACAATACTGAATTAAAAATAAGCTATTATTCACATATAAATGCCAGGATACCGATAACATTGTAATGCATTTTAAACTAATAATTAGCAGTATTAAATTACCTAAATAAAATAAAATGTTAATAATATAACATATTTGGTATCAGAATAATCAGAAAAAATAACCTAATATTAACCATCTGTAATTGGGGTTATATATGATTAATGCAGAGAGTGTGATCTGATTAAATAACCATTTTATAAAAAAAAAAAATTAACTTGCTTAAAAATGTCAGAAATGCTGTATTGTATTGCTATGTTGTACTGTATGCTGCCACCTGGTGTTATGTTGCGAGAACTACAGCCCGAAGGTTCTTTCTGGCTGTTAAAAATGAAATTTCCAAGGGCCAATCCGATTTAGACTTCCCAGATAACCAATGGGAAGGTCAGCTCCCGTAGTGCCACCCACATGATGTCATCAATGATTATATAATGGGAGTGTTGAATGCACAAGGGAGAGTTGTCTGTAACTTGTTGAAAATTAGTGATCTGATTTTGGCTGCGATATACCTGAAAAAAAAAAAAAAAGTTCACTTCAGCAAGGAGCTTAAAACTTATCCTTGATTTGTGCAAAAACCTTCTTTCAAATGAGATGACCTAAAGACCGCTACGAATTGGTTCAAAATTGGTGAAGTATATTGTATTTTAAATTGGTAGTTATAAGCCTAGGTATTGTTCAAATCTGTGTCTGAATTGGCTAAGTAACTCATCTATACAAGTTCTGATATTGTCGGTTAATTTTGTATTAGGATAAATTGCAGTTAAATAGCAGAATATATATTTTATCCTATTGTTTTATAAACACTGTTTAGAATTGTATTGCTTGGATGTTAAAGGTTTTTAGTCCCATTGTGTTAAATAAATAAGGCTGAATTGTGAAGGTATATTGTTCTGGGTTTTGTAAGAAGAATAGCATATCTTAAGAGTTGGTTCTAACGCCTATAAACTTTTATTTAGTTTCCTTTTATTGCAAATATAGTTCAATATGTTTATGGATATTAACTAAATAAAAGAATTCAGATATTTATATTAATTGTATGGTCTAGTAGGTGCATGGTTGATAAGGGTTTCTATTTCTTTGTATTGTGTTTATAACCCTGCCATAAACTTATATATATTATTTGGATAGCACTGCTAAGATTTTCATAAATATACTGACATAATAATTGGAGGCACTGCTGAGATTTATTAATATTCCATCATAATTGATATAATATATTTGTAAGTAAATAGAAATTATTATAAAAGAGAAAAAAAAAAATAAAAAAAAAATTCATATTTCGATATTAATATTTTAAAGATATAATTTTTTTTGAAAAGTTGAAATATTAATTTTCATATTTCGAGATTGACATTAATATCTTAAAATATTATTAAAGATTAATTTTGAAAAAGTAATAAAAATATTAATTTTTCATATTTCAAAATTAATCAAAAATATTGATTTTTCATATTTTCAAAGTTAATCAAAAATATTAATTTCTCATATTTTGGAATATTAATTTTTCATATTTCAAAATTAATAATATTTTTTTTTTTTGAAATATAAAAATTTTCCTTCTCTCTTTTTATTGGCAAAAATTGTATTAGCGTTTTAGTTTAACTAAGTACTAAACCAATATAATAATGTCTGTAGCCAGAAGTGACTCATTTAATTCTATACATAGCAATGAAACTGGTCCCATAACCATACCTATTACTAAAGGTCAGGTCCTTAAGAAAGATATCTTAAGTTACATTAAAGGGAAGTTAAATATTGCTGGTGAATTAAATGATTTTGTGGATATGCTTGAAACTAGGGCTAAAAATATTACCGTTAATAATAATATGTGGAATGAAGAGAATGAATTCTTCCAGGAATTATTAATGATTAATCAATGCAAAGATCCCAAAAAGCGAGAAAAACTAATACTAAAATCTTGGCCCCTTCTAATATGCATAATTGACGAAATGTCGTTTTGTGTCACAGACAAACGATTGCAAATACAGGAGCTAGAAAATAGTATTCGTTCCTCGCGCAGACGCGAAGAGGGTTTAAAAACAGCCAAAAATAAAATGGATGAATTTGCCCAAAACCTAGCCACCTTAGATAAGCACAATATGGACTTAATCGCACAGATACAAGATTTAAATAAACAGCTTGCGCAAAGCCAGAGAGAATTAAGCGATTTAAAAAGGTCATATCGCCATAATGAAAACCCCTATATTAGCAATGAGAATAATACAGATAATGCTAACTCCTTTAGCGAACGCGTCAGGGACGAGGTACGAAAATATATAGAACAACATAGACAAATGACCCCTAACGGGTCAGAAGTAGATTTCCCAAATAGACAATCCCCTCAGGATGTAAATCCAGAGGACAGCTGTAGCGCAGCTGATGCGGGGGAGGGAAACTCTAACAGAGAGTCCCAAAATAAGTCTGATAAAGTCTATGATTCCCATAAAATAATCACCTTCGTACAACGCGCAGTACCTATATTCTCCAATAAGGGAACAACATCTGTAATTGATCATTTACAGGCTTTTGAAAATGCGTTAGCTATAATGAATGTTACAAGTGAGAAATTGAAAATTGAATTTCTACCTTGGGTATTTGACAGTAAGCATCACAAATTCTTTGCCTCACTAAAGGATATGAATATTCATTCCTGGAATGGGGTAAAACGACAATGCAGAAAAGAATTCGGGCAATATTGCACTAAAACTGCCGCGAAGATAGCGGTATATGGTTTAAAGTGTCGTGCGAATCAGAGTCCAATCGAATTCCTTTCTGTATTGAAAAATGCGTACAGTATGGCTGAAGATAATCCCAAATTTGACGGCTCAGAATTTGTAAATTTATTTTTTGAAGCACTGCCTACACCCATCAAAATTAACTTAGCTAGAGATTTTGATGAGGACTGCTCATTGGAATGGCTGATCAAAGAGAGTACAAAATTATACTCTATTCAGCAGTCCAGTGAGCAGGGGGTTAAAAAGGAGTCAAAACCCAAAATTGTGGCAGAAACTAGGGTGTCACCTAGCCCCCTCAATTGGGAGTCTAACAAGAGGACTTATGCAGAGGTGGCCAGTCAAAACAGGCCATCTCCACAGAGGTTTAATTCTGCCCCTCCCCCTACACAGGTTGAGGCGCAGGGAGACTATAACCAAAGTGGGGGACATAATCAGGTGAATAATTACTCACAAAGAGAATACTCACCAAATAATTGGTATCCGCGCAAGGGTAGATACAATAAACGGCGAAGATATTCTCAGGGTAACCAGACACCCCAGGTATATAATGCTTCCCAAAATATTAATACTGAACAAGCTGAACCCCAGGGGCAACCACGCCAGAATAGAAATAGTGGCCCTGATTCTGAGGGAACCCAATGGTCCAGGAATCAGTACAATGGGGCACCAAGAGATAGGCCCAGGGGTAGAGGTAACTTGTACAATCAGGTAGATATGCTGTTTACCCAATTAAATCGGTTGAGCGAACAAATCGCTAATATGAGTCAAAAATCTACGGCTCAGCAACCGAACAATACTTTTTTAGGGGTACAGCCAGTGGTCAGCAGTGGACCACAGGCACAGTCATAAATACTGCAGTATCACCTGAAGGGGAGGGGAGAGATATACAAAATGTAGTAATAAATATCAATGATACTAATCATGTTATCTCCCCACAGACCGGAAACGGACAAATTAGCTGTGACAATGAGCGACATCAGCCGGAAAAAGTTAACAAATCTCTTCCTTTGCAGCTCTCTCTTAACCTTGTTTCCACAGATGCAGTACAAAAGAATCCAGCCGACCCTGTCATAGAGGAAACAGGTAGGTATGAAGCTTCTTCTGCATCGGAAAGCATGGCAAACTCAGGTAATACGTGGCGAAGCCCACAAATGTATGAGAATGCAAATTTTATGTGTGAAATGATAGAAACTGCAGGAAGATATTATGTACTAGTTGAGCTGCAAGATTCAGTCTCCAACCCTATCAGGGGATTAATTGACACTGGGTCACAGGCAACTATCTTATCCCACAGATACTACACACAGCTAAATGAGCTAACACCCCACAAACCTAAAATAAAAGAATTTGACGGTTCTCTGATAGGTGTTGGGGGTGATTCCCTAAAAGTCTACGGTATTGCCTGGTTAAAATTTAAATTGGGGAACAGGGTCATAAGACACCCTGTCATTATAGTGGATCTGCCAACTGATCGTTTAATTATTGGTAGTGATCTCCTGAAGCGATTAAGCACCATAATTGATTGCATAAATAATGTAATTTGGTCGCAAGTTAAACGGCCTATCAATTATGAAAAATCTGGTACATCTCGCACCCGACACAGCTGTCACGTGGTGGAAGAGAAACCAGATGCTGTGGAGATTCATTTCAGGAATAACTCTACACCTGAAATCACTATTCTACAAATAGATGATCAGACTCCTTTTAGTGGCTCTGATGGTAATACTTTTAAAATATCGCCTGGAAAGATAGCGAATATTTCCCTAGATAGCGATGTATTAACCATATCACTCCACAAGGGGGATCATAAAATCCCTAAGGGGGGAGGCCACACTCAATACCTCACAGGGATTGAGAGAGTTAAAGAGGATCTATTTATCCCTATACAAGTGCATGACCTTGGTAAAACCGAGTATGCTAAAATAAACTTAAAACAGGAAGCTAGCTATATAAGCGAAGGTTTATTAACGCAAATAGCTGAACCTAAAGTGATTAGATATCTTTCTCCCCAAGACCACAGTGTCAACGGCCTGGATGACAGGTCTGAAAGCTATAACATCACAGCTAAGTGCTTATTATCTATCTCTATTGGTAATAAGTCAGTGAAGCACCTGTTTTTAGTTTTAAATACTCCCCATAATCAAATATACATTGGCAATGATATCTTACATAGATATGCCATACAAATAGATTTGATTAATTCTTGCCTCTGGAGCAGGTTAAAGGGGGACCCTGAAGTATTTCAGGATGAAAATGCAGCCCTGAAATCAAACCAGCAATTGCCATATGCTGTGAATATGCAGGTATCTAGCGATGTTATAATTCCTGCTGGGGCTGATAAATTTCTTTTACCCTTACAGGTAAAGAGAGGTCAGAAATTAAAAACTTCTGAAACACTGATTTGCCTCTCCCATAGAATACAAAATCTGGGTGTCACAGTGACTTACACTCCTATGGTGAATATTGGAACTGTTCCAATACATATTATTGTGCATAACATGACCCCACAGGATATAACATTATCCAAGGGAACTACCATAGGATATGCACTGGAATCAAGTTATTACACTTTTGGATTCCAGAATAATGTAATTGGGCTAATACCTGAAGGATACCTAACTGAAGAACAATTAATAGAACAATCCTTTGCATCTATGCCAGAGGGTCTATTTAATGTTCAGTCTATTTATCCCTTCAGCTCAGAGGAAGGCATCTGTAAAATTGAAGAAGCCTCTCTAGTGTTTGATCAGCCAATCAAACAGCAAGATTACCCCAATAACCAGAATCATGGGAGCAATGTAAATTATAATCAAGGGGATCTCACCTCTAGACTGGAAGAAGCCTATGAAATAGGACAGCCTGAAATATTTCCAGGATTTCAGCAAATAGTCGAAGAGCAAATATCCTTAGCCAATGGCTGTTCTAGCGATGATGAACGCCAACAGCTGCGAGAACTCCTGATGGAGTACAAGGATATTTTCGCTAAGGATTCTTATGACTGTGGTACCACAGACTTGCACATTGCAAGAATACAAACAGATCCTAATGCGCCACCTGTATTTGTCAAACAATACAGACTTCCCTTAGCCTCATATGATTCTCTTGCAGAGATCATAAGGAATTTGGAAGAAAGAGGTATTATCAGACAGGTGCACAGCTCTTATAATAATCCTATTCTAGGTGTCCTTAAGCCCAATGGACAATGGCGTTTGTGTGCTGACTTAAGACAGCTAAACAAACGAGTATACATGTCTGGCTGGCCTGTACCATACATTGACCAGTGCCTAGCACAAATGCAAGGATCCAAAATATTCACTGCCATTGATTGTGCACAGGGATATTGGACCATAAAGGTACATGAAGAGGACCAATATAAGCTAGCATTCTCCTTCCAAAAGGTTCAGTATGCATTCCAGAGACTTCCATTTGGATACATAAATTCTGGACATGAATTTGCTGTATTCATGCATAAGGCTATGCCTGACGCACTGGAAAGGGGGACCTTATCTTATGTTGATGATGTTTTAATCAAAAGCACAGACTTTGAAAAACACATCACAGAACTTAAACACGTCCTCAGCCAACTTAAAAGGGCAGGTGTCAAATTATCCCTGCAAAAAGCTCAATGGTGCCGCACTCGTGTAAACTTCTTGGGACATGAAGTTACCTCTGACGGATTAAATCCCCAGAAGAAAAAGGTGGAAGCTATAGTGAATTCTAAAAACCCAACTAACTTAAAGGAATTGAGATCATTCCTGGGTATGACGAATTATTCTCGCAAATTCATTGATAATTATGCGGAATTAGCTAAACCACTACTACTTCTTCTAAAGAAGGATGTGAAATGGCACTGGAGTGAGTCTCAAGAGACAGCCATCAGAGAGCTGAAGAGAAAACTCACTCAAGCACCTTGCTTAGCGTACCCTGAAGGTGGTAAACCTTTCTTCTTAGAGACAGGTTATACAGATATAAGCATGAGTGCTGTGTTATACCAAAAGCATGATAATTTGAACAAAGCCATTGCTTATGCGAGCAAAAATCTATCCCCAGTAGAAATAAAATTTAGCGATTGCGAAAAAGCCCTCTTATCTACTGTATGGGCTCTACAAAATTTCCGCAGCTATATACAGGGCGAGAAAATTATTGTAGAAACGGCCCACCAGCCTTTGCTATATTTGCAAAGTGAGAGAATAAGAGATGGGAATCTGTCTAATAGCCGCATAACAGCGTGGACTCTTTCCTTACAAGGCTGGCCCCTAGAAATTCGCTACAAACAGAATAAAAAGAATCCAGTCGCACAAGGGCTTGCTGAGCTCCACGACTGTACTGCTAGAGATCCTGGGGAAGAATTATCAGAAGATGATTTTCTGGAGGAACAATTGCTTTCCCCATATAAAATATACAATGAGGACCATTGTCAAACATTACCTTGGGTGTATGTTGATGGTTGTTCTTACCATGCCACTATTGATAATGAGCGCAGATTAGTCGCTGGCATTGGTATAACGGGGGCAAATGGATTCCCAAATATATCTATAGGTTTCAACATTGGACCAAGATCCAGTCAAGTTGCTGAACTAACTGCTGTTTTCAAAACCATTGGAATGGCTATTGAACATGGTATTCATGAATTTGTGATCATAACTGACTCAAATTATGTGCGTGACAGTTTTGTTGAATACCTGCCAACTTGGAAAAGAAATGGCATGCAGAAAAGCAATCACAAACCAGTCAAGCATGGCAAATTGTTCTGCGAGATTGATAATCTGGTAGTATCCAATGATTTAACCATACACTGGAAAAAGACCAAGGGTCATTCCAGAATTCTAGGTCCTGATAAGGAAGGAAATGACCTTGCGGACTCATTAGCCAAACAAGGAGCCATAACTGGAGAACCCCTTAATATTGACCACTTAATGGGTGCAATTCAGGTAGAAGCCATTACCAGAAACCAGGCAAAACAACAGAGTGAGCCTAACTTGGTACAATGGAGTCAGGATTCTCCTAGTGAGGACCTGATCACTAGTCAAAAAGAAGACCCCATTGTAGGCATCTTCTATAAACACATAGAAGATCCTGAAAGCAACCCCATCTCAAAAGATGATTGTATTGGCAAAGAAGATCTGAGAATCTTAATAAAATCTAAATCACAATTCAAATTACAGGATGGTTTGTTAATTAGAACCTCCAAAACTGGCATCCAGCAGTGGGTAGTACCCACCAAGTTCCGAGGTCTAATGCTTCAACATGCCCACGATGCTCCCACATCTGGTCATCGGGGTGCCAAACTCACGTATGAAATATTGCGTGATTATGCTTTTTGGCCACACATGTTGAAAGATGTTCAAACCTACTGTCAAGGGTGTTTAATCTGTCCACAGTTCCAGCCCACTGCACCAACGCATAGAGCGCCATTGCAGAAAAGGGGGATGGTAATGCCATGGTCAGATATACAAATTGATTTTATTGGCCCAGTAACAAGATCATCAAGAGGTAACAAATACATGTTAACCGTGACATGCCTGTTCACTAAATGGGTAGAGTGCATTAGTGCACCTAACAATAGTGCTGAAACATGTGCAGCATTGCTCATCAACCATGTATTTTCCAGATTTGGTTTGCCCCAAAGAATCGAATCAGATCGGGGGACCCACTTCACTAGCGAAGTGATGACAAAAATGTGGAAAATACTAGGGGTTAAAAGAAAGCTCCATATTGCTTATAGAGCTGCCTCAAGTGGTGGTGTAGAGCGTTACAACCAGTCCATTGTTAAAATCCTCAAAAAGTTTGTGAGTGAAACAGGTAAAGACTGGGATGTAAAACTACCTCTAGTCTTAATGGCATTAAGAGCAACTCCAAGTAGTGCTACCAAAATGTCACCTTTTGAACTGATGACAGGTAGAAGAATGGTTCTACCTCAGCATCTACTGTACCGTACATCAGACCAAAATTTGATAAACGCTGCTAATACACATCAATATGTGGAGAACTTAAGAAAGCACCTGCAATATGCCTTTGCATTTGCTCAAAGGAATTTAGAAAGAGCCGCAACTGCCACTAAAACCTATTATGATCTCAAAACGTCCAAAAAGGAATATGAAATAAATGATAAAGTTTATCTTTATAACTTTGGAAGAGATCAGGTTAGGGAGAAGAAATTTCTTCCCTCATGGAAAGGTCCTTTCGTCATTACTGACAAAATATCTCCAGTGGCCTATAAAATACGGATCCCCAAAAATGAAAGTTTCATAGATAAATGGGTCCATATCAATCAATTGCGAGCGTGTCATCCCAGGTCCCAACTACAAGTCATAGAGGGAGAATGAAGTGTCATATCCCCAAATGAACTAAAGACATACTGTAGTTTAAAGATGCCTAACTGATAAACATGAAGGCTCGAAATTGACAGACTATCTACATAGAAGACTGTCCATGATGTGTACGGTCAACATCCTCACCAAATACCACTAACTTTGATCCAATTCAAATACATGTGTCCTACATGTTTTTGAATTGGAAAGGGGGATTTATGTCAAGGTATTTGAAATATTATTAAATAATATATAGAGGTATATTTGTCTTTTTTTGATAGATCTGTGGATATAAACATGGTCTGTAGGACAAAGGATTAGATCTCCCCCACTCCAATTGCACAGGAGACATTCTTGGCTGAAAGGAGAACAGAGGATTATCTCTGGGAGATCTCACACACTCAATATGTTAAATTATGCAATTGTATAATTTAGCAAGGAACTAAAATATAACATAGTTTCAGGATACAGGCAAATATATGGAGACGAAATGTCTGAATTACCCTTTTGGAACTGATCAAAATCATGGAGAGACAGCTTTTATGCACATGGTGTTAATTTTTAAATACACATCTGCACTACTAGCTAAACAGGAAATATGCTGCATTAAGACTTTTACAACTACTCGTGGATTGACCCCATGTGGTGAGTATGAGACAAAAAGTCTGGCAACTGAAGTTACTGAAAAGTTAGAATGTTAGGATAATACAGTGAAGGCCCATGACTTACATTATGATTTCAAAGCAACTGTATATATTTTAATGGATATGAGATGTATATGTATATGTATATATGTGTATATATATATATATATATATATATATATATATATGTGTATATATGTGTATATATGTATGTATGTGTATATGTATGTGTATGTTTTGAAAGCATGAATATCTTAGCCTCTGTGTGTTTAAGAACATGAATAGATGTTTATGGACCTGAAGAGAAGTGATTATTAACATTTATTTTTATTTCAGATCTACATAGACAGGATTCACTTGGAATACAGTACAATACTGAATTAAAAATAAGCTATTATTCACATATAAATGCCAGGATACCGATAACATTGTAATGCATTTTAAACTAATAATTAGCAGTATTAAATTACCTAAATAAAATAAAATGTTAATAATATAACATATTTGGTATCAGAATAATCAGAAAAAATAACCTAATATTAACCATCTGTAATTGGGGTTATATATGATTAATGCAGAGAGTGTGATCTGATTAAATAACCATTTTATAAAAAAAAAAAATTAACTTGCTTAAAAATGTCAGAAATGCTGTATTGTATTGCTATGTTGTACTGTATGCTGCCACCTGGTGTTATGTTGCGAGAACTACAGCCCGAAGGTTCTTTCTGGCTGTTAAAAATGAAATTTCCAAGGGCCAATCCGATTTAGACTTCCCAGATAACCAATGGGAAGGTCAGCTCCCGTAGTGCCACCCACATGATGTCATCAATGATTATATAATGGGAGTGTTGAATGCACAAGGGAGAGTTGTCTGTAACTTGTTGAAAATTAGTGATCTGATTTTGGCTGCGATATACCTGAAAAAAAAAAAAAAAGTTCACTTCAGCAAGGAGCTTAAAACTTATCCTTGATTTGTGCAAAAACCTTCTTTCAAATGAGATGACCTAAAGACCGCTACGAATTGGTTCAAAATTGGTGAAGTATATTGTATTTTAAATTGGTAGTTATAAGCCTAGGTATTGTTCAAATCTGTGTCTGAATTGGCTAAGTAACTCATCTATACAAGTTCTGATATTGTCGGTTAATTTTGTATTAGGATAAATTGCAGTTAAATAGCAGAATATATATTTTATCCTATTGTTTTATAAACACTGTTTAGAATTGTATTGCTTGGATGTTAAAGGTTTTTAGTCCCATTGTGTTAAATAAATAAGGCTGAATTGTGAAGGTATATTGTTCTGGGTTTTGTAAGAAGAATAGCATATCTTAAGAGTTGGTTCTAACGCCTATAAACTTTTATTTAGTTTCCTTTTATTGCAAATATAGTTCAATATGTTTATGGATATTAACTAAATAAAAGAATTCAGATATTTATATTAATTGTATGGTCTAGTAGGTGCATGGTTGATAAGGGTTTCTATTTCTTTGTATTGTGTTTATAACCCTGCCATAAACTTATATATATTATTTGGATAGCACTGCTAAGATTTTCATAAATATACTGACAATGTACACACGGATTCAGATCCTTTGGGACGTTTTCTTATTCTAGTTTGTAAATTGGATGGTAATTTATACACCCTAGCGTCTTATTATGGCCCTAACTCTTCTCAAATCAGACACTTAAAGAGATTTCTTAATCGCCTAGATAAAATAAAACAAGGTTTGTTGTTGCTGGCTGGAGACATGAATATGGTAGTTGACCCGTATCTAGATAATTTCCAAAAAATTGGATAAAGCCACTCTAGACATGTCCCGAAAGCTCTATTCTTTGCTAGCCCAAGCTAATCTTTATGATGTATGGCAATCTCTAAATTCAAGTAGTAGAGACTATTCTTACTATTCACAAGTGCACAATTCATATTCCAGGATAGATTTTTTTCTTTGTAACCCCTGGCTATTGGATACAATTCAAAACTCAACAATTGGGGATGTCACATGGTCGGATCATAGTCTGTTGTCCATCCAATTATCTGGATTATCCACTCTCTTTCCAAGGTCAGCTTGGCATCTGAGAGATTCTTTAATTTCAATGCTAGGAGTAGTGGTTACCCTATCCTCTAAAATAGAGTAGTTCCTGCAGACTAATGGCAGGGGAGATGTCGATGAGTTTTGCCTATGGAGAGCTCTTAAAGCCTTCCTTAGAGGAATCTTTATTAAAATTCAGGCCCAAACCAGAAAAAGGTTGCTAGCAACATTAACCCAATTGCATCAACAGCTAAGATCTCTTTTGATTGCACATAAAAATACTCTAGACTCAAGTATTTTAACACAAATCCTTTTAATTTGGCAAACACTTCATCTGATGGAAAATCAGAGTGTACAAGACAGACTCAGAGAAAATAAATGACTATTTTATTTAAAGGGCAATAAACCAGACTATTTACTGGCCAGATGCCTTCGTGAAAAGACAGCTCAAGCAAGAATACCCTATTTATTTACTAGGGCAATAAGAGTGACTAACCCAAAGAACATTGGAGTATAGTTTCCAATTTATTATTTTGAATCTGTATAATTTAGGGTCTTCTAGTAACCAACAAGCTCCTACGTCAGAACATATGCGAGCATTCTTATCCCTATTACACCTAAAATGCCTTACTCAGGAACATGTTGAGTCCCTCGAGGCCCCAATTTCTATAGAGGATGTTAAAAATGCTATATCACAATTAAAGACGTGAAAATCCCCAGGCCCAGATGGCCACACAGATATATTCTATAAAACATTCAGTAATCATCTGACTCCTCTTCTTAAACCAGTTTTTAATGCAGCAGAAGAGAAGGGATCTTTCCTGGAAGAATTTCTTCAGGCATCTATAATAACCCTGCCTAAATCTGGGAAAATTCCTGATATTTGTCCACATTTTAGACCGATTTCTCTATTGAATCTAGACACCAAATGTTATGCAAATATTCTGGCAGGGCTTATATATAGAATTAGCCCATACCAAGTGGATTTTACTAAAAATAGAAGGAGCCAATATAGGCTGACTCCTAATAGGGGGCGCTAGCAGCAATGTAAACAGGATTGCTGGGCAGGAATAATTAACAGCAAGAAATTATAGCAACCAATATATTCAAATACCAAAAATTTGTTGTTTGTTATATATTGATAAGTGAGGGACTATATATAGGTGCCTATATATGTATAGACACAGACACATACATATATATACGCATGTGTGTGTGTGCGTGTATGGGCGCACACTGACAGATATGGACGTGTAAATGGCACAGATATATATATATATATATATATATATATATATATATATATATATATACAGTATATATATATATATATATAGAGAGAGAGAGAGAGAGAGAGACTTCCTAAAGCATTCCTTTGCCGCAAAAATAAGCAAAAGTACAAAAATAAGTTTCTATACAGGAGTGTCCCACTTGCAGCAAACCACCAGACAGGTTATGGAAGGGTAGAGCTATGACTCAGAAGTGTAGGCAACAAACACTGGAACAGGCTGTGCTCTCCTCACATCAAAGTGTCATGATGTCTGGAAGAATGAAGAAAAAAGAGAGGCGTCTGTGTGTACCAGTAATAAAACAGGACAATCACAAAAGAAACCCCGATCCAGGGTACTCACATTTTCTTGGAGCACTCAGACAGTGCTATTAGAGGCAGGCTGGATGTTTGGCAGCAACCCAGCTAGCTGATCTCCCGGATACAGGAAAACTGGAACAACAGGAACTCAGCAATGCTGGAATTTACACAGCTTAGTACTCCCAGTGGGAGTGATTGGTACATGATAGGTAGACAATGCAAGTTTTCAGTATAAAAACAAATTTATTAAAATATCAAAAGATAAAACCAGGAACCAATAAGGTAGGGTATGCTAGCGCCCTCCTTAATAAATTACAACGCGTTTCTCAGCGCTTCAAACCGCTGTTTCATCACGCATACAATGCAGGCTGTAGATAGCCTTTAAATATACAAGCCTTATCAATCATGATACAAACACCTGGGAACCACCCCCACTGAGGAGAGTTCCCAGCAGTTTAACCCTTTGTTTGGAGTGTATACTTCATTTATTTACTGAACTTAGTATATTGACAGAGAAACTAATATAAATAGCAATAAAGTCTTAAATATAAATAAAAATAAATGAAGATTAATAAATATGGTTGGTATTCAAGTGATAGTATGTACCAAAATTAGGTGATTGCTCATTGACCCAAATAACCCTAAAAGTGGTGTTAAAATCTCACCATCAAATAACCCTAGTTTGTAGTAAAGGTTGATTTTAAAGAACTCTTTCTTACCTATGTGCTTAGGGGGCAGATATATTTGTTTCTACTGGATAAATGTCCATAGTCATATTATAATTCGGACTTGACACCAATATAAACATGTTACTATGTTACATGTTTTCGTCACTATGAGCACTGGGGGAGGAGGTAGTTGACGTCATTATGCATGTGAAACCAATAGCAGCATAGATTGGGTGTGTCGAGTTTCGTTAAAAGCACCATGCTTGTATGTCACTGGCAGCCCTGTGTTACTAGTCAACATTACTATGAGCGTGTATTAGGGGGGGATAGTGAACGTCACTATGGATATAAGACCCATAGTGGCGTATTGAGGGTATGTCAAATTTAATAAAGACACCATACATATATTTCACCGACGACCCTGTCAGTATAGTGAATGTGTACTGATAATTGAATAAACCTATAGCGTATGATTGCAGGGCATACATTTAGTGCAATCCCATCAAAAATGTGCATATGTTACGGATATGAACAAGGTAATGATCCTACACCAATGCCATAAATATATATTTAAAACTATAAATAAAAAAAGTGTTATGAATTACTACAAATATTTGATTTAATTTGCAAAATATAGACTCATAACTCATAAAGGGTGTACAGTTCACTGTTCTTTAAGATGTTGTCATTAAAAATGTCCCATTATTATACATATAAACAAATAAAAAATAAAGACACAAATGTATTATCATTTGGAACATTTATTTAAATATTTGTAGCACTGGCATATTTTAATTAATACATAAGAAATAAGGTTACACATCAGTGTTCATTTAGGAGTCCAAAGGGAGTGTTGTAATTTCCCCCGCTACCAAAGCCAAGGCAAAAATGTTGTGTCCTTTCAGTTCTGCAATATGCCATACATTGTCCCTTACAGTTAACATCAACTAGGCCTCTGCTAGAATCATTGTATATAAGGATATCTCAAGACAGGCCCAATAATGTTAGTGATAATGATTTAATTAATTTTTGATGTGCTTGGTAATCATCTGAAGTTTTTATTTTGTGGTTTTATAATCCATAAGCGGCAATTGTACTGAGTCTTTTGTAGACTGAGAGAAATCTGTTTCTCATTGTCGGAAAGGGATTTTAGGGTTTTAAGGAAGAAAAAACAATTGCGCAAATATAAAAAAAAAAAGCTGAGAACATAATTGGAAAAATTTGAAGACCAAAATTTAAACAGTATAGATTTCCTGAACCTTTTGATGTCGGAAAATCCAGTTTTAAACATTTCGCAACAGATTAATATTTGTTCTGAGGACCCATCACATCTCTTTCATGTGGGTTCTGTGTCCCCCTCCCATCCCGCAAATATTGAAAACAATGTACACAGCAAAGATGAGCGTTCATCAGGTAAGAACCTTATATTAAATGTCCATTGTCAAATTATGTACAAATTGTTTGGTTACAAAGAAATGTTTACCTTATATTTCAGACACTCTGTATTATGGCTGACTAATTTGTGCCAGAAATGCCAGATTTCTATTTGCAATGTAAAATGTAACAAATTGTGCGGGAAAAATCTGTTGCAAATACACTGTGCGCATTATGCTGTGGTAACCCGCATACCGCACACAAACCAAGTTTCAACTTGGCGTGCTTGTGCACGTATTCCCCCATAAAGGTCAATGGAGAAAAAAATGTTGGAAAAAGACCTAACACCTACGATTGCAAAATCGCCATCGCGTTTTCGCATTCCCCTTCGAAGTCTATGGAGAAAAAAAAGTTTTTAATAACATAAACCCCTAGTTTAATAACCCCTAAATAACCCCTAAACTGCATCGCCAACACTAAATAAACCTATTAATACCTAAACCCCCGTCCCCCCACATTGCCAACGCTAAATAACCCTATTAACCCCTAAACCACCATCCCCCACATCGCCAACACTAAATAAACCTATTAACCCCTAGACTGCAGTCGCCCCACATCACCAACAATAAATAAATCTATTAAGCCCTAAATTGCAGTCCCCACACATCGTCAACACTAAGTAAACCTAGTAACCCCTAAACTACCATCCCCCCACATCGCTAACACTAAATAAACCTATTAACCCCTAAACCACCGTTCACCCACATCCCCAACACTAAATAAACCTATTAACCCCTCAACTGCCGTCCCCCACATCGCCAACACCTAAATTAAACCCTAGACCTAGCACCCCTAACTTTAACAAAATTAAAATACACCTAAATTAAAGTTACAATATACTAACTACCTTAAAATAAATAAAAACTTACCTGGAAAACAAAATTAAAACCTTAAACTAAAAGAAAAACCTAACATTACTAAAAATAATAAAACATAACATTATCAAATAAAAAAATAAAAACTAGCATTTAAAAAAAAAAAAAACATTAAGGGGGGAACTTCCGGGCAGCTGCCATGACAGGTCGCACTTCTGCAAGCTGCTCCAGCTATCTAGCATAATCCTTTCAATATCACCCTTTATATGAGGCATCTGACCCAGAGCCTAACATACTATATATCTACTAAAGGAAATCTGTCTAACGAGACTAATCTTATTGGAATGGCTGCTGGCTTCAGAGCCAGGAGCTTCATTTAAAGTTTGTGGCCTTCAACACCAGCCATGGGAAATATCCCCCGGCAGGACGCTCTCTGGCCCCTGTCGTTAGCTTGCACCAGGAGCGACTTACAACAAACAGCATATCTGCAAATGAGCCTTTGATAAACTGGTTGTCTCTACATTATGGCAGCCGCAACCCGGACTATCCTGGAGGAAGTGGAGCACCTTCTAAGTTTCCATTCCTTACAGTTCTGCGCACAGTTGGAATCAGAATGGGGATCATTGCGTATCGCTGCCGCTCAAACTATCTGCCTAGAAGCCAGATGGGATTGTATGAGTGACCCCCAGAACGCAGCTAAAATACCTTTGAATGAGCCGGAATTTAGCTGTGCGGTAAAAGATGGTGAACAACCGAAACCTATGGAAGCCATGCGCTCTCTTACCCTTAAAGCCAAAAGCAGCGTATCATCTTCTACAGAAGACGATCTAACATCCTTACCAAGCCCATGCAGACTTTACCTAACGCTGGACTCCTTCATTGCGGATACTACAGGGGGCAGGAGGAGAGACAACACTGTTGTAGATTGGAAGCTGCAGCAAGTCACACCAGCTATGCCGGTTCTTTCAGCTCAGTCCTACGCACAACTTGGGCCGCGTCTGTTTTATCTCTGCATGTTTACTTGGTCCAGGCACAGAAAGGCTGGAGTTGGGTGAACTAAATATACTCCGTATTTGACATGCATATCCCTCAGGTTTGATACTAACTTTAATATGGAGGTGATATGACAGTCTAATTGCATAGACTCGAAGCACCCAACCTTTAAAGTTCTGTGTTTTGTACTTCAATCCTCTCCACTTCATATATGTTGCACTCTCCTTTTACTGCTTATAATAGAACACAGCATCTAAAGACTAGAAGTGCTTTGAAGTAGAGTAGTAGGGGATATCAGCAATGTTTGCATTCCAAAGTGTCTTTTATTTTGCTTCTTTTATTATTCTTTTTCTATAACGTTATTGTATATTGACAGCTCATACTCCGGTTAAACCCTTAATGCAGTGAGCCCTGTTTAACACACTATAGCACTGCGCAGTAGTCCTTTTATTTATTTTTTGAAGGTCCTGTTTATTTGCTGGTCTCTAACTTAAGGCTCCATTTGGGCAGTTTATCTACCTATAATCATTTTCTTCAAAAATGTTATGCTTACAAATTCCAATTTACTGTTTTCAGCATAAGTTCCAATTCATTTGATTCAATATGAGTGTATGGTAATATGAGATCTGAGCAATGTACACATATGTTTCCCTACAGCAGCTTTACAATAATATTTGTACTATACGGATTTTTCTGATAATTGTCTGTGCCATTCACATTACACTACTGTACTGTAATCCTCCATGTAGTGGGAGTTTCTCAAACTGATGGTATGCTTCCTGATATATACCAGCAGCATAGAGGGTATATTTTGTTTATTTTTTACTAGTTATGTAATGGATAGGGGTAGATAATGTATTTTAGTTATGATGTTTTCATGGGAGATTCGTCTGGCATACCTATAGGGATCATACACTAAGTAAACAGTAATAATGTGATATAGTCCTGGGGAAGATATTTTTGCCCACTCTATTCATAAATTGCATTACATATTCTAGTCTGGCTTTGGTGGTTAGAGTTGGACCGTCGGCGCCCGAGGCGGAACAACACGCCCAGATCTTAACTACTATAGCCATTGCCTGGAACCTAATCCCTTTAGTCACATTTTCTACATGTTAGCTCTTAGCTCTAGGTTTATGTTGTGGGAGAATGATATCACACTATAGGAAACTAATTACAATTTCTGACATAAGCAGGTTCACATATGTACCAGAATCCTATCCACCTCCCTTAGTTTGTCCCTTGACACGTTACCTTAAGCTCCATAGATCTCTAGTCATATACTACTCTTTATGTAATTATAGCTGCGTATGCTACCTAGTTTCCGGATAATCTTTCAATAATAAAAATCAGCTGTCATCTTATACACTTCCCCTTGCTAAGCTATAAACTACCTGATTAGTAAACTCAGTTTGGTCAAGGATGTTTGGACGCTTAGCTACTCATTTGGCGACCAGGGAGAAACTAGCTTTACTACCTGCAGGCTCCTTTGCTAACTCATTAGATTGTTAACTCATCAGATTGTTACTACTAAATTGTTTTCAATAATAGTTAAGAGGGATTTGTATTGGTTATGTTTACGTGTTTTTCTCCTGTTATAATCCCTAAGAATTTCTAATGTCTAGTATAAAACTTTATAAAACTGAGGTTCATCATCTGAGATCGATAAGTGGTCTCCTTAGTTTGGAATAACCTTCTTCTACTTATATATTTCTTTTTGTTTTTAGGTGGTCCAAGAGTGGCCTCTAGCGTCATTTAGAAGGTTTCTAAGTAATTGGCATTTTACATATACAATGTTCACGTGGTACACATTCTATTAGCTTTGTGCTTTTTATTTCTGAGTTTTACTGTTTACATTGCTTGTAAAATTTACATCTTCTCTCATGTGAATTTATTTTTATGACATTGTATGCCTTTAAATGAACCTTGAATAAAAATAATAAAAAAATAAAAAAAATAAAAAAACATTAAAATTACAAAAAATAAAAAAGCTACCATTACAAAAAATAAACAATATTATCCAAAATAATAAAAATATTTCCTATTCTAATACCCCCCAAAAAATAAAAAAACACCCTAATCTAAAAATAAACCATCAAATGCCCTTAAAAGGGCCTTTTGCAGGGCATTGCCCCAAAGCTAATGGCTCTTTTACCTTACAAAAAACACCAAATTCCGCCTAGCATTAGAACCCCCCAGCCCCCTAACCCCCCAAAGTAAAGAAAATAACTAAAAAAAACCTAATCTAACCTTTGCCCCGAAAAGGGTATATTGATGGGCATTGCCCTTAAAAGGGCATTCAGCTCTTTTTCAGCCCCCCCCCAAAAAATCCCTAATCTTAAAAAAAAAACCCACCCCCCCCCCCCAAAAAAAAAAACTAGCACTAATCTCCAAATTGGTATTTACCAATGATAAAGGGTGGTGTTCCATCCTCATCCCGGTTTCGAAACATCTTAATTCATTGGCGGATCATCTTCTCCAATCTTCATCCATCCCACGGTCCATCTTGTATCTTCATCCAGTTGACAATGTCGAAATCCTCCGGCAAGGTGATCTGTGATGTCAGTCCTTCTCTTCAGACCAGCAACAGGGAACTCCTCTGCATGCAATCCTTGCATTCCTATTGGCTGACAAATTTAAATCAGCCAATAGGATGTAAGCAGCTTTCATGCTATTGGCTGATTTGAATTTGGCAGTAATTTGAATTTGGAGTAACTTCTTTATTCATTTGGGTAATTCTGGGGGAGGGGGAACTGTCATGCACCACATTTTAATTTTACAGAGGCCTGCCATTTGTGTTTTCTCTTGTGCTATCTGTATATATGAGTCACTGGGTTGTACAGGGCTAAATTCACATTCTGTTATTATACTAAGTCTACAAAGAACATATACATTTTAGTTTTCCCAAAAGATATTTTCCAAAATGTATCCACATCTCATTCAGTAATATGATCCATTGCAGATTATTTCAGTGATTATTTTTCAACCTGAACTTAATTGAAAAGTAAGACATGTACATGTAAACATTAATGTATGAATAATCTTCCATTGCAAATAACCAAGTCCCTAAAATACTCTGCTAAATTCCTCTGTTGAAATGTTTGCTGCTGTCATGTCACTAACACAGTAGCATGCATGGTAGACACATAAAAAGAGAATGCTTATCCTCTCAAGGTATTTGGTTCCATTGAGATGAGGTCAACACTCTTTAAGTTTTCCAATGTCAGTGTCAGTTGCTGCTGACCCTGCCACCAGTCTTCTGTGCTGTGAGTGATTGAGTGCACTTTTGGCATGTAGAGTGTTAAAATGTCTATCTTGCCCTGTCATGTGCGGACTTCTTTTGTCAGTGTGCAAGACCTACAGAATCCCTGAGCAGCTGTGTTGCAACAGGCATGACAAGGAACATTGAATGGCAGTGTGCTTATTGATGTAGAGAGCATTAGAGACATTTCAAAGACCTCCAATAATGTACTCTCCATTGTAAATGAATGTATGTGTGCTGTGGATTAGTACTGAACACTGATCTATCTGTGATGTCACTTTGTGGACTCCAACTGTGGCCACACAGATGAGTGTCTGATGATATGGTAGTCGTAAGTGGATCCAGGATACATCGCAAACACGTTCATAATGTACATATTGCTATTGCACACAAAGTGAACATTAATAGAATGAAAGAGTTGGCAGATGCAATATGCCATTTGCTGGTTCCACTGTAGCCACAGAGCAATATGGGTGAAGTATCTTGTCCCCCACACGTTAGGTATGCCTCCCATATTCTATTAGTCCCTCAAGATCAGCCCAAACATCCTCTGTCTGGGGGAATCCTACAACAGGATGTCATTTGTTGAGGATGGCATTCCTAAATTTTCCAATTATGAGTGTAAAAGTGCCTTGAGTCATTCTTTACTAAATGGTATAAACTAATTAGGTGCTGCGTATAGATGCCCTAGATGTCATAAACTGCAGCACCAGTGATTGCACACACCCTGCGCTTGTGGGCAAGATGGCTGGCATGTATGATTGTGTTGAGACAGAGTTGACCGCAAGGAAGTGAACAAGCAAACTCGTGATCCATATTTGAATAGCCAAATATTCCAACTGTTCTTGTACAGGAGTATACGAACTGTGGGAATATCTTCAAAATGCTATTCTAGATGCAACTAAACACTGTATTAGACTTGTTTGTAAAAGTAAAAGAAAAAGACGGTCTAAAAAAATTCAAACTCAGATGATTAGGAGAACCCAACAAAAGATGACAAAGGAGTTCATCAGAAAGGCTAAAGCTGATGCAAAAGAGAAAAATAATGGAGGGATAGTAAGACTCAAGATCATTGAATAGCGGAAGGAAATAAAAAAAATAGCAACATTTCTTAATGATTACTTTTTATTTCGTCTTTACAACAGATTGTAAAGATATTGAGATTCTATTAAAGGATGTTACTAAATGATAATTTGAGTAGTGCTTTTCTTATTACAGAGGAAGAAGTTTCAAGGGCTTTATCAAAAATAAAAGTAAATAAATCTCTGGGTCCAGATAATATTTATCCAAGGTTTCTAAGAGAACCTTGATCCGTGATAGCTACTCAATTAGCTGATTAATCAGTCACTGTTAACAGGAGTTGTTCCAAAAGACTGAATAATTCCCAATGTAGTCCCTCTTCATTAAAAAGGGTAGTAGGGAAGATCCTGCTAACTATAGACCTGTTAGTTTGACCTTAATTGCAGGGAAATTAATGGAAACTCTTTTAAAGGGAAGACTTGTGTCTTACC
The DNA here is from genome assembly GCF_027579735.1 of Bombina bombina. Classification (NCBI taxonomy): domain Eukaryota; kingdom Metazoa; phylum Chordata; class Amphibia; order Anura; family Bombinatoridae; genus Bombina; species Bombina bombina. The sequence goes on from NC_069499.1 coordinate 671,884,825, forward strand.
TTCAGACAAACAACTTACAAGACAAAGGACAGCATGGTTTCACTGCTTGAAGATCATGTCAGATTAATCTACTTTATTTCTTTTACCATATAACTAAAATTAATACACCAGGGAGGAGTCGTAGATGTTGCATATCTAGACTTTAGCAAATCATTTGACACTGTCCCACACAACAAACTTTTTCACAAAATGTATTGCCTTGGAGTATATGCGAAGATTGTTATGTGGGTAGAATGCTGCTTAAAGATAGAAGGCAAAGGCTTTCAATTAGTGGAGTCCATTCAAATGAAGGGTCAGTTACTAGTTGTGCTACCAAAGGGTCAGTTCTTCTGCTTGTTTTGTTTTGTTTCAGGGGAAGGTTTGTTTATTTGCTGAAGATACAAAAATGTGCAACAGAGTTGATGTTCCAGGAGGGGTTGATCAAATGAACAGAGATATTAAAAAACTGGAGGACTGGGCAAATACATGGGATCTGAAATGTAATATTACCAAGAGCAAAATTATGTATATAGGATCCAAAAACCCAAAGTTAAATTATAGTTTCAATAGTACATTACTGACTGTCACTAAAGAAGGATGGGACTTGGGAATAACTTTTTCAGATTATTTAAAATGTGGTACACAATGCCGCAGTGCAGCCAGTAAGGCCAGTCGACTACTTGATTGCATTGGGAGAGGTATTATTAGCAGGAATAGCAATTTTACAGATCGTTAGGCCTCATCTGGAATACTGTGTACAGTTCTAGAGACCATATCTTTAGAAAGATATAAATAAACTAGAAACTGTTAAAAATGATACATGGTTTAAAATATAAAATGTACAAAAAAAGACTATATGACCCAAATTTGTATAGTTTAGAGGAGAGAAGGGAAAGAGGTGACATGATAGAAACTTTCAAATATATGAACAGACTTAATAAAGTGTAAACTGAAAGCATTTTCTACAAAAAAAACAAAGGCCAAAACAAGGGGTCACAATCTTAAGTTAGAGGGTAGCAGATTCAGGAGAAATGTGAGATAAAACATTTTATTACATAAAGGGTGGTGGATTCATGGAATAAACTTCCAATTGAGGTGGTAAAAAAATAGGTAACAAGCTAGACTTGATTGGCCTTTTTGTTTCTTTTCTACCATCAAATTCTATGGGGGTAGTTATCAAGCCGTCTACTTTTCTGACTTCGCCGGCCCAATACGCCCGCCTAAGCTCGCCTACCTTCGCCGCCGCGGACCTTGAATACGTTCGCCTAAGTTATCAAAAAAAGCTGTCAAAAAGCCGCGGGCGATGAGCAGCGGACTGTGAGAGTTATCACTCATCCGATCTCGCTGCCCTTCGGCTTTTTCCCAGCTTTATTGCTAGCCTGTCACTAAGCACCCACACTAAACTACACTGTTCTATCCCTATACCGGCGCCCCCGGAGCCTCCCGCAACTAAATAAAGTTACTAAGCCCTAAACCGCCGCTCCTAGACCCTGCCGCAACTCTTATAAATGTATTAACCCCTAAACCGCCGCTCCTAGACCCCGCCGCAACTCTGATAAATGTATTAACCCCTAAACCGCTGCTCCCGGACACCGCTGCCACCTACATTATACCTATTAACACCTATCCTGCCCCCCTATACCGCCGCCCTCTATAATAAATTTATTAACCCCTATCCTGCTGATCCCGCACCTTGCCGCAACTAAATAAATATTTTAACCCCTAAACCGCCACTCCCTGAACCCGCCGCAACCTATATTAAACCTATTAACCCCTATCCTGCCCCCCCTACACCGTCGTCACCTATAATAAATTTATTAACCCCTATCCTGCCCCCCACTACACCACCGCCACTGTAATAAAATTATTAACCCCTAAACCTAAGTCTAACCCTAACCCTAACGCCCCCCTAACTTAAATATTAATTAAATAAATCTAAATAATATTTCTATTATTAACTAAATTAATCCTATTTAAAACTAAATACTTACCTTTAAAATAAACCCTAATATAGCTACAATATAAATAATAATTATATTCTAGCTATCTTAGGATTTATTTTTATTTTACAGGCAACTTTCAATTTATTTTAACTAGGTACAATAGCTATTAAATAGTTATCAACTATTTAATAGCTTACCTAGCTAAAATAAACTGAAATTTACCTGTAAAATAAAAACTAACCTAAGTTACAATTACACCTAACACTACACTATACTTTAATAAATTATTCCTATTTAAAACTAAATACTTACCTGTAAAATAAACCCTAAGATAGCTACAATATAAATAATAATTATATTGTAGCTATCTTAGGATTTATATTTATTTTACAGGTAACTTTGTATTTATTTTAGCTATGTAGAATAGTTTTTAAATAGTTATTAACTATTTAATAACTACCTAGCTAAAAGAAATACAAAATTACCTGTAAAATAAATCCTAACCTAAGTTATAATTACACCTAACACTACACTATCATTAAATTAATTAAATAAACTACCTACAAATAACTACAATTAAATACAATTACATTAACTAACTAAAGTACAAAAAATAAAAAAAAGCTAAGTTACAAAAAATAAAAAAATAAGTTACAAACATTTTAAAAATATTACAACAATTTTAAGCTAATTACACCTAATCTAAGCCCCCTAATAAAATAACAAACCCCCCCAAAATAAAAAATGCCCTACCCTATTCTAAATTAAATAAAGTTCAAAGCTCTTTTACCTTACCAGCCCTTAAAAGGGCCATTTGTGGGGGCATGCCCCAAAAAGTTCAGCTCTTTTGCCTGTAAAAGAAAAATACAACCCCCCCCAACATTAAAACCCACCACCCACATACCCCTAATCTAACCCAAACCCCTCTTACAAAAACCTAACACTAATCCCCTGAAGATCATCCTACCTTTAGTCGTCTTCACTCAGCCGAGCAGCGATGGAACCGAAGTGGACATCCGGAGCGGAAGAAGTTAATCCTCCAAGCGGCGCTGAAGAAATCTTCCATCCGATGAAGTCATCATCCAGGCGGCGATGAAGAAGTCTTCGATCCGGGCGATGTCATCTTCCAAGCCGGGTCTTGAATCTTCCTCCCGCCGACACGGAACCTCCTTCTTCACCGACGGACTACGACGAATGAAGGCTCCTTTAAGGGACGTCATCCAAGATGGCGTCCCCTCAATTCCGATTGGCTGATAGAATCCTATCAGCCAATCGGAATTGAGGGGACGCCATCTTGGATGACGTCCCTTAAAGGAGCCTTCATTCGTCGTAGTCCGTCGGTGAAGAAGGAGGTTCCGCGTCGGCGGGAGGAGGATTCAAGACCCGGCTTGGAAGATGACATCGCCCGGATAGAAGACCTCTTCAGCGCCTCTTTGAAGATGACATCGCCCGGATCGAAGACTTCTTCATCGCCGCCTGGATGATGACTTCATCGGATGGAAGATTTCTTCAGCGCCGCTTGGAGGATTAACTTCTTCCGCTCCGGATGTCCACTTCGGTTCCATCACTGCTCGGCTGAGTGAAGACGACTAAAGGTAGGATGATCTTCAGGGGATTAGTGTTAGGTTTTTGTAAGGGGGGTTTGGGTTAGATTAGGGGTATGTGGGTGGTGGGTTTTAATGTTGAGGGGTTGTATTTTTCTTTTACAGGCAAAAGAGCTGAACTTTTTGGGGCATGCCCCCACAAATGGCCCTTTTAAGGGCTGGTAAGGTAAAAGAGCTTTGAACTTTATTTAATTTAGAATAGGGTAGGGCATTTTTTTATTTTGGGGGGGTTTGTTATTTTATTAGGGGGCTTAGATTAGGTGTAATTAGCTTAAAATTGTTGTAATATTTTTAAAATGTTTGTAACTTATTTTTTTATTTTTTGTACTTTAGTTAGTTTATGTAATTGTATTTAATTGTAGTTATTTGTAGGTAGTTTATTTAATTAATTTAATGATAGTGTAGTATTAGGTTTAATTGTAACTTAGGTTAGGATTTATTTTACAGGTAATTTTGTATTTCTTTTAGCTAGGTAGTTATTAAATAGTTAATAACTATTTAATAACTATTCTACCTAGCTAAAATAAATACAAAGTTACCTGTAAAATAAATATAAATCCTAAGATAGCTACAATATAATTATTATTTATATTGTAGCTATCTTAGGGTTTATTTTAGAGGTAAGTATTTAGTTTTAAATAGGAATAATTTTTTAAAGTATAGTGTAGTGTTAGGTGTAATTATAACTTAGGTTAGGATTTATTTTACAGGTAAATTTCAGTTTATTTTAGCTAGGTAAGCTATTAAATAGTTAATAACTATTTAATAGCTATTGTACCTAGTTAAAATAAATTGAAAGTTGCCTGTAAAATAAAAATAAATCCTAAGATAGCTAGAATATAATTATTATTTATATTGTAGCTATATTTGGGTTTATTTTAAAGGTAAGTATTTAGTTTTAAATAGGATTAATTTAGTTAATAATAAAAAATATTATTTAGATTTATTTAATTAATATTTAAGTTAGGGGGGCGTTAGGGTTAGGGTTAGACTTAGGTTTAGGGGTTAATAATTTTATTACAGTGGCGGCGGCGTAGTGGGGGGCAGGATAGGGGTTAATAAATTTATTATAGGTGGCGACGGTGTAGGGGGGGCAGATTAGGGGTTAATAAATTTATTATAGGTGGCGACGGTGTAGGGGGGCAGATTAGGGGTTAATAAATTTATTATAGGTGGCGACGGTGTAGGGGGGCAGGATAGGGGTTAATACATTTAATATAGGTTGCGGCGGGTTCAGGGAGCGGCGGTTTAGGGGTTAATACATTTATTATAGTTGCGGTGGGCTCCGGGAGCGGCGGTTTAGGGGTTAATATGTATAGAGTAGCTTGCGGTGGGCTCCAGGATTGGCGGTTTAGGGGGTAATAACTTTATTTAGTTGCGGCGGTGTAGGGGGGCAGATTAGGGGTGTTTAGACTCGGGGTACATGTTAGGGTGTTAGGTGCAGACAGCTCCCATAGAAATCAATGGGATGTCTGTCAGCAGCGAACTTGTACTTTCGCTATGGTCAGACTCCCATTGATTCCTATGGGATCCGCCACCTCCAGGGGTGGCGGTTTGAAAACCAGGTACGCTGGGCCGTAAAAGTGCCGAGCGTACCTGCTAGTCATTTGATAACTAGCAAAAGTAGTGAGAATGTGCCGCACTTGTGTGCGGAACATCTGGAGTGACGTAAGAATTGATCTGTGTCGGACTGAGTCCGGCGGATCGAAGCTTACGTCACTAAATTCTACTTTTGCCGGTCTCGAGCCTTTGATAACTAAGGCGAATCAGCCTCGCCACAAATACGCTGCGGAATTCCAGCGTATTTGAGGTTGACGGCTTGATAACTACCCCCCCTATGTTTCAAATAGCAAACCCAATTAGTCAAGCAAAAGAGCACTGCTAAACAATGGTGTTCAAAAAAGCAAGAAAGGCCTGATAGGCCAAGTTGGTCATCAGGGACATATTGGCTGTGATGTTTGTTTAATTTCCAATAAACTAGACCTATATCAGCACCTTAGTAATGATTCTTGACCCTATGAAGATGAAACATATTGGAATCATAGAAGCCCAATTATTTAACCAGAGGTGGGAGCTGTGATTAAAAAATCTGGTATTTTTCTTGATAGCGTGGCCGCGTACATATTACACAACAACTTGTAATACAAGTGCAAAATAGCACTTTTTATGGCCCTTTGAAAAGAAAGGACTCATAATTTTTCAAAAGGTCACGAAGCTTAGTTTGCGACAATCTAACAGTGCATAAACCTTGCACAGTCTATAGCACTCCACAATTTAGGTCTTAATGAGTTTAATCTCTCATAAAATAAATCAGTAAAGGTCCAGCTAGGATAAAGCTACTTTTGATGCATTCCCTAGTACACAACTGAGGTCAACACATTACTCAATCCTATATTATTGTTTTATATTATTCCTCCATGGAGTTAGTTTATTTGGAGGGTAACTGAAGTCAGTTCATCATCGATAAACACATGGTAGATTCAATGAAAAAGGAGGTAACAGCAGGATTTTAACAGAGATTGATGGATTTATAGATAATTGAGGTAGCTGCTATTGCCATAGTTTATTTTTAATCCAAATGCAATTTTCTTGAGACAGGCTTTCTCTTCAGTAATCCCCTGTTCTTTGTTTAGTTACAGATACCCTGCATCAGATCAGTAAACCAAATGCTTTATACCCACAATTTAGAGATGTTGTATAATCAGTTCAGTTAATTCTCTGTAAATATGGGGAACAATAATTACTTGAATTGGTTGAGCTAAACCACCTTAAGAGTTAAACCTTGAATCTGTGATAAGGACATTACATTTACATTGAGCCAACAAATTTTGCAGGGATGTGCATTACTTAGTAGTAATTGCAAACTCAAATAACATGAAGGTATGGATCAATAAGATAATGGGGGCCCAGTTCGTGTAAGCTTACATTTTAAGTGCATGTGAATTATTGAACATACTGTAGTCTGGATGTGATAATAAATATAAATACCATTCTGAACACATACCCTAAATTACAGGTCAAGGAGATCACAGCGAAACATAAAAAATAAAAATCTAGTACAGGCAGTAAAAGGTTATATGTAAAACAATGATGTAAAAAAATGACAAAATAAAATTGCAGGCTCATACACAATAAAATAAATAATAAAAGGATAGATGAAAATAAATATGTACACCTTAAAGGAACATTGTACTCAAAAAATTTATATTATCCATATAAAAGAGCACCATTTAACAATGTGAATTTTATTTTTGTTTTTATTTTCTAAAAAAATGTGAGGTAAAAGGTGTTTAAATTACATTAAACATAATTCAGCTGTATCAGTTGTACAGTTTCTACAAATTCTCAGTGGCTGACCGGTGTTTTGTAATAATGCTCATTGGCTATCAACATTAAGTTGCCATAAGCCAAAGAGCATTAGTAGGAAATATACAACCAAAACTGCTATATTATTTAAAAAAAAAAAAATTTAATTTTAATTGGCGGCAAATTTTCTAACTAATATAGATGTTTTTGTAGCCACAAATTAACAAAAGAAAATGAAAGGTGACAAAACTTTATCCCTATAAGGATTCCTAAATTTTTGTTTAACACATTAATAATATAATTATATTGCAAGAAATGCTCAGTGGAGAAGAATATACTATCACCATCAAAAGTCAACTGTATTATTTTGTCTTTAATAAAATCCAATATGTGACTATTTCTAACCTCCTATAATATTTGTTCCTAAACCCTCCAGTCAGATCCTCTCACAGTCTCTTAATTAAATCCCTATCAACATAATAAATATTCTGTCTAATGCACAAAACCTGACTCTTTGGTATAGACTTAATAGGACGTTGGGGATGACATGATGTTGTCTATATATATATATATATTTATATATAGATATGTATCTATCTATCTATCTATCTATCTATATTAATATATATATATATATACACACAACACACAGAGAAAACCCAGCACTCACTTACAAGCTCTCAGCTAAGAGTTAAAAGCAAAAATGGAAAGGTTAGTCACCGCATCTGGCCAAATGGGACAAGCTCAGGTACCACGTCAAGGTCCTCTCCAATACCTGAGACCCTAAAACAGCCACACAATGCAAGCTTTCAAATCCAAACAAACTGAAAACAAAAAAAGGGTGCACAGGAATATGTAATCACCCTAGACATATACAAAACACGGAAGGGAACTGCACTCTCATACCGGACCGGGTACACATCCTATGACCCTGCAACATGCTCAGCCCTGGGTGCCACTGGCACTCACAGGAAGCTGTGCTGTCCCCAGAGCCACAAGCAGTTAACCCCAGACAGGTCTGGGTGCAAGAACCATAGGGAAAATTACAAAACAAATTAATACAACACACAGAGAAAACCCAGCACTCACTTACAAGCTCTCAGCTAAGATTTAAAAGCAAAAATGGAAAGGTTAGTCACCGCATCTGGCCAAATGGGACAAGCTCAGGTACCACGTCAAGGTCCTCTCCAATACCTGAGACCCTAAAACAGCCACACAATGCAAGCTTTCAAATCCAAACAAACTGAAAACAAAAAAAGGGTGCACAGGAATATGTAATCACCCTAGACATATACAAAACACGGAAGGGAACTGCACTCTCATACCGGACCGGGTACACATCCTATGACCCTGCAACATGCTCAGCCCTGGGTGCCACTGGCACTCACAGGAAGCTGTGCTGTCCCCAGAGCCACAAGCAGTTAATCCCAGACAGGTCTGGGTGCAAGAACCATAGGGACAATTACAAAACAAAATAATACAACACACAGAGAAAACCCAGCACTCACTTACAAGCTCTCAGCTAAGATTTAAAAGCAAAAATGGAAAGGTTAGTCACCGCATCTGGCCAAATGGGACAAGCTCAGGTACCACGTCAAGGTCCTCTCCAATACCTGAGACCCTAAAACAGCCACACAATGCAAGCTTTCAAATCCAAACAAACTGAAAACAAAAAAAGGGTGCACAGGAATATGTAATCACCCTAGACATATACAAAACACGGAAGGGAACTGCACTCTCATACCGGACCGGGTACACATCCTATGACCCTGCAACATGCTCAGCCCTGGGTGCCACTGGCACTCACAGGAAGCTGTGCTGTCCCCAGAGCCACAAGCAGTTAACCCCAGACAGGTCTGGGTGCAAGAACCATAGGGAAAATTACAAAACAAATTAATACAACACACAGAGAAAACCCAGCACTCACTTACAAGCTCTCAGCTAAGATTTAAAAGCAAAAATGGAAAGGTTAGTCACCGCATCTGGCCAAATGGGACAAGCTCAGGTACCACGTCAAGGTCCTCTCCAATACCTGAGACCCTAAAACAGCCACACAATGCAAGCTTTCAAATCCAAACAAACTGAAAACAAAAAAAGGGTGCACAGGAATATGTAATCACCCTAGACATATACAAACCACGGAAGGGAACTGCACTCTCATACCGGACCGGGTACACATCCTATGACCCTGCAACATGCTCAGCCCTGGGTGCCACTGGCACTCACAGGAAGCTGTGCTGTCCCCAGAGCCACAAGCAGTTAACCCCAGACAGGTCTGGGTGCAAGAACCATAGGGAAAATTACAAAACAAAATAATACAACACACAGAGAAAACCCAGCACTCACTTACAAGCTCTCAGCTAAGATTTAAAAGCAAAAATGGAAAGGTTAGTCACCACATCTGGCCAAATGGGACAAGCTCAGGTACCACGTCAAGGTCCTCTCCAATACCTGAGACCCTAAAACAGCCACACAATGCAAGCTTTCAAATCCAAACAAACTGAAAACAAAAAAAGGGTGCACAGGAATATGTAATCACCCTAGACATATACAAAACACGGAAGGGAACTGCACTCTCATACCGGACCGGGTACACATCCTATGACCCTGCAACATGCTCAGCCCTGGGTGCCACTGGCACTCACAGGAAGCTGTGCTGTCCCCAGAGCCACAAGCAGTTAACCCCAGACAGGTCTGGGTGCAAGAACCATAGGGAAAATTACAAAACAAATTAATACAACACACAGAGAAAACCCAGCACTCACTTACAAGCTCTCAGCTAAGATTTAAAAGCAAAAATGGAAAGGTTAGTCACCGCATCTGGCCAAATGGGACAAGCTCAGGTACCACGTCAAGGTCCTCTCCAATACCTGAGACCCTAAAACAGCCACACAATGCAAGCTTTCAAATCCAAACAAACTGAAAACAAAAAAAGGGTGCACAGGAATATGTAATCACCCTAGACATATACAAAACACGGAAGGGAACTGCACTCTCATACCGGACCGGGTACACATCCTATGACCCTGCAACATGCTCAGCCCTGGGTGCCACTGGCACTCACAGGAAGCTGTGCTGTCCCCAGAGCCACAAGCAGTTAACCCCAGACAGGTCTGGGTGCAAGAACCATAGGGAAAATTACAAAACAAAATAATACAACACACAGAGAAAACCCAGCACTCACTTACAAGCTCTCAGCTAAGATTTAAAAGCAAAAATGGAAAGGTTAGTCACCGCATCTGGCCAAATGGGACAAGCTCAGGTACCACGTCAAGGTCCTCTCCAATACCTGAGACCCTAAAACAGCCACACAATGCAAGCTTTCAAATCCAAACAAACTGAAAACAAAAAAAGGGTGCACAGGAATATGTAATCACCCTAGACATATACAAAACACGGAAGGGAACTGCACTCTCATACCGGACCGGGTACACATCCTATGACCCTGCAACATGCTCAGCCCTGGGTGCCACTGGCACTCACAGGAAGCTGTGCTGTCCCCAGAGCCACAAGCAGTTAACCCCAGACAGGTCTGGGTGCAAGAACCATAGGGAAAATTACAAAACAAAAACAAAAAATTTGTTTTGTAATTTTCCCTATGTTCTTAGTGTATATATATATATATATATATATATATATATATATATATATATTTATATATATATATAGAGAGAGAGATAGACAGACAGACAGACAGACAGACAGACAGACAGACAGACAGACAGATAGATAGATAGATAGATAGATAGATAGATAGATAGATAGATAGATAGATAGATAGATAGATCAATATATCATTATACATAAAAAAAACTATTTATATTTATAAAATTAAAAAGTAATGTTAACATTTTTTTAAAGTGATATGTTATTTGACAAGATATTGGACTGGGAATGTATAAAACTTTAAAACTGTGTTTTGATCTCCTAATTGGCATTTTGTCTCTGATATATAATCATCTTTCTTCAAGATGACAACATTGTCACCCTTATACGAAGATCTGATGACAATGCTGCCAACCTGTTGCAAAAAATGGAGTATATTCTGTTTAGCTAAACTCATGTTAAACTTGTTCTTATTTCCAGATTTATTTTGTGCTAAACACATAATACCCTATTCCACTTTCCTTTATAGGAAATAACGTATGGACCACCAAAACTGTATTTGGTAAAACCCAGATGTCCAAGACTTTGGTAAGGCAAACTTAGTACCACAAGAATCAGACATCAAATCATAATTAATTTATTTTAAAACCTCTATAGAGCAATAATCACTAAAGTCTAATTGACTAACGATATTGCTGACTCCTGAGTTATTAGAATGATGATCACAGTCCTTATCTGGTTGTAAAAATATGTTATTATCAACAGTGATCGAAAAATAAAATTTTAAAGGGACACTGAAACCAAATGTTTTCTTTCGTGATTTAGATACAGCATTAAAGTTTAAGCAACATTCTAATTTACTCCTATTATCAAATTTTCTTCATTCTCTTGTTATCTTTATTTGAAATGCAACAATGTAAGTTTAGATGCCGGCCCATTTTTGGTGAACAACCTGGGTTGTTCTTGCTGATTGGTGGATAAATTCATCCACCAATAAAAAAGTGCTGTTCAGAGTCTGAACCAAAAAAAGTTTAGATGCATTCTTTCTCAAATAAAGATAGCAAGAGAACTAAGAAAAAGTAATAATAGGAGTAAATTAGAAAGTTGCTTAAAATTGCATGCTGTATCTGAATCACGAAAGAAAATTTTATGGGTTCAGTGTCCCTTTAAGGTAAGCTTTCTAATTTATTAATAGCAAGTAGTGTGCTAATACCAAGAAATCTGACATAAATACAAAACCCAGACCTCTTCTAAGAACAGTATATTGCTCATCAGTTAATACTGTACATAGTATAATAAGTTCCTTCTTCCTGAGCATCTGGTTTTCTTCCTAATAGGACAACATCCATATTCTTTACTTTAGGACAGACAACCCTCAAATCTTCATCACCCTCCACCGTTAAGATAACCTGAAATTACAAAGAGGGATGTGGGAGAAAGAACAATTGCTTTCTCCTGAACTGGGAGACTATGGATCTGAAGAATCAACATCTGTGGAAGAAAACCCACTCTTCTTACAGATTTTTGTTTTAGAATTGACTTTGAGGTACTCTGAGAGTTAAAATTAAAAGGGCTTTTCAGCAGTGAGACATTTCAATAGTTTTCATCTTTCAATAGTCCTAATATCTCATCATTTTTTTTCCTGATATTGTTACATTACCACCCGGATGGCTAGTATACAGGTTGAGCGCAAAATAACACTTCATCGAAAGCAATATTTGAACTCAACTTTGTAATACCAACACAAGCACTAGAAGTAAGCTTTTTGTGCTCATCGAAAAAAGCTGAATTTAGAATATTCCATGCACATTCAAGTATTCCCCCATAGAAGTCCATTAAGAAAAAAAAGTGGAATAAACCTAACAACCTACTCGCGTGCAAACCCGATAGCATATTCTTATATGTGCCAACCCGACATGAAAATATGAATATTTCACATTCCAATGTTCTTCACATAGAATATGTTTATTTATTCTTAAATAAATATTTCTACATATATCTGATGGCATTTTAGTACAATATATACATATATATATATATATATATATATATATATATATATATATATATATATATCCTCCAAAGAGAGATAAGCACAGTCTTACATTACCACAACTGCCAGGGTGCACTTCATATAAATTGTATTCATTCCTCGTTTGCAAGAAGGCACTCACTGGTCTTTAGTAAAAAACAACTTTTAATTCATAGATTTAAAAAGCAATTACATCCATAACGTTTCGATGTCGTTATGACATCTTTGTCAAATGTTCTGCTAACATCACCAATATAGGACAAACATGTTTCCAAAGTAGAAAATCACTAACAACATACATTTAAATACAACCTTATATACCCATTCATTCCCGCTCCTGCAGATCCTCCATCTCCCCCCTGACGTCATCGCGCTCAGACGTGGGCGTGAGCGTGAGACGTCATTCGTTTCCGATTGGCCATGTGTCTCCATGGCAACCGCTTGTAAACACACTACGGTGTGTCTTTCTTAGCCGCTCCCACTGTTGTCATCATGCAACTGCGTGACTATAGCCCTATCGTATAGGCTAATCAGCAGGCGGTTGTCATGGGAACCTACAGCCAGGAAGAAAAAACATAAACACCAACAAACTGTGTTAGTCCCAATATAAGGCGTATGAGTTCAGATAGGCATCGAACGATATGACAACTTGAGGATGAAGATAAACTTCATATAAAGCACAACAGTGCCTTTCAATTAAAGATCCACGAGTGGTTTAACCGCGATCGATACTATCCCCACACATAGCCCAAAAATAAAGGGACACCTTAAATATAGACAAAATTTAAAACAATGTAACTGTTTAGCAAATATCACCTATGCTAATAGTTTGCAATCCCTGACTGACATAGTTAACACTATATTCCCTAATAAAACATTATCTTGTTTTATTAGGGAATATAGTGTTAACTATGTCAGCGGCTAATATATATATATATAACTAACTATGTGTTAACTATGTTAACTATGTCAGCGGCTAATATATATATATATATTTATAAGAATTATTTGAGAGTCAAAAACAAAATATAAAGTGATAATACAAATGCACAAAGGCCCAAATTGAGGGTAGTGGTGCAGACCCTAAGGGGTTAATTTAAAAAATATAAGAAAAAGGCAGAAACACAGGTATATAGATTCACTAAACCTCCACAGTTAGGGAATACAGCACTCTTTTAAAGATTAAAAAACATACAAAAAAGTGTAACGCAGATAGCTATGGTGCATACTTCAAACCTGTTTATTACTCCTAATAAGAAACATCCACAAAAATATAAGCATAAGCGCCTAAATAAAAGTCCTATCTGCAATATGGAGGTTAAAATATGAGCCATTGTTATTGATTGTTGATGCTGAATATAATGTAAGAGTTTAGCACTCTAATATTGGGACAGATTATGAGTGGAGCGCAAAATATCGCTTACGCAAGCGTGATATTTGCACTCCACTCAGTAATACCAGTGCACAAAAATGTTGCATTCCCATTGTAGGGAAGCTTTGCGCTCACGAGAACGCGCTTCCATAGTTTCCAATGGGATCCTCGTTCTCATGTCGTGAGACACGGCAGAGAACCTTGCGCAGCGAAGGGGGTAAGTCACGCAGCAATGGACAGCAAAATTTAAATATATATTTATATAAATACATACATATATATGTATGTGTTAATATGTGTATATACACATATTAATACATAAATTTATATGTATATAAGCATATACCTATATATTTTCAGTGATAACACAGTCCTCATAGACCACAATGTAAAGGTACGTTTAAATTTAACCCCTAAAAACTGCTTTGTGCAGTTATCATTAAAAAATGTAATATAGACAAGTGATGAACTTTACACCTCACTCCAGATATAGGGGCATATTTATCAAGCTCCGAACGGAGCTTGATGCCCCGTGTTTCACAAAGACCGCTGCTCCATAACCTGTCCACCTGCTCTGAGCAGGAGGACAGATATCGCCGGAAATCAACCCGATCAAGTACGGCCTATTGGCCGCGAGTCTGCAGGGGGCGGCGTTGCACCAGCAGCTCTTGTTAGCTGCTGGTGCAATGCTGAATACGGCGAGCGTATTGCTTGCTGTATTCAGCGAGATGTGTCGGACCTGATCAGGTCCGACAGACCTTGATAAATAGGGGCCAAAGCCTCCTTTGCTAGTGTAGTCTTCTCACAATTGACTACACAGTATTTTAAAAAATGGAAAAGATAAGAAAAGGGCGCTAAAAAGCAATCTGGATATTTGCAAAAAGATGAATCCTTACTAATGTGTATAAAATTTACTACGTGTGATAATCCTAAAATGATTTATCCTTTGGATGATGAACAGTTCTTAATTGAACAATTATTAATTGGGAACAACGAAATAATTAAGTGAAAGGTGTTGGGATGTGAATATAAGAAATAAGTGAATGTTTCTAAAAAATAATAATAAGGTGTTGTGGACATAAAAAAGGTTCCTAACAAAGGTTCTTAATCATTTTATGACTGAGTGCTAAAACATATATTATGTGCTAAAACTTATATAGTCTCCTAAGTGTTATAAATAAAAAGATAACCACAAAGAGTTAATAAGGAAATGAGTGAGGATAAAGTGATCAGCCTAAGAGGTAGTTAACTATGGCAATCTTACAAGTCTGTCTTTAATAAGGGATCCTGAGTATAAGGGATCCTGTGACTGTGCATTATAACTGCATTTACTTCAGAATTAGCAAACAAACCGGGATGTATCAAGATAAGCATACAAAATGAATTAGGTATAAAGAGCTGATTTAATAAACATAGATAAATACAACGTAAAGGTATGATCTTGAGAAAGGCTTCGTGGAAGCCGATATGCGTCTATCCAACCTAACAGCTCACAACAACACTGTCTTTTTCCGGCACCCATGACCGCTGCACCTAACCCTGTTGTTTGAATTAAAGAAAACGAGGTTAGCAATAGGACAGCGATAGGAGCCGTGTGAAGGAATTATCAAGGAACATAGTGCGCACACTTAATTCAAAGAGAGGAACCCTGCACCATTGGTCCATGAAACCCATGTGACCCCACAGCTGATCTATCAACAGTTGGAACGCCAACAGAAAGGAGAGAGGTGCTTTAAACATTACACCTAAAGGTACTGTGATCAAATATAGTTTCGGATTGTTTAAAAGTATTCACGGCAAGACTATAAATTACTGTATCTCACATCACGCTTGATCGGTTAAACGGAAGAAATGACAAAACTTTGCAACATTGTCTTATATTACAACCATTAAGTAGGGATGAGCGAATGTTTCGCAACATTCGAAAAACGGCACGAATTTTAACACATTCATTCGTTTGAATAGAATTTCGAATGTTTACATAACATTCTAACATTCAATTTTCAAATGTTCGGTTTTGAATTTTACGATTACATTCGAAAATATTCTTTACGAAAAATTCGAATTTAGATTGTAATAGTATTTCTAATGCTTTTTCTTTAAATGTAATATTCAATTATGCAATACGTGTATTCGAATTCGAAAAATTCGAATTTAGATTGTAATAGTATTTCTAATGCTTTTTCTTTAAATGTAATATTCGAATTATGCAATATTCGAATTCGAAAAATTCGAATTCGAAAAATTTGAATTTATATTCGAATTCGAAAAATTTGAATTTATATATTTGTAATAGTATTTCTAATGCTTTCTTTAAATGTAATATTCGAATTTTGCAATATTCTATATGGAAACATTCGAAATGATATATTTGTATCTATTATGTATCAATTTACTAGATTCCCGCCCTACCACATGAACTATTGAACTTCTGAATAGTATTTGTTAAATAGAATGTTAAATTCGAAATTTCAAATGTGGACATTTGATATAATTATAAACATTCAAATTCGAAAGTGACATTCGAAAACTGTAAATAACATTCGATTTTCGAATTTTTAAGAATATTCGTTCTTATCGACATTCGGGTTTAGAATTCGAATTTCGGTAATAACATTCGTTCTACATTCGAAATTCAAAAATTTACACATTCGCCCATCCCTACCATTAAGCTTATGGATACATTGTGCAAAAGCATTTTAGTTTGTCAGATCATATATTTGCTCTGAGCGCTTACTGAATTACAGAAAGATTGGGACTTTTAAACCCTCTAAAATCAATCAACTTGTATCCTTATCTCAACCTAATTTTTATAGTTTATATGTATTTTTGATTACACTTTCTGTGTAATTATCAGTTGTTTCTAAGAATATCTCAATTGTATTTTTTAGTATTTTTTAATGTTTGAAATAATGGAGATTTTTTAACGTTTTGCAGGTATAACCTAACACCGGTGTAGGTTTCAGTTTTATTTTTATCATTACTAGAATTTTCCCTAATAATAGATTTTTGCATATACCTTTACCTTGTATTTATCTATGTTTATTAAATCAGCTATTTATACCTAATTCATTTTGTATGCTTATCTTGATACATCCCGGTTTGTTTGCTAATTATGAAGTAAATGCAGTTATAATACGCAGTCTCAGGATCCCTTATACTCAGGATCCCTTATTAAAGAAAGACTTGTAAGATTGCCATAGTTAACTACCTCTTAGGCTGATCACTTTATCCTCACTCATTTCCTTATTAACTCTTTGTGGTCATCTTTTTATTTAAAACACTTAAGAGACTATATAAGTTTTAGCACATAATATATGTTTTAGCACTCAGTCATAAAATGATTAAGAACCTTTGTTAGGAACCTTTTTTTATGTCCACAACACCTTATTATTATTTTTTATAAACATTCACTTATTTCTTATATTCACATCCCAACACCTTTCACTTAATTATTTCGTTTTTCCCAATTAATAATTGTTCAATTAAGAACTGTTCATCATCCAAAGGATAAATCATTTTAGGATTATCACACGTAGTAAATTTTATACACATTAGTAAGGATTCATCTTTTTGCAAATATCCAGATTGCTTTTTAGCGCCCCTTTCTTACCTTTTCCATTTATTAAAAAATGTAATAAGACTCATATTTTTTATTTTTTTTTTAAAACCAACCATAAATTTTTTGGGGGGGGCAATTGGGGGAGATTTTTAAAATTTTACAAATTGAAAGTTAAAACTTAGCACTTGAGTGAAAGCTCACTAATATCTGGAGTTTGGATAGCACAGCCACACTATGTTCTTCTTCTCATAGACTTCAATGGGGAGTGCTACAAAACCCTGACTTTCGCTCAAGTGCTAAACCCCTTTCCTTTCCAAAGACACCCAGGAACCTCTTGGATTGGTGGATTAATATTTGTTTAAACCATTTATATAGGCTAACATTATACCACAAACCAATGTTACAAAATCAGGATTCAATCTCCTTTGCAGATGCCCACTTTTTGATAGTGAAATGAGTGGATGGGAGCTGGGGATATTAATGGCTACTTGAAGGCTCTGGTACTGCTATATATTTTTAGAGAAAGAGGTTACAGAATAAGTAGTTTGACTTTAGTCTTAGTGATCATAGTTGCCCTATCTTATCTCAGAAATCTAATGTAAATTCTATATTTAAATTATTGAACTAGACTTATTTTACCTAAATTACCTACTTATAAGAAATGAAGATTTTTTTTTTTTTAAGATATAGGGATTAATTTATGAAGCAGCAGATGCTGCTTCCGACCCTCTCCACTTCAGGACCACCTAAAGCGGAAGTTAAGAAGCAGCGGTCATAAAACCGCTGCTCTTTAACTCGTCCGCCACCTCTGAGGCGGTGGAAAGCAATCCGCCCGATCGGATATGATCAGGTTGATTGACACCCCCTGCTAACGGCCATTTGGCTGCGAATGTGCAGGGGGTAGCTTTGCACAAGCATTTCACTAGAAATGCTTGTGCAATGATAGATGCTGACAGTGTATGCTGTCGCCATTTATCGATGTCCGCCCGCAGATTAGTAAATTGACCCCATAGTTCTGATTCTGAAATATTTCCATCAATATTGGCATAAGGTTTAACATACATTTATCAAAGACAATCCTCAAGTAGATTGTAATACGCTCTAGCTATTTTCTTTGAGAGTTTTAAAGCCAGGTCAATTTTTAAAAGCTGCATTCTAATTATGCAATCTATGTTTCATACATTATATTGCTCTTTTTGTTGTGCTAATAATACATTTATAATGCCTAATATGCTGATCACATTTTTGGCTTTACTGACTCTCAATTCTGTGTTTACAAACAGTAATTTTGAATGTTTGACTCCTTTAATGTACTTAAGTGCTAAATTATTTTCATGTATAAATTTTGAACCTCTGCA